>NC_135817.1:60669997-61041738 GCF_964213995.1 Mustelus asterias
TGAGACTTCATACTATGACTTTGATCTTGGGGCATGAGATGGACACTCCTGCTTCTCCTGGTCCCTATAAAACACTCCGTAGAATTACATAATGTCTTACAGCCCAGCAGCCCTATGCCATTGTTTACGATCAGACAAGCCTCCACCCCCCTAATCTCATGACCTCCATCAAATCACCCCTCGGCCTTCTCCTTCTTCAAGAAAAGACCCCTAGCCTTCCCTTCCAAATAAAATATGATCCTGTCTATGCCTACCTTTTAGTGGGACATATTTGTTTGTGTCCTCTTTTTTCCATTCCCTCTTCCCTCCCTGATCTCATCCCAAGTTGGGAAGTTTAATCAACTTTGCTTCAAATTTCCATCCTTCCCTCACCTTCATATGGTCCATCTCCAACTCTTCTCTTTCTCGAGATGCCGAGATTTTCCATTCCCACCCGTCCGCCACAGGGCTGGAAATTCCTGTCCGAAGACAACGGACCTTTGCCTGTCATATTATCTGTCCCATTCACAATTATTCCAACTGCGAGTGGGATGGGACAATCCCGGCCACTGTCTCCATTTTTAAAATTCATTCGTGGGTAATGGGCGTCGCTGGATAGGCCAGCATTTATTGCCCATCCCTAGTTGCCCTTGAGCTGCCTTCTTGAATCGCTGCAGTCCATCTTCTTTGGGTTGACCCAATGTGCCGTTAGGAAGGGAATTTCAGGAGTTTGACCCAGCGACTGCGAAGGAACGATGATATATTTCCAAGTCAGGATAGTGAGTGGCTTGGAGAGGAACTTGCAGGTGGTGGTGTTCCCATTTATCTGCTGCCCTTGTCCTTCCAGATGGAAGTGGTTGTGGGTTTGGAAGGTGCTGCCTAAGGATCTTTGGTGAATTGCTGCAGTGCATCTTGTAGATAGCACACACTGCTGCTACTGAGCGTCGGTGGTGGAGGGATTTCTGGAGATAGGCTATCAACCAATATTCACTCTAAGCCTAATGACTTCCATGGCTACCTTGACTGCACTTCCTCTCACCTCATTTCCATTAAGAACTGTTATATTTTTCTACTTTCTCCGTCTATTTGTTCTGATGATACCATCTTCCATATCACTGTTTTTGATGTATCATCCTTTTGTCTCAATTAAGGATTCACCTCCTGCATGGTTGATAGGGCTTTTGACTGTGCCCATGATACGGTCTGCACTTCTGACCTCACCCCTTCCCTCTTCCCCTTCCTTCCAGAACCATGCTAGAGGTCCCCTTAACCTCATCTAGCAGCCCTCCAGCCTATATGTTCCACACATATTCCTCCATCAATTCCAGTATGATGCCACCATCAAGCGCACCTTTCCTGACCCTTTCCTTTCTTGCTGGTACACTCATTAATGACTCCCAACATTTCCTCTCCTTCACATGGCACCTTTCCATGCAAGTGGAGGAAATGTAATGCTTGCCTTTTCACCACCTCTTGTCCTCTTATCCAGGGCCCCAAATATTTATTCCAGGCGAAACAGTGATTTATTTGCAAAAATTTCAATTTAGTAAATTGTATTATTTTTGCCCACGATATGATCTGCTCTACATTGGGGAGACCAAATGCAGATTGGGTGACTGTTTTGTGGAACATCACCATTCAGACCGCAATTGTAACCCTGAACTTGTTGTAGCCTGTCATTTGAATTCATCACCCAATCCCAATCTGACCTCCACAAAAGAAAACTACTGTGGATACTGGGAAGCTGAAATTCAGAACAGAAAATGTTGGAAACACTTAGCAGTTCAGACAACATCTATAGAGAGAGAAACAGAGTTAACGATTCAGGGCGAAGATCTTTTTTCTGATGAAAGGTCATCAATCTCTAACATTAGCCACTCTGACAGAGATAGATAGGTTCTTGATTAATAAGGCGATCAGGGGATGCGGAGAAAAGGCAGGAGAATGGGGATGAGAAAAATATCAGCCATGATTGAATGGCGGAGCAGACTCGATGGGCCGAGTGGCCTAATTCTGCTCCTACGTCTTATGGTCTTATGGATCTCACTGTATTTAGACATGGTTCGAATGCAAGCTTGAAAATTATCGCCTCATCTTTCACTTTCAAAGGCGATTTGTGGCCTTCTGGACTCAACACCGAGTTTAACAATTTCATGGCATAACCTCATTCCACATTTTTTTGAATGGTAAATGGTGGTGGATGATTTTGCTTTCCTATTTACAACTCCTCTGTTTGTTTCTTTACTTGTCCCATTGTCATCTCCCCTTGCCCGCACCATCACCCCCCTTTTGTCATTTTTATCTTTCCTGCCTTCCTTCCTATCACAATCCTTTTTGTTTTCACTATCACCCGTCTCCCTTGTCTCTATACTTGTTTAAAACTAATTTCATTCCTAATATTTTCCAGCGCTGTTTTAAGTTAGCAACCTAAAACTTTCACTCTCTTTAAATGCTGCCTAAAGTGCTGAGTATTTCCAAGATTTTAGGTTTCTGTTTCAGCCTATATATTCGGTTGTACACTCTCAGTTCTTGTATTATCCCTTTTCTGCACATTCTCCAATACCTATACATCCTTTTTGTAACATCACTGCACAGTACTCCAAATAATCCTGAAAAATAAACTTACATTGATCTCTGCTGCCTCTCACAAGGTTTTCCTGTGTAAAATAGCATCGATTATACCATAGTGCCCCAACGTTTATATCTCAAATAGGCCCCACTTGCCTGCAGCAGGAATCTTGGCTGACTTCAAAGTTGGTGAAGAGAATAATTATAAAATTATTAGGAATGGAGTGATGTCAGGTTTATAATTTCAATTCCCTAATTTCATAGAAACCCTACAGTGCAGAAGGAGGCCATTCAGCCCATCAAGTCTGCACCGACCACAATCCCACCCAGGCCCTACCCCCACATATTTACCCGCTAATCCCTCTAACCTATGCATCCCAGGACTCTAAGGGGCAATTTTTAACCTGGCCAATCAACCTAACCCGCACATCTTTGGACTGTGGGAGGAAACCGGAGCACCCGGAGGAAACCCACGCAGACACGAGGAGAATGTGCAAACTCCACACAGACAGTGACCCGAGCCGGGAATCGAACCCGGGACCCTGGAGCTGTGAAGCAGCAGTGCTAACCACTGTGCTACCATGCCGCATTTTTAATAACCTAGCGGTGAGTGTAGGGTTTAAAATTGGTTATATCAACCCTATCTTTCCACAGTACCTCTGGGTCAAGTGGAAACACAGTAAAAAGTTTAACAACACCAGGTTAAAGTCCAACAGGTTTATTTGGTAGCAAAAGCCACACAAGCTTTCGGAGCTCCAAGCCCCTTCTTCAGGTGAGGGGGTGAAGGGGCTTGGAGCTCCGAAAGCCTGTGTGGCTTTTGCTACCAAATAAACCTGTTGGACTTTAACCTGGTGTTGTTAAACTTCTTACTGTGTTTACCCCAGTCCAACGCCGGCATCTCCACATCAAGTGGAAACTCTCAGATATGGCAAGACAAAATTAGCCCCATGTGCCAAACGACAATCCTACCTGTCCTGAACTGTCGACAGACCGACAGTCCTTCGTCAGTTGCTGGAAGTGGTGAGTACTCAATAATGGGATATTCAATCCTGAATAAAGATGGTCAGGCCAGTTTGCCTAAGAGGTTTCCCATCTGAGATCATTTTTTTTAAGAAGTAAAAATGTTTGGCAAGGAGCTAACTTGCATTGTAACTGGGTCCATTGTAACGTATACTGTCCTAAATCAGACCCAATGTGAAGACTCAGCACCTCCTGCAGTTTAAATCTACAAAGCAGTAAAATGAAAGTTAGTGTTCAGCAATCAGCAGTAGCCACTTCGCAATTCCCCTGTTTTTCCGTCCGCATTTTTAACATAGCAGGCAGTCTCCTGAACCTGTGGAATATCAATGAATTAACACATCTGGTTACAGCACAAATTTCAGTTACACAGGTGATATCATGAGGAACTTTGGCTACATTCAGTGTGTTATAAAATTTAAAAGAATGTTTAAATTAATTTTTAGGTTGTGTTTGAAAGAACCCCTGTTTAACTCTATCTTGCATCACTAAGTTAATAACCTTCAAGATGTTGAGGTGTAATTAGATGATGCCTGACTTGAAGAGTGTTTTACTCTATGGCCTCTCTACTATAAGAATATTGGATAGGATTGACCAGTGCCATTGGGATTAGTCTATCCTCTTAAATTGCCCTGATGATACTTTCATGAGGTCTCATGACGTTGACTGCAAGATAATGGGTGGGATTTTCTCGCTGCACTTGCCCCAAGACCTTTGCATTGTCTGCCCCCACCCCTCCTGTCGCTACAATTCCGGTGGTGGGTGGGACAGGAAAATTCCGCTCAGTGACTTCAATGGAGATGTAAAATGAGCTGCCGACTTAATGGGCTGGAATTCTCCAACCAATCACACTCCGCCACTGCTGCCAGCGAGAACAGAGAATTTGACGCTCAGCCAAATGTTCATTCACTGCAGCAGGACTGGAGAATCCCAGTTGCGGGTGAGGTTGGAGAATCCGGCCCAATATCAACATTTTACACCGTCATACAAAATTAAGATCTACCCCAATGTTGTTACGTAACCAAATCTCGTAGCTATTTTGTACATAAGATCCCACAAGAGTAATCTCCTACTTGTTTTGTATTGTTGATATTGGTTAAAGAAAAAATGCTGACCAGAACACTGAGGTTTTTTATACTTTTCAAATATTGCATGGAATCTTTATCACCTAGTTCAGCAGACATAGCTCAAAATCATTTATTTATAAGTACACAATTTTGAACTCTAACTTAGGAGGTTCAAGTTTACCTGCTTCTGAAGGCGCAAAATTACATTCTTTTGAGGTAGTTTACTAAATACAGATGCATGTAACAATTTATATTATAGGCGGGATTTTATAGCCTCGCTTGTCCGGAAACCATAAAACCCTGCCGACGTCAACAGACCTTCCCATGTTCCGCCCCTCGCCCACTCCAGTTCCCGTAGTGGGCGGGCCAGTAAAATTCTGGCCTATATAACAAATGAACAACTGAGGTTGTTCTCCTGAAGGCAGGGGAGGTTAAGGGGAGATTTGATTAAGGAGAGAATCATGAAGGCTTTTGATAAAGTAGATAAGAAGAAGCTATGTTCAGAGGCAAAAGAATCATTAGCTATATGACACAGATTTAAGTAATTGGCTAAGGAACCAGAAGTGACGAGAAAATTAGTTTTGATAAGAGAGCTCAGGCGGAATCATATGGAGGTGACAGGAGTCTTGCCTGCCAGCTGGAGAGACCCACGTTGTCTCCAATGGGGAAGGCTCACTGAATTACAAACCAATCATGCAATTAAGAAGCCACTGGGATCAGGACCCCTGGGGCAGTGGTCCCGCCTACCAAGAATTGTGGCCAGAGGTCGAAAGTGCTTCTGCTCAGCAGCGCCACCGCGGAAGAGGTGGCTACTACTGGAATTGAGGTCCAGGATTATGGAGCAACCCAGGCCAGAGGCAAGTAAAGATGAGAGGGGTTCCATGGGGCACGGGGTGGCTCTCAACAGACTCCCAACCCACTCTTAATGCCAGATCTCTTGATCAGGCACTAAGTATCTTTGAAGGAGGGATTCCCCCCACCCACCAACCTGGGAGACCACACAAGCTTGCGTCATGCTCCGTGCGTGGGGTCCAGCCCATCCACATCTGGATTAATACCAATGGAGGTAGGATGGCCGTTAAGTGGTCATTAATTGTCCACTTAAGGGCCTCAATTGGCAGTGGGGCAGGAAGACAATGGGAGACATAATCGGGCTGGAGGTGGGAAGGCAATGGGAGTGCTCACCCGCCAACTTGCCGCTTGATTAAATGCCCCCCTCCCTGGCCCAACATCCACCAGAGAGGGCAGAAGATCCCATCTCTGGAATGCAGAGCCCTGGTGGAAGTACATTCAATAGTAATTTTCAAAAGGCGGTTGGGTAAATACCACAAAAGGCAGCATTTACAGGGCTATAAGGAAAGAGTGGCGGAGTGGAATTAATTAGTAGCTTTTTCAAAGAACCGACACAGAGACAATGGGCCAAACGACCTACTTCTATCGTGCATAACTCTACGATACGAACTGAAATTTCAACCCATTTGGGTCTATGCTGTATCTTGGCCTCCTCTTCGGAATCATGTGACGTTTCACAGGAAAGTTCTTCGGTTTCCTGCTGGCCGATGCATCAAATTGCACCTTTCTAAAATGGTTTTGATTTGAATGCCTGAGGTTAACTTGGTAGATTAATTGTAGAATATTATCCTTCGTACATCAAGTTTAATTTCTAAAAAGAAAATCAGTCCCTTCTTATACTGTCACATAATTTGATTGATTAAAGTGATTTGCTGCTTTATGTTGATTACAATGTTCAAAGTGCATTACCCACTTATGACTTTTCCCGTTAATATGTGATTTGTGTACTAGTCCTGCATTGCACTTTAACAGTATAAGCACATACCTTCTGGAAATAATATTGTGTACTTCTTTGTGATGTCTGGACATGACGCAATATTGTGTAAAAATAAAGTCATTTTTTAAAAGATTCAAGGGGACTTATTACAAAGATCGAAATGACAGTCCATTTGTGCTGTATTTTCTTACATTGTAGATATTTGTTACAGCAAGAACAGTGAGTCCAAGTAGATTTTGAATCTGCCTGTGTTAGAACCAACCCAGATTGTTGAACATCCTTGTAAATGAGAGGCTTTATCCCTGAAGGATTTTAACTGCAGTTGGCAGCTAAACAATTTATTACCAAAGCGACGGTAAGTTAGAACTTTAATTGAATTTTCTTTTCAATAAAGTACTGATATCTGTATACCACTAGTGGGAGGTTAAAAATGACATAATGCTTTATTTTCAGAACAGAGTAACACATGACTAACTAGGTATGAAATCTATACCTGGCAAAGTCCACAGAATGCACAAGGTTTGACCAGTTGAAAGACAGAAATAGTGTTTGCCTGCAGAAGATTTTTAAAAAATATATGCCAATCCATTGCAACTCAGAATTTTTTTCCCCCGAATTAGCAAGGAATATGATTTTCTTTTAAGGCGAGGTTTAACAGTACAGATGACCTTGCTTCTAAAATGACCTTCAGCAAAGCAGGTAGACTTTCAAATTACTGGCTGAGAAAGGATTTTAAGATGTCAGCCCTTTCGGTGTGATTTAATACACCCTAGTTGAGATGTGAAACAGGAAATCTATGTGAACAGTTTCAGGCTGTCAGCTCCAATTTGCTATGAAGGCTTTTGACAAGGCCTGCACAGAGCAGTATTGAGTAGTTTTGACTGTGTCAACAGGGGTTGATTTGAGTTTACCAGTTCTGTCTCTCTCATTTCACCAAATGCCAATGATACCATCATGGCTTGATTTAACCTTACCCTTTCCCAGAATGGAAAGACCCTCCGCTGAAGTTATTTGCTGACACTGTTTTATTCTTAGTTATTCTTTGCACCATATTTGCGATGTGTTTCTAAGCAGACTGGAGTAAAGCCTCAGCCAGTGGAAACTCATTGGACACACATTCTGTGTGATGCTGTTCGGACATGAAGAGGTTGAAATTGGTCCACGCAGCAGCAGGGAATGGACCTGCGGATAGTTTGAGCTCTTTCGTTGGAGATCCATTTCATAGTCTCACTGTTACTTTAGCCAAGTTTGTAATTTAAAGTCCTGGCATTATTTTCCAAGTCAACATGGAAAATAAAAACCGGTGCATTCAAAAATTGGTGGCACATACCAGTTTAATCCCCAATGTTGCCTTTATCAAAGCAAACAGCATGACACCATCTCCAACTGGTAGACTTATATCGATTCAACTTGGTTCCTCTTTGCTTTTCACACGACCACCTGAGAAGATTTAAACTTTATCTTTACTGAATTTTGTCAAGCTGGCCATTTTTTAAAAGTTGACTTATTAGTGTCACAAGTAAGGCTTACATTAACACTGCAAGGAAGTTACTGTGAAAATCGCCTAGTCACCACACTCCGGCACCTGTTCGGGTACACTGAGGGAGAATTTAGCATGGCCAATGCACCTAACCAGCACGTCTTTCGGACTGTGGGAGGAAAACGGAGTACCCGGAGGAAACCCACGCAGACACGGGGAGAACGTGCAGACTCCGCACAGCCAGTGACCCAAGCCGGGAATCAAACCTGGGTCCCTGAAGGTGTGAGGCAGCAGTGCTAACCACCGTGCCACCATGCCACCCTCAAAAAGGAGTTGTACAGATTGGAGGAACTTACAAGGTTACAAACTAAAACAGGTGTGAGTGATTCAGTATCTTCTCAAGAGTCAACATGGGCGTGTCTGGCTGAATGGTCTCCTTCTCCGCTGCATGTTCTATGATTCTCTGTACATGAGCCGCTTGTATCATTTCCAGCTCCCCCAGTGACATGATGTTTTGTCTTCCTTTGGATTACGGGAAAACATCAAGTTAGATTTCTTTAAAACAATTACCAATAAGTGCTTTGCTTTTGAGGCCAGGCCAAATCCAGGACCTCTGCTTAAAAGAAATGCTGCAATAAAAACGAACAGATTTTGTGGAAACTAGCAGGCAAATGGCAGAATTCACATTTCAATTAATCATTAAAGGCTCTGTGAGCAGTTGAAGAATGTTTGAGCAGCGAGAAAGTTAATTGAAAATTAAGTGGTATATTGACAGAATTTTCTCCAGCTTTCTAAGCTGTAATTTATACTGAATCAGGTACCCTGGCAGATGAAAGAGAGATAGACTACTATGAATGCCTACATATTGAAAATCTTGTGTTTTAATTAATCTGTTCCCTAAATTAGAACTGAAGTATGTTAGATATTGTAATAGATTCAGAAGTACAGACTTCTCTAATGAATCCTTTTATATTCTCCAGCCTCTTTAAACGTAATCACATGTTTGGCCAGGCTTTTAGTCAGCTATTCAAATGGGGATATAGAGTCTTGTTGCATCTGTTTTCACTGCAGAAAATTGGGATACTAAGGACAATGTTCGTGGAGCTATTTCGCACATCTCAAGAATATTTCAATGATGACTGACCTCAAATTGAGTCAAACAACTTTTTGGATTTCACTGGTGGCTGGTTACTGTGTAAAAGGGGAGGCATGGACAAGTTGGGCTGAAGGGCCTGTTTCCATGCTGTAAACCTCTATGACTCTATGGCTGCCTAATAAGCACTGCTGCTTCACAGTGCCAGAGACTTGGGTTTGATCCCGGCTTTGTTCCCTGTCTGTTTGCACATTCTCCCCTTGTCTGCGTGGGTTTCCTCTGGGTGCTCCAGTTTCCTCCCACAGTCCAAATGATGTGCTGATAGTTGCATTGGCCATGCTAAATTCTCCCTCAGTGTACCCGAACAGGCGCTGGAGTGTGGCGACTAGGGGATTTTCACAGTAACTTAATTGCAGCGTTAATGTAAGCCTACTTGTGACACTAATAAATAAACTTTAAACCTGTAACAACTTCAGGGACCCGGGTTCGATTCCCAGATTAGGTCACTATCTGTGCGAAGTAGGCATGTTCTCCCCGTGTCTGCGTGGGTTTCCTCTGGGTGCTCCAGTTTCCTCCCACAGTCCAAATATGTGCTGGTTAGTTGCATTAGCCATGCTAAATTCTCCCTCAGTGAACCTGAAGGGGCGCTGGAATGTGGCGACTAGGGGATTTCCACAGTAACTTCATTGCAGTGTTAATGTAAGCCTACTTGTGACATTAATAACTAAACTAAACTAATATGTTAATTAGGGGCCTAATACCCTTTTTTAGATTAGTTTGCAATACCTTAGTCTTCTTATTAAATAAATTGACATACACAATATGGACATTGGCATAAGCATATTAACTTTTATCCTTCAATTTTTCACATAGCGACTTTCCTATTGTTCTACCATATCTGATTTCTCACTTAATTTCTTCCTATCAGATTGCCATATATTGGTAATGATTCGCTTTTGTCTAGATTATTGATTCATTCCCTTACATATTGGAAAATAAATTACTGAGGTAACTCAGTGACGCAAACCTTAAATATTGCAAATTATTGGCTTTGCGTACAGAACTGATCTTACTCAATTTCAAGGTCAAGTCATCCCTTTAACTACTATTGACAGTTTTAACACCACTGAACACCAAATTAAAAGGAATGGTTAAAAAAGGACATATAAATGGCAGGCAGTTATTTAACAAATTTGTTGAGGTTAAATGGCTGACAGAATGGCTTGACCCCCCCCGTCTTCACCTTAAAGTTAGATTCAGTCTATGTTGACATAGTAGAGAACATGAAAGGATTATGTTTGCAGTTACTTGCGATTCCGTTTGCAACCTTCATGGTGGAGAATGCAAGTACTGAAAAATGAACACATCACCATATCTAGCATTGCAGTCAAGAGTATTGATAGCATGCAATGCTTAACCATCTCTCTGTCCCAATATGCACCACAGAGAGCATATCCAAATGCACCCGTGTTAATTTAAAAATTTCTCACATTGGCCATCCTGATAAACAGTCTGTGGGGTTAGTAATCATGGAGATTGTTAGATAGTTCAGTGGTACTGGCTTGTATCTATTTGAAAGAGGCTTCAATCTACCCAAACACATTTTTGTAGAGCAAGGAAACTTTCAGCCCATCAATCAGAAATGGGTTGGAAAGTAGAATAAATTATGTTCAGACACCTAACTCCCCAGATGAATTTATTTCTATTTTTGAGTCTATACTAAAGCGGATTAGCAAAGTGAATACCATACCATTCTCAGCAGGCAGCCAGCATTCTCACCTCTCCAGCACCCCTCTTGTAGTTACACACATGCCTTTACAAATCTCCATCCCAGTAGCCAATACACACACACTTTCACTCTATTCTCATCTTGCATTCATTCCTTACAGTATTCTCCTCAAATTATCTCATTTCAGCCCCAACACATATTCCATATCATACAATCAAAACTCTCGCTTTTCTGTCATTGCGGAAGAGATCGCACGCCTCCAAGATGAGGCAAAAAGCCAGAGGTGGTCCTACAACCATAGCCACCCTGACTGCATTGGTCACCTTGAAAATTGGCAGGGTAGCAAACACGCCAGGTATGGGCTGTGGGAGGATGGACACGACCCAGAGACCTAGTGATAGCATTAGATCATCACTCTTAATAGTCACTTGGGCCACTGTCTGTCTGGAGTTTGCACGTTTTCTCCGTGAGTGTCTGTGTTGCCTCCGGGTGCTCCGGTTTCCTCCCACAGTCCAAAGATGTGCAAGTTAGGTGGATTGGCCATGCTAAATTGTCCATTAGTGTCAGGGGGATTAGCAGAGTAAATATATGGGGTTATAGGGATAGGGCCTGGGTGGGATCATTGTTGGTGCAGGCTTGATGGGCCGGATGGCCTCCTTCTGCACTGTAGGGATTCTATGACTCTATGTTGATTTGATGTTATCAGTAATTGAAGTATTATGATGCGCACTATGCTGAGGTTGTATCCTTTTCCAATATTAGCACAAACTCCTGTCTTTAATGCCTCACATGTCCCTCACAGCTGATGATGGAGATAATGAGGGGCCAGGCCAAGAATCCTTAGAGGAGGCTGTGCACTTTGAGGGTGCAGTGTCACCTGACTCATGTGCAGCCTCCATCAGCACAGTTACACAAACCTCGGCGGCTTCTGCATTAAAGATAACTAGCTTGTCATATGGTGAGGTACACATCGCATGCAGCAAATTTACATTGAGGTGATTACTGACATTACAAAGAACAAAGAACAATACAGCACAGGAACAGGCCCTTCGGCCCTCCAAGCCCGCGCCGCTCCCTGGTCCAAACTAGACCATTCTTTTGTATCCCTCCATTCCCACTCCGTTCATGTGGCTATCTAGATAAGTCTTAAACGTTCCCAGTGTGTCCACCTCCACCACCTTGCCCGGCATCGCATTCCAGGCCCCCACCACCCTCTGTGTAAAATACGTCCTTCTGATATCTGTGTTAAACCTCCCCCCCTCACCTTGAACCTATGACCCCTCGTGAACATTACCACTGACCTGGGAAAAAGCTTCCCACTGTTCACCCTATCTATGCCTTTCATAATTTTATACACCTCTATTAAGTCACCCCTCATCTTCCGTCTTTCCAGTGAGAACAACCCCAGTTTACCCAATCTCTCCTCATAACTAAGCCCTTCCGTACCAGGCAACATCCTGGTAAACCTCCTCTGTACTCTCTCTAAAGCCTCCATGTCCTTCCGGTAGTGTGGCAACCAGAACTGGGCGCAGTATTCCAAATGCGGCCAAACCAACGTTCTATACAACCGCAACATCAGACCCCAACTTTTATACTCTATGCCCCGTCCTATAAAGGCAAGCATGCCTTTATATTGGACTTGAATTTGTTACTTCCTCTGTTTCATCAAATTGTTACTGGGTAACATCCAAAGAAACTGTTCCCGTACAGCAATATTCTAACTTGGCAAATATAATTGGACTTTTCCACTAGTTTCGATTGTCAGCACCAGGCCATGAGCTCTCACTGCTAAGCCTTACGACTCTGCTAATGTGACTGATCGGTTGGATTTTAAAAGTTTGAATCTAAATTTAACCAAAACATTTCCATCCTTTGTGCACATCATTTGAAGATATTTCATGTGGGCAAGTCAAGGCATAAAGGATAGCAATATTCTGCCGAGGAAATGACTGGACTAGAACCAGACTAGATTGTATCGTGCGTACTTACACAACTTCTAATAGGGACATGGATAAACAGTGAATGCTGACATTGCCAGCAATGCCCAAAACCCATTTTTTGAAAACTGGATTGTTAAATTAAACTATAAATACTTCCTACTTTGGAAACCAGAAA
Source organism: Mustelus asterias (assembly GCF_964213995.1). Classification (NCBI taxonomy): domain Eukaryota; kingdom Metazoa; phylum Chordata; class Chondrichthyes; order Carcharhiniformes; family Triakidae; genus Mustelus; species Mustelus asterias. The sequence continues at coordinate 60,682,835 of NC_135817.1, forward strand.
CTGACTTTCTTCATTTACTGGAAAGCCATTTACCAACGTTTCCTTGATTTTTCATGTCCTATCCTTATGCATCCTGGTCAATGATAGCCCATTTGATTCTTTGTCATGTCGTGTCCTTCTAAAATGCAATTACACAAATTAGAACAAAGAACAGTACAGCGCAGGAGCAGGCCCTTCGGCCCACCAAGACTGATCAATTTGTCCTCTCTAGACCAACCATCGGTATTCCTCTATTCCCCACTTGTCCATGTGTCTTTCCAGATAAGTTTCTACTGAACCTTTCCCCCCTAACCTTAAACTTGTGCCCCCTTGTAATCGTCATTTGTACCCAGGGAAAAAGCTTCCAACTGTTCACCTTATCTATGCTCCTCATAATATTATAAACTTCTATCAGGTCGCCCCCTCAGCCTCCATCTTTCCAGGGAGAACAATCCCAGCTTATTGAATCTCTCCTCATAGCTAAAACCCTCCATACCAGGCAATATCCTGGTAAACCTTTTCTGTACCCTCTCCAAAGCCTCCACATCCTTCTGGTTGTGTGGCGACCAGAATTGGACACAGTATTCCAAATGTAGCCTAACCAATGTTTTACATAACTGTAACATAATTTGCCAACTTTTATGCTCGCTGCCCCGGCTGACGAAGGCAATTGCCTCAAATAAGTCACTGGCTGATCAACTGTCACTACACAACGGTGAATAGATTGGAGTAGTTTATCCTCACGGACCTTACAAAGTAATGTAAATGTATTTTGATGTTTTAAGCATCTGAATTGATTAACAGACCACAAGAATGTGCTTTCCCATAAAATAAACAGATCATGAACTGCCTGAGGTGACATCTTTGGCTGGTATATTTTCCCAGATGGTGGATTTTACAGCCTGGTCTTCTTAGAATATTGTTCCACATTAATAACTTTTGCAGTCTCAATTTTCTATTTTTGCACCCTCTCTTTTGAAAGTGCGGGCTGCGGCGTCTGTATAGATTTTTTCATAAAGAGCTTCACAGCCAACGAATTGCTTTTGTGGTGTGGTGGCTGTTGTTTTATAGGCAAATTACAAGAACCAGTTGGTACACAGGGAGACATAAACAATTTAGGCCCCCGTCTAGCAGCCATGGTCTTTAGGTCTTGGCCAGCTTGGTTAGTAGCGGTGCTACCGAGCCACTCTTGCTGATGGACATTCTATGCCCTTGGCACTCTCAGTGCTTCCTCCAAGTTGTGCTCAACATGAAGAAGCACTGATTCATCAGCTGAGTGGTTGTGGGACTGGTTCTCTAATGCTATGAAGGACCAGCTAGTAACTTAAGCTTATTCAAAGCTGGTGATTTAATAAATGAATCAAAATGCAGAACCAGACTTGCCTTTTGCCTAATCTTGACTTGCACCAGGGACCTGGGTTTGATTCCTGGCTTGGGTCACTGTCTGTGCGGAATTTGCACATTCTCCCAGTGTCTGCGTGGGTTTCCTCCGGCTGCTCCGGTTTCCTCCCACATTCTGAAAGAAATGCTGGTTAGGTGCATTGACCTGAACAGGTGCTGGCGTGTGGTGACAAGGGGGAATTTCACAGTAACTTCATTGCAGTGTTAATGTAAGCTTTACTTGTGACTAATAAATAAACTTTTGCCTTGCAGGACTAGAAACTTTCACCCTGTTTCTACCAGTTGCTGGTGACCCAGACCAGGTTCTTTTGTTTGTATTTGGCTACAGGAATTCACTGGAGAGCCATCATTTACACTACAAATTCTCATCAGGGTGAATTCATTGATATCTTACCAGTGTTGGTTGCTGTGTGTCTATACAGTGCTTGGCTGGCTAAATGCCAGTATCTTTGCCTGTGACAAGAACATTTTAGCAACAAGAAGGCTAATTTTCAAGGGAATCTGAAGCTGATTTTTAAACTATACTTCCTACTCACTTTCCTGTGAGCCACACTGGTTATATTCCTCTAAAGTGGACTATTTGGACTTTGTCTGTACCAGAGGAAATAGGTGTCAGATTCTCTTCCCTTTGCAGCAGACTATGAGCTTAATCCAAAAGTCAGGTCTGAGATTGTTTTCGAATCCAAACTGGGACAATTCAGACCTACTTTTGGCACAAATGAACGTAAGTAACAAGCTCATCAACCTCACATCTGTTTTTCTCAATGCTACCCCTGTCAGATGAATGCTGAGTTTAGACATTACCCCGTTCTCTCAGGCAGCATTTGAACTTTCACACAAAAATCTATCCAGAAAATACCAAGTTTCAAAACAGAACATTTAATTTGGATTGATTGCTCCAAAAAAGCAATCCACATCTGTATCAAAATAAGAATTCTGAAATAATAAGCTCCATGTTGGAATCTGTAGGGACCTGTAGGGCTAGATTTTCATTACGAAGGCGGATAGCTTGATTCAGGACATTTCCCAACATGACATACCTGCCTTCACACAAAGCGTTCTGTCATACACAATTTTCACTCCAGGGAAGCAGGAACTCAATTGAGTCAGGCCTGAGGCTGTGGAAGCAGTTTGCAGGTAGCCACAGGGCTGAGTGCCGAGATGGGCTAGTGAGAAGGCCCGCCTCTGTTCCCTGAGACTTCAACTCAGTTTTATAAAAGGCTCTTAAACTATCTAACCCTCATCCCTCATCTTCCCACCCACGCCCCTCCACTTAATCTCACATTCCCTCCCTCCATGCTGTCTTCATGTCAACTCACACCCTCATGCAATCCCTACAGTGCAGAAAGAGGCCATTTGGCCCATCAAGTCTGTATTAACCACCATCTCACCCAGGCCATATCTCTGTAACCCCACATATTTATCCTGCTAATCCCTCTAACCGACACATCCTGGGACACTAAGGGGCAATTTAGCATGGCCAATGCATCCAATCTGCACATCTTGGGACTGTAAAATGATGCAAAATTGTATTTTTGGCAGTTGAGGTGTGACATCGAGCTTTATGGAGATTCTTCAATGGAAACATACAATTGATAAGATGTTATTATAAATATATAAAAATTAATGCATTTTATAACAGAAAGGGAGCATTACAATAGTACGCATTTGTATTTACAAAGAACTTGTAAATGATGGTATGCTAGCCAGATTCCTCAGCAGTCTCTAAGTCTCTAAGACAGAGGTGGTGTTGTCTCACTTCAGTCTGTTGAATCTTGATGTGATATTTTCATGCTGCGCACAGGGTTTATGCGGTGGTCTAGGCTATCCAGCTGATTTATGTTTTAAGGGGCCTATGCCATCCTTCATTATACTTAAGTGTTCTGGGGCATCCGGTGGTCATGAAAAATGCTACGTAAATTTAAGCCTATCTTTCTTCTTTATCCATCTAGTGCAGTTTATAAGAAACCTATGCTATTCAGTCAGTACAGTTTTCAGTCTTCTGTGAGTAATTCAATGAACTATGCCAGCTGGATAGTATAGGCGCCTATAACCTCGGACTCAGCATGAAAGTACCACGTGAATTTACAGACACTGAGGAGAGATAGCTCCCCAACTTCCCCTCTGCCTCAAAGGCTGCTGAGGAATCTGCATTTGCATTGTTGCCAATAATAAAGGAACAGTGCTTACCCCAATGGACCTTGAAAAAGCTACTCAAAAGATTTAGAAGTGTTTAATTTCTCATTTCCAACTTTGCTTTTGATTTGGCTCCATTTATAGAGGAATTGTGCCATTTAATAAAAGGTCAGGCAACTGGCAGGCTAATCAGCCAATCAAAGAACAAAGAACAAAAGAACAAAGAACAATACAGCACAGGAACAGGCCCTTCGGCCCTCCAAGCCCGCGCCGCTCCCCGGTCCAGGATTGAATCCTGAATCCAGGATCCCCGCCCAATTTTCCAGCCTATCTACATACCAATATCCTATCCACCGAGCTGTCCCTCACAGCTACGATGCTTTGTTCATTACAACCTATTAACTCACCCCCACCCCCCATTCCAGACCATGTGATCTCCAGGGAGAGGCGAAAACCCAGAGTGAAAAACCCCAGGGCCAATATGGGGAAAGAAAATCTGGGAAATTCCTCTCCGACCCCCTGAGGCGATCGAAACGAGTCCAGGAGATCACAATGGCCCCGATCGGAAAATGCTTCCCAACCCTAGTCATTTCCACTTCCACGAACACCATATGAATTCCCTGCCCCCGAGACAGGTTCCCAACTATCCGCAGTCTCACTCTGTACTGGCACCAGCAAGATGATCATAGAATGAAGCCTTGAAACGAGAAACCAGGAACAATTAACCCGCGCCGCTCCCTGGTCCAAACTAGACCACTCTTTTGTATCCCTCCATTCCCACTCCGTTCATATAGCTGTCTAGATAAGTCTTAAACGTTCCCAGTGTGTCCGCCTCCACCACCTTGCCCGGCAACACATTCCAGGCCCCCACGACCCTCTGTGTGAAATATGTCCTTCTGATATCTGTGTTAAACCTCCCCCCCTTCACCTTGAACCTATGACCCCTCGTGAACGTCACCACCGACCCGGGGAAAAGCTTCCCACCGTTCACCCTATCTATGCCTTTCATAATTTTATACACCTCTATTAAGTCTCCCCTCATCCTCCGTCTTTCCAAGGAGAACAACCCCAGTTTCCCCAATCTCTCCTCATAACCAAGCCCCTCCATACCAGGCAACATCCTGGTAAACCTCCTCTGTACTCTCTCCAAAGCCTCCACGTCCTTCTGGTAGTGATTGAATCAGATTGTAAAAATTTCTCAATCATCAAAATAGCAAGTGAAAAGCAGGAAATATAATTCACATTTGCATCATTGTACAGAAAGTGCAATAAAGACTTGGCTAAACCTTATTTAAAAAATGGCAGTGTTGTTTCTGGCAGCAAAACCAGCATGTTTTTCGCCAGAGAAACGTGCTCGTTTTCTCTCCAGATCTCCAGGGCGGCACGGTAGCACAGTGGTTAGCACTGCTGCTTCACAGCTCCAGGGTCCCGGGTTCGATTCCCGGCTCGGGTCACTGTCTGTGTGGAGTTTGCACATTCTCCTCGTGTCTGCGTGGGTTTCCTCCGGGTGCTCCGGTTTCCTCCCACAGTCCAAAGATGTGCGGGTTAGGTTGATTGGCCAGGTTAAAAAAAAAATTGCCCCTTAGAGTCCTGGGATGCGTAGGTTAGAGGGATTAGTGGGTAAAATATGTGGGGGTAGGGCCTGGGTGGGATTGTGGACGGTGCAGACTCGATGGGCCGAATGGTCTCCTTCTGCACTGTAGGGTTTCTATGATTTCTATGATCTTGATACTCTGCCAAAAAATATCAAGGGGCATGTTTCATGGAGAGGCGGAGCATCAACTGGCAAAACCAGTCTATTACAAGAACAAACAAACTTCTATTAAGTAACTAATCAAAGTCAGCTAAATTTTATTAGCTTCTTAAAACTTAATCAAAATGTGAACTCACGCTGCCCCCCCCCCCCCCCCCCCCCCCGTCCCCCACCCTCTCCATCTCCTTGCTGGGAGAAGTAGGTTTGGGCCTACAAAGACCTATGTACTCTTCAAAAGTGTTTATGTCTCTTTCAGAAGTTTATGACTCCCTGAGGGTTAAGGCCCTTGGAACAGCAAAACATGGGGTCTGTTTAAAGTCAGTACTATTCTCAAATGCCTAGCAGACTCTTGTGTTGAGCCTGTGAGATTCAAGTCTCACCTGCTTTCCCCTACCGGCGAAAATTGTATCAGCCAGAAAGGGAGCAAGACTGTCACCTCTGGGTCTTGCCTGCTATTCATGGAAAGTTTCTAGAGTCATCCTGGGGTGGCAAAAATCCAGCCTGTAGAGTCCATGGTGCCCTTTAGGCTGCCTCAAGTATTTCCAGTCAAACTGGATGAATCAATAAAGAATTTGTTTGTTTGCTGAATATGTTTTTTCAAATTGGAGTTGAAGGGTCTGAACTTTAGGGGGAAGTAGTAAGAAGCCTCACAACACCAGGTTAAAGTCCAACAGGTTTATTTGGAATCACGAGCTTTAGGAGCGCTGCCCCTCCATCAGGTGAGTGGAGGTAGGTTCACAAACATGGCATATACAGACAAAGACACAATTGCAAGATACTTACAGATTGGAATGTGAAGAATGGTTGGAATGTGAGTCTTTACAGGTAATCAAGTCTTTACAGGTACAAATAGCGTACATAGAGAGAGGGATAATCACAGGTTAAAGAGGCATGAATTGTCTCAAGCCGGGACAGTTAGTAGGATTTTGCAAACCCAGGCAGTATGGTGGGGGTTACAAGTAGTGTGAACATGAACCCAAGATCCCGATTGAGGCCGTCCTCATGCGTGTGGAACTTGGCCATCAGTTTCTGCTCAGCGATTCTGCATTGTTGTGTGTCTTGAAGGCCGCCTTGGGGAACGCTTACCCAAAGATCAGAGGTTGACTGCTGAAACGCTCCCTGACTGGAAGGGAACACTGGAAAGGAACACTCCTGCCTGGCGATTGTTGTGACGGATGAGGAAGCAGCAATTTAATAATGACAAGAAGAATGAGACAAAGTGCGTGAGAAAAAAAAACAAGTTAAAAATGTGAGTCAGGTGGCCAGCTCAAGATACTGCAACATCCTGGTGGGACTCAGTAGTACTAATGCCTTACAGGGCTCAACCCAAATAATCTTAGGGGATCAGTCAAAAATATTTGTTGATTGCTAATGTCAAGAAACATTTATCATTGAAGAGAGGTATTGTTAAGCTTCTTTTCAACTGGCTTACTCATTAGAAAAAAAGTGTAAATGAAGAGTTTTTGCTTTTAGCAACTAACATGTGTATAAACTTAAAGTTTATTATCGATTTATGAAAAGTCTGTGCTATTGAATATCTCTGATCCAACATTTCTTTCTCCTGCTAAAGTAATCTGTTATCCATACCTAATTATCTTTAAGGTGAAAGGTCAGTGGACAGTGTCTGGTCAATGATGGTCAGATGGAAATTTATAACTACTTTCAGTATGTCTGCTGTCCTCTCAGATCAATTATGCAGCTAATGACAACCAATACTTTCATCTGTGATTAAACAGCAGCTCCATCTTATAATAACTCGAGACTCTTTGGAAACCTATGTATTGATCACCTTAATAGAAGAAAGGAAAAAAATAAAATTATTGTGGTTGCTTGTGGCAAAACGATGACAAATGGGTACCTAGAGTACTGTAGAAGGTTCTGCGTGAAGATTGTCTTTTCTGTGTCAGAGTGCATTTAAAAGGTTTGTATTTTATTGTGAATCTCACTGAGTCAGTCTTGTGCCATGCTGCATGCTTCTGTAAGATTGTCTCACAGTTGCTTCTCATGACATACTTTCTTAGTAGCTAACCCCTTCCCACCCACAGAGGGAGAGAAGGTCAAATGACTGTACACAATTATATAGGTCAAACCCATTGCAAACAACGCAAACTCTTGTCATTTTTCTTTTTCTCTTTCACAATCTTGGGCAAAGAGCCAAGGCCTCCTATTGCAGGACATAGGAAAGTTTGAAAGACGTATATGACCAAGTAAATCATAAAATCGTGGCAGAATGACAGAATTTGGGTTTTATAAACCTCGGGATTGCTGAAGGAAAAAAAGGTCAAAGCAGTTAATGCATACCATAGTTTGGGAATCCTGGAAAAGGATGATGAAGTGACATGTGGTGGCTCTTGATTTCAACAGAGGTTTTGAGGGTTGGGGATGTGGGCAGGAACATGTGGCACACATCAGATGAACTTTTATTTTGATGAAGAGGTCTTGCCAATGCATAATTCACCGGCTGAATGGCCTCCTTCTGTGCTGTGACCATTCTAATCTGTTCTATGTGGGATCTGGTCAATGCACATCGATAAAGAAACTTATGTTTATGTCGTGTCTTCACTGTTGAGAAACATTCCATGACATTTCCCTGACGTGCCAAGGAAAATGCTTGCTGAGCCAAACAAGTAAACATCAGGAAGGATGACTAAAAGCCTGGCAGACGAGATGGGTTTTAAGAATGAGTAGGTGGATTTTGGAAGGAACTTCTAGTGTTAAGGGTCCAGCTGCCAAGAACATGGCCATGAATGGTGGGCTGTCGGGTGATAGGGACATATACTGCAGGACAGAGCCAAAAGAATGAGGATTTCAGCTGGGGCTTTGGAGGTAGAATACTGGAGGAGGTTAGAGACAGGAAGGGGTGAAACTATGGAGGGATTTAAACATGGTTGCTAATTTTACATTTTGAGGCATTGACAGACAAATAGGTCAGCAGAGGCAGTGGTGATAGATGAGTGGAACTTATTCTGGAGCAGGACGAGTTGCAAAATGTTTGACGTTGTGGAGAGGGTAGGATGAGAGGCTTGGACAGTATTGGAATGATATTTAGGCGACAAAGGCTTGAATGAAGATTTCTGTGACAGACGGGGTACAGATCAGTCACGTTGAACATGAGAAAGAAGGCAGACATTGTGTTAAGAGATGGAGTTAAAAACCGATCTCAGGCTTGAACAGGATTCTGAATCTGTAAGCTATCTGCTTCAATTTGAGGCAACAGTTAGGAGAATTGGTAGTGAGAGGATAGGATTATGGGGTGGGGAGACTGAACTCAATGGAGGATGGGAACTCATGATGGAGGATGGTGCGGTTGACTATGTCAAAGGCTGCGGAAAGGCTGAAAATTAAGATAGGGCACCACAGTTGCAGTCAGAAAATACTCACAATGATGGCGAGAGCCATTTCAGTTTTGTTTTAAAGCAGGCAATCATTTCAATGAAAAGAAAAGCAGAACGACACTGCAAAGGCAATCGGCTGTGAATGCTATACATTCTGGATCCTCCTGGCAAATGAGTTACATGCTTCAGATTGTTTCCTTTTTACTGGATAACCATGTAAATAATTGATGTGCAGTTTTCACTTGCATAACACTGTACAACAGTATCCTTAACTATACCACATGATATTAGGAACTGAGTACTAGGGGTGTACAAATGTACAAAATCACTTTTAGATGAATCAATTATGTGAATTCCCAGGGGATCTGACTGCATCAATACTATTATATCTGCCAATTGAGGGAAGGAACATTGGAAGATGAAAGAAAGAGGACCATACACAATATAGGTAGGCAGACCTAGTAGAACAAAGGGGGATCGTGCTTGGACATTCCCTCAAAATATCACAGGTCTGGGGCATTTAACAACTTATGTTTCTATAATGCCCTTTGCTCAATGAGCTGCATTTTATTCGGCCTGGAATTGAGCACTGCGTGCTTTTAGATTTCATTTCAGTGAGCAGTCAGATAGGATGTGGGAGACAAACCAACCATGGAACCTTAAGATAAAAGCAAAATACTGCGGATGCTGGAATCTGAAACAAAAACAGAAAATGTTGGAAAATCTCAGTAGGTCTGACAGCATCTGTGGAGAGAGAATAGAGCCAACGTTTCGAGTCTGGATGACCCTTCGTCAGAGCTCAAGGAGGAAAGGTTAATGGCTGGGGTCAAGGAGGTGTTGGAGTCAGGACGACCCTGGGGGGGATGAGAGTGGGGTGGTCAGGGTCTTGGGCATTAGGATGTTGGGGAGAGAGGTCACCGGGTCTTAAGAGGAGGACACCCCCAATCAGAAGGAAGCTTCTGAAGCAAGCTCCCCCCTTTCCAGTCTGCTCTGACGAAGGGTCATCCAGATTTGAAACGTTGCCTCTATCCTCTTTCCGCAGATACCGTCAGACCTGCTGAGATTTTCCAGAATTTTCTATTTTTCTGACCACTGAACCTTGCTTTTTCAAGATACTTTTGAAAAAAAAACATCTTTGTGCTCTTCCCAGGTCTACAGCAGTGCTGAAGATAAAGTTTAAAGTTTATTTATTAGTCACAAGTAAGACTTATGTTAACAGTACAATGAAGCTACTGTGAAATTCCCCTAGTTGCCGCACTCCGGCGCCTGTTCAGGTCAATGCACCCTAACCAGCACGTCTTTCAGACTGTGGGAGGAAACCGGAGCACCTGGAGGAGACCCACGCAGACATGGGGAGAATGTGCAAACTCCACACAGACAGTGACCCAAGCCAGGAATCAAACCTGGGTCCCTGGCACTGTGAGGCAACACTGCTACCCACTGTGCCACCATGCCACCCCAGATGGTGTTCTTAACTGAATGTTTGTTAAGCAATTGTGTTAGTGGTAGAACTTTCATGATGGTGGGGACCATGTCATCTAAAAAGTCAGCTGGGAACACATCCCCGTCAACTCCGTCAGGCCTGATGCCATTTCATGCTCTAATGCACATTGATTGGCAGAAGATAGGACTTCTGCTCATCATTGGGAGGGGTCCTACCTTGGAGAGCGGCCGGGCAAATAGGTTGGCCAACAGCTCTCCATCATTCCAGGAACAGCACGGCAGTACCAAAAGGGGCACTGGAACTAAGTGCTGGGACTCGGGCGAAGGTAAATAGCTTGGGTCAAGGGGTGCTGGGGTAGGGAAGGTCTGGGGACATGCAAGAGGGACGGACATTAGGTTGTTGGGGAGAGAGGTCACTAGGCCTTAAGGGGAAGACACCTCCAGTCGGAAGGTGGCTTCTATGCAGCACCCTGCTCCCCCTTTACTGCTGTGATCGCACTTCGTTCAATTTTGACTTTTCCCCTGCCCTGTCATCCACTTGCCTGCCTAAATATTGAGACTTGGCAGGAAGATTTTACATTGGCATTCCTCATCCAGGATTCACCACCGACTACAATAGTGTCAAGAAAATATTTGAAAGCAAATATTTAAAAAAAAGTACAAGCAATCAATGCTGGCACATAATAATAATTATAAAGTTATCCACTGGCTGCTGTAATTAAATTATAGTTCCGATTAGCAGCCCGTAAGTGTTGGCACAAAACATCTCCATAGAAATCATGTTGAGATAACCATGCTATGTGGTTCTGCGTTGAGCTGCTTTCCCTGCGCAACCCAAGCATTGCAGTGTTAATGTAAGCCTACTTGTGACACTAATAAATAAACTTTAAACTTAGCAAGACTTAGCATTTCAAGTCTTGTCAGATGTCAGCCTCCCTCGCTGAGAGCAAAGGATCCACAGCAATGGTCTGACAGCCCTCAGCTGACCACAAAACTATGCTTAAGTGAAAGTGGAGCTACTCAACATCATCATTATTACTCTTAGTGGTTTGTCAGACACAATGTATTATGGCTTACAAATGAGGGACAGAGCATTGCATGCCTGGGCTAGTGTTAGGGAATATTATTTAGTGTTAGAAAGAAAAACCCTAACTAGAACATCAATACCATTGCAACCTTTATCTCCCATTTATTGATGGACAACCATGCCGAGAGGTATTAGCTGCAGTGGCTTTATGTCTGAATTGCTTTGCCTTTTATCTTTATAACTGATCTAAAAGACCTTGCATATTCATATTTCACCTTGATTAATCCTCAAGGCTCTTAGGGGAAGTTATTTTAACAGTCCATTACTGGCCTGATTTGATTCTATTGACTGAACAATGATTGTCAATACAATTACGCCAAGTATCATTAGATACAGCAAGGTGCTGCAATGGGAAAGCAGCCTGCAAAAGTAAACCAATGACAGGAATAGGGACATGGAGGTCCATAGGAATACAAGTAGGACATGCAACAGCTCAAGCCTGTTCAATTGGATCATGATTAATCTAAATGCTGGGTTGGTCTTGACTCGTTTCTTCATCTAAGAACAAAGAGCAAAGAAAAGTACAGCACACGGACAGGACCTTTGGCCCTCCAAGTCTGTGCTGATCATGATGCCCTAATTAAACTAAATGGATCTCCCACCCTCTGCACTGCAGAGTCCCTCAGCATGAATTGGGCAAAATATCAGCAGGTAGGGCTTATTCCCGCTGGAGAGACAGGCAGCATAGCGCTAGGCGGCCACTGCGCACGTGCTGATCTGTTAGCGCCGAGATTGGCGCATGTGCAGTAGCCCCGCACTGTCAGCCCCCGATCGCTGGCCCTCTGACTCCCACACAGCCCGATCGCTGGGCCCCTGAGCATGTCTGGCCAGCCACACCCACCCCCGCCGCCGCCGGCCCACCTCGATCTCCTGTCGGCAGTCCCGATCTAGCGATCCCCTGCCTCCCCACCAACAGCCCCGATCTCACCACCACCCCGCAGTCCAGACCCCCTATGCCTGCACCCCCAACGTCCCAAGCAGGCTAACCCCCCCCCCCCACCCCAATGCCCAGCCTCGATCACTGCCTCCCTCACTCTGTCACTCAGCTCGAGTGGAGAGCGGCAGCACTCACCTGTCTCCCCCCAGAAGACCCGCCCCCATTAGGTCCCATCCCATTAGGCCCCACCCCCTTGGCACTGCCCTATGCTTGGTGGGCGGTGCCAAGTTGCCCCCTGGGGATTGGCATTTCCCCTTGGGCAGTGCCAGGGGGCCAGGCTGGCACTGCCAAGGTGGCAATGCCCTGCAGGCAATCCCAGCACCCAACCCTCTGGGAGGGCCTGGATTGCCCCCCCCCCTTCACTCCATTGGGGTTGAGCCACCAGCTCCCCGCAAGTGGGGAGCTATACTAAACCCTGCTGGAGTGAAGTACTTCTGGCGGGGGAGGGGGGAGACGCTAGCAGGCCCGGAGATTTCAGTCCTTGGCCCGCTAATGAAATTTAAATTGTAGGGAAATTAGAATTTAACTAAATTATGCCGCTCTGCACCGATTTCTGGCCTGGAGCTGACGGCGCCGGAAAACCGGCTGCCGGAGAATCGCAGAGGCCGTGGCGCCCAGCTGGAAACCCCAAATGGCCTTTACTTGTGTCTCCCGGCCCACTGCACTAAAAAGCAGTGCAGCGGACTAAGAGAATCGCCCCCATAGTTTTGTAGATCTCTATCAGATCTCCCCTCAGCCTCTGTCTTTCCAGTGAAAACAATCCTAATTTATTCAACACCTCCTCATAGCCAACACCCTCGAGACCAGGCAACATCGCTTCATGTTGCATTCAGATGGCTGGTGTGTAACCTTTCATGCCTCAGCTGTACACAGCTTTTGTTTCTTTACCAGACCCACTACCCCTCTCATTGGCTTTTGCATTGTTACCCCTTTTGCTATCGTATCTCTTCTTTCCTCCAGCCTATAATAGATCTTCCATTTTGTTTTTACCGCTCCCCCCCCCCACCCACCGGTTCAAAATCTATCACATTTCCATCTTCTTTCAATTCTGATGAAATATCACCTCAAGCTGAAACATTTGTTTTTCTCCACAGATGCTGCCTGACCTGCTGAGTGTTTCCAACATTTTTTTGTTTTTGTATCATTGCCTCTGGCGTTGGACAGCAAGTTCAGCTTGTGCTTAATTCATTAAGCAATAAATCATTTTATGTTACAATTAGTAAGTTCTTTCATTGGCATACCAATAAAATTCAATATTTTCTTTAAAAGAATAATACATTTTACAAATAAATCATAAAAGATCTAAGAAGCACACTAGAGTGTCAGCCATTGCTCTCTGGGTATCATTCTCGTTTCTCACTGAGGAAGTTGTGGATTCAAATCCCATTCCAGGAGCCAGACTTTGGTGAAGGAGTAGGGATTTCGGATGCAAATTTGTATCCAGGTTGCAAACTCACCCCCAACAGGAACCAGGAAGTCTTTGTTGTTTTTGTGGAAGCAGGTAGTTGATTGGACAGGAGTAAGGTCTGCTGGCCAATTAGTGGTTGAGGGGCTGGAAATGGAGGTGGGTCACCTTCAGATCGTGTGCCATATTTAAAAGTGCATCAGCTACTTTCTCAGGAGCTAAGGAAATTAGACATGTCAGCTACGACTCTCACCAACTTTTACAGATGCACCATAGAAAACATTCTTTCTGGTTGTATCACAGCTTGGTATGGCTCCTGTTCTGCCCAAGACCACAAGAAACTATAAAGGGTCGTGAATGAAGCCCAGTCCAATACGCAAACCAGCCTCTCATCCATCGACTCAGTCTACACTTCCCATTGCCTCGACAAAGCAGCCAGCATAATCAAAGACCCCACACACCTTCTTCCATAGGGAAAAAGATACAAAAGTCTGAAGTCACGTACGAACCGACTCAAGAACAGCTTCTTCCCTGTTGCCGTCAGACTTTTGAATGGTCCTACTTCGCACTAAGCTGATCTTTCTCTACACCCTAGCTATGACTGTAACACGACATTCTCCACTCTCTCCATTCCTTCTCTATGAATGGTATGCTTTGTCTGTATAGCAGGCAAGAAACAATACTTTTCACTGTATACTAATACATGTGACAATAAATCAAATCAAATCAAATCAGACATTACTGTGATTGCCATTTCAAGACTTTTGAAATTGTTCGCAATCCGAATGCTCTCATGTTTTAGCAGAACTGTTCTTCATCATCTCAATGACCTGGATTTCTGAGGGTGTGGTACTCATTTCCAGCTACACCCTTCCTGGTGCTCAAGTGGAACCCTAATAGCATTGCCCCCTGCTCCGTTGTTCCCGTGATGCTAGGTGACCCCCCTGTACTGACAACGTTTTTAATCTCCACTCTTCCTCTGACCTGTAATGGGCCATTGTAACTTTTCCTTCAAAGTGATAAACCCTTTCAGCCCTGATTGGCCTTTAGGCTTTTAACTTCAAAAACCTTTCTTGCCCCCCTGACTTACACTCAACTTAGTGCGCACTTACCTTCCACTCGTCTGGGGCAAACAGCTCCTGAATGCTGGCCATCTTCAGGTAACCATGATGTGGAGATGCCGGCGTTAGACTGGGATGGGCACAATAAGAGGTCTGACAACACCAAGCTAAAGTCCAACAGGTTTATTTGGAATTAGAGGCTTTCAGAGTACTGTTCCTTCATCACCTGATGAAGGAGCAGCGCTCCGAAAGCTCGTGATTCCAAATAAACCTGTTCGACATTAACCTGGTGTTGCGAGACTTCTTACTATCTCCAGGTAAAATTCCTTAACGGCTTTAATTGACCTGAACAAGAGTGCAGGCCCACCCTTCCATGTCCTCATGAAAATTTCTGAAATCACGAATGGAGGTGAAAGATGGCGCCCATGCTATTATTGTTTTGGTTGCCCACTTCCCCACAGATCCTCTTCCCCACAGTGAAAATCCAGGTTCAGGACTTGAGTCTGTCCACTCAGGTGGATGTAAAAGATCCCATGGCACTGTTTCAAAACAGAGCAGGGGAGTTATCCCTGGTAAAACAAAGGATCATCTGGACTCGAAAGGTCAGCTCTTTTCTCTCCTCGCAGATGTTGCCAGACCTGCTGAGATTATCCAGCATTTTCTCTTTCGGTTTCAGTTATCCCTGGTATTCTGGCCAATATTTATCCCTTAATCCATGTCATAAAAACAGATTATCTGGTCATTAACACACGGTGAGGGCTTGCCCTGTGTGAAAATTGGCTATGATGTGGAGATGCCGGCGTTGGACTGGGGTAAGCACAGTAAGAAGTCTCACAACACCAGGTTAAAGTCCAACAGATTTATTTGATAGCAAGCCACAAGCTTTCAGAGCACTGTTCCTTCGTCAAGTAAATGGAAGTTCTGTTCACAAACAGGGCATATAAAGACACAAACTTAATTTACAAAATAATGGTTGGAATGCGAGTCTTTACAGGTAATCAAGTCTTAAAGGTACAGACAATGTGAGTGGAGAGAGGGTTAAGCACAGGTTAAAGAGTTGTGAATTGTCTCCAGCCAGAACAGTTAGTGAGATTTTGCAAGCCCAGGCAAGTCGTGGGGGTTACAGATAGTGTTACATGAACCCAAGATCCCGGTTGAGGCCATCCTCATGTATGCGGAACTTGGCTATCAGTTTCTGCTCAGCGATTCTGCGCTGTCATGTGCCGTGAAGGCCGCCTTGGAGAACGCTTACCTGAAGATCAGAGGCTGAATGCCCGCGACTGCTGAAGTGTTCCCCAACACAAAAATTGGCTGTCATGTTTCCTATATTCCAACAGTGGCTGCGTTTCAAAAAGCTGTAAAATGCTTTGAACTATCCTGTGGTCATGATTCTTCTTACTTCCTTCCATTAGGCAGCCTGATTGGTTTCCTTTTGCTTCTCTGATCAGCTTGGACAGATTAGCAATTTTCATTGGTCGGTGTATTGAGTGGTGCTGGCCCATTCGCTAGGATTAGAGACCAATTTAGCTGGTAAACTCACAGCAATTGTGAGAACAATTCAGTGGCTTCAGCAGCCGTGCTCGTGGCGGCCCGTTTCCTCAGAACCATCAAGTTCTTTACAAAGGTTGGGATAATTGGAGGTACTTTGTACACCGTTTATGACCAAGACTTACTGGGAAATGAGGAACACAGTTGTGAGAAATTGGAGAAGGTGTCAACCGAAGTCCCAATTGCTGTAGGTGAGTGGGCGGAGTATTTCGGAATGAAGCTACCAGATGTTCCCAAGCCAGATGTGTCTGCGGCTGAGTTGTGGAACACAGGAGTTGAAGCAACAGCGTGGTTCTTGTCAACCGTCCCTGCAAAATGTAACAAATGCACTCAGAAAGGCTGGCAGTACGTCAAGTACATGACCAACAGAACAGTGTGAAGTGCGCCATCATTATCAGATGACGTTTTATTCATGGCCACAGACTGTAATAAAATGTAAATACTTGTATGATGGTAATAAAATGTATTTGAACTTGAGAGAAAAAAAACATTCAAATCCTCCATGCTTGTGACTGGAGTGTGTACAATCTACAGAAAGCGGGCAGCACAGTGGCAGTGGGCGGCACGGTGGCACAATGGTTAGCACTGTTGCCTCGGAGCGCCAGGGACCCGGGTTCAATTCTGGCCTCAGATCACTGTCTGTGTGGAGTTTGCATGTTTTCCCGTGTCTGCGTGGGTTTCCTCCGGGTGCTCCAATTTCCTCTCACAGTCCAAAAATGTGTGGATTCGGTTGATTGGCCATGCTAAATTGACCCGAGTGTCAGGGGGATTATCAGGATAAATATGTGGGGTTATGGGAATAGGGCTTGGGTGGGATTGTGGTTGGTGCAGACTCGATGGGCTGAATGGCCTCTTTCTGCACTGTCGGGATTCTATTCTGCTTCTATGCTGATGATTCTATGAAAGCAATACAGCAACTTGCCAAGGCATCTCCAGCAGAACCTCCCAAATCCATGACATCCCTCACCTTGGGGGACAAGGGCAGCAGATGAATGGGAACAATATTGCCTCAACATTCCCCTCCAAAGCACATAGCATCCTGGCATAAGCATATAGCACCGTTCTTTCTCTGTTACCACCTGGCAACCTTGTGGGAGCACCTTCATCATGTGGACTGCACCAGCTCAAGAAGAAGGCTACAGCCTTTTCAAGGGCAACTAGCAATAGCACATAAATGCCATCCTTGCCAGTGACACCCACATCCTGATAATGAATAAATAAAACCATGTCAAAGATTCAAATTTCACCTGTTTCACCCTAAAAGGAGTTTCCCTACTTGTAATAAACACCTGATGAATTCTAATTAAGATTTTACAGATAAAGTGTTACAGATTTAAAGTTTATTTATTAGTGTCACAAATAGGCTGGCATTAACACTGCAATGAAGTTACTGTGAAAATCCCCTAGTCGCCACACTCTGGGCGCCTGTTTGGGTACACTGAGAGAGAATTTAGCATGGCCAATGCATCTAACCAGCACATCTTGTGGACTTTGGGAGGAAATCGGAGGAAACCCGCGCAGACTTGGGGAGAATGTGCAAACTCCACACAGACAGTGACCCAAGCCGGGAATCGAACCCAGGTCCCTGGAGCTGTGAGGAAGCAGTGCTAACCACTGTCCCACCATGTTTTGATTATTTAGTGTACGACTTACTTTGACCTGCTTGGCTATTCAGATCGTGTCAGAATTTCCAGAGGAAAATTAACCTGGACAACATGAAAGGAGAAACCTCAGCCATGGCTCAGTTGGTGGCACTCTGACCTCTGAGTCAGAAGGTCGTGGGTTTAAATGCCACTCCAGAGACTTGGGCACAAGAATCTGGGCTGAAAGTCCAATGCCGTACTGAGAGAGTCCAGCACTGCCAAAGTTGCCCTCTTTTGGAATGTTAAACTGAGACCTGCTTGCTCTCTCAAATGTTTAATCTCAAAAGATCCCAGGGCACTATTTCAAATTATCCTGACCAATGTTTATACCTCAATCAACATCAACAAAAAAAAACAGATTATCACCTTACCATTGGGGGAATCCTTTGTGTGTAAATTAGCTGCTGCATTTCCTACATTATAAGAGCGACTGAATTTAATGGTTGTAAAGCACTTTGGGATGTCCTGAGCCATAAATCAATGCAAAGTTTTTTTTTAACGGAGGGGCAGCATGGTAGCACAGTGGTTAGCACTGCTGCCTCACAGCACCAGGGACCCGGGTTCAATTCCCGGCTTGGGTCACTGTCTGTGTGGAATTAGCATGTTCTCCCCGTGTCTGTGTGGGTTTCCTCCGGGTGCTCCGGTTTCCTCCCACATTCAGGTTAAGCGCCGGAGTGTGGTGACTAGGGGAATTTCACAGTAATTTCATTACAGTGTTAATGTAAGCCTTACTTGTGACTAATAAATAAACTTTACTTTGCATTGCTTTTGTGTCCAGTCGCTCAATCAGAGTGTCTTCTTCAAATGATTTTGCCAAGCAATCTCCAGGTTTAGTTTCATCTTTACTTCATTAAAATTGCTTCCAGAGACATGGACGGACGCTTTGCTCCAGATTTGCTGAACGTCATCAGTTCTGCTGAAGCTTGAGGGACTCATCTTGCAAAGGATGGAGCGTGTGACAAAGGAGGGGAAGAGAATGTGTGCTGTTCAAATGATTATTCGGTAGCACGAGCTTTTGGAGCGCTGCTCCTTCATTACACTCACCTGATGAAGGAGCAGTACACCGAAAGCTCGTGCTACCAAATAAACCTGTTGAACTTTAACCTGCTGTTGAGAGACTTCTTACTGTGCCCACCCCAGTCCAACGCCAGCATCTCCACATCCTGTTCAAATGAATGAGTGGTTAGAGGGGGACTGCTTTGAATAAGTACGCACCAGAGTCACATCATGAACAGTTTCAATAGAATAAATTAGAGTAGTGAAAAGATTTCATGGTGGTTTCTTGAGAATGAATACCTCAAGGTATGGAACACTGGCACTCGATACAGTTAAGTAAGTTTTCTCCCCTGGTATTATCTGGTTTGAGCTTTCAGAATGGCTGTCTATCTTTGACGTAAGGTACAACTTGCACTGTCTCTGTTCACTTCTCTGATGCTTGACAGTTGCTTCTCTTCTACGCACACATGTCACCAATACAACAAACATCTAATTAGATTAGTCAGGATTATTAACTACATTTCAATATGATTGATCCTTTGAAGTTATTGTTTACTGTTTCTTCTCCCAGGATTTGAAATGTTCAAAACCATAAAATTATGTTTGATTCCCCCCCCCCACCACAATAAAAAACAATGATGGTATGAGAAATACTGTTTGGCAGCGCAGTAGTTTAAGGGATGCCACTTATGACAGATGTCAGTGTACTACCAACTAAATTGCTGTCATATATTTATTCATGGAGAAATACAAAAGGCTTATTAGCGGAACTCAAAAACATTATTCTTCATTGATGTTTATTTTAGATCAGTGCCTAAGTGGCGTGACTGGCATACAAAGATATTATTTAGCGTTACATTCACTTGATATTCAGCTGTCGTTGTTTGTGATGCTTTGTTGCCTCAGGTAATTATGTCTGACGTCTGCTGTCTAGAGTTCTTGATAAGTGTGTGCATGCATAAATTCTGACAGGATATCATGGGTCTGGTTAGCTAATTAAGTCATGCTTCTTTATCGTTGTGTATAATGGATGAACCCACGCTCAACTGTCAAAGGATGAAAAAGTTATCACAATTTTAATTTATCGATGTCAACCTGGGCGATTACATTTCTTCACTCTAAGTGAATAACAGCAAAGTACCTCAGAATGTTAAATAACTGTACGCTGCAATATTCCGAGCTCTGGAGATAATGCTGAACAATGTTTTTGTTTGATCAAAGCCATCAAATGCTCTTGCAACAGGAGTTTGATGTTGTACAGAGCTTAAAAGTGCAACAAGTTAAATTCTACCTTTAATTTGTTGTGGAAAACAATGGGTACCAAAGAGCGAAGTCCTTCATGCTTAAGGTGAATCAACACAGAGTGATTAAGTGACTCCAAACATGGGTTGTTAAATGACTCATGTCATGAGAGTAATGGAAAGCCTAAAGCCAAGATCCCTTCATCCCTTGGGCAGCACGGTGGCACAGTGGTTAGCATTGCTGCCTCACAGCTCCAGGGACCCGGGTTTGATTCCCGGCTTGGGTGACTGTCATTGTGGAGTCTGCACGTTCTCTCCGTGTCTGCATGGATTTTCTCCGGGTGACCCGGTTCCCTCCCAAAGTCCAAAGATGTGCAGGTTAGGTTGGCTGGCCATGCTAAATTGCCCCTCAGTGTCCCAGGATGTGTATGTTAGAGGGATTAGCAGAGTAAATATGTGGGACTTCGGGGATAGGGCCTGGGTGCAATTGTTGTCGGTGCAGGCTCGGTAGGCCGAATGGCTCTCTTCTGCAGTGTAGGGATTCTATGATTCATAGGGCTCGATTTTACCATTGCATTGCGCCCGTTTTCAGACGCGAAAACTTGGCAAAGTTGGGCGTGAGGCGAGTAGCACGGTCCCTGCATGCCTCCGCGTCGGTTCCCCTTTTACCAAGGGTCGGAAATGGCCGCCTGAAACGGGCGCAACGTCAATTTAAATGCGTTTGCATGCATTCAATTGACTCCTAATGGGCTGCATTACCAATATTACCGGCACTTCCCCCTTTATCAGGGGTGGATGGGCCAGAGGTGGGTCAGATGGCTCCACTCAGATTGGTGGGGGGAGGGGGGTTAGGGGGGGTCCGCTGCCACTCCTCTGTTCAGTGAGGGGGAAGGAGGGTCTGCTGCCACTATGCGTGTGATCGGTGGGGGGGCTGGAAGGGGGGGCAGGGGGCCGTGATCGGTCTGGGTAGCAGGGGGGGGGGCGCGGGTGGATAAGGAGATCATTAATATTGTGGGGGTTGGGGAAATGTTTGTGGGGGCCAGGGGGAGGCATTATCCCACCCGGCAGGGATGTGACGGAGGACCGTTTTTCTATCTTTTTTTCTGCGCATGCGTAGTTGGAGGCGCCGATCGGAGCTGCAGGGTCTCGGGTGTGTTAAGCCCCGCCCACAGGCTTGTGCAGCGCGATTCAGAATCGCTGCTATTTTTTCAGGCAGAGTGTGTATGGGGGCGCCTGAAAATGGGTCTAAAAGTCGGACCTGAAACACTCCCAGGTTCAAGTCTGCCCAGCACTTAGAATCAAAATGGTAAAATAGGGCCCATAACGATAAGGTCTTGGGAAAGGATGAAATGATGGCAGGAGTCACAGTTTCAGTTCAGCAAAGCATAGGAAAGAGGAAGAGGGTGTTTCTCAGGAGGAGTGGTCAACCACTAATGGAAACACACTATACTTCACACATCTTCAGCAAATTGACTCAGTTCATGATAAACATGCTAACGTTTAGAGTTGTTGTTGTTGGTCCAGCGAAAATCAAGTGGGCAGCAATGTAAATTTGGAAGTTCAACAAAATAATTATTGGAAAGAGAAATGTGGGGCCTGTGGTCACCTTGTTTGTTTTCACATTAGCCAAACTGCTGATGAAGCTGAGCTGGGAACTGGCAAAACAGGTTGACTTAAATTTGGTTCATATTTTCACTATAGGTTTGCCAGTGTGTTGAGATATTTTTCTGACCAAGTTAACTCATCCATTACTTTAGTTGCTTTCTGCTTCAGTGTCAAAGATTAGAATTTGTTTCAGAATATTTCAATGATTTTTGTATTTATTCTATTACCGGAATGATAGCAGCAGCACTAACATGTTTAGTTTTAACTATTGCAGACCTCTCTGACACAAATGAAACACCATAGAGATAGAAACGATAGAATCCCTACAGCGCAGAAGGAGGCCATTCGCTGCATCGAGTCCGCACCGATCACAATCCCACCCAGACCCGATCCCCATAACCCCATGCATTTACCCTGCTAATCCCACTGACACTTAGGGGCAATTTATCATGGTCAATCCACATCACCCACACATCTTTGGACTGTGGGAGGAAACTGGAGCACTTGGAGGAAACCCACGCAGACAAGGGGAGAACGTGCAAACTTCACACAGACAGTGACCCAAGCCAGGAATCGAACCCAAGTGCCTGGAGCAGTGAGGCAGCATTGTTAGAATCATAGAATCCTGCAGTGCAGGAGGAAGCCATTCGGCCCATCGAGTCTGCACCGACCACAATCCCACCCAGGCCCCAATCCCACAACCCCATGCACTTACCCTAGCTAGTCCCCCTGACACTAAGGGGCACTTGAAAATGGCCAATCCACCTAATCCGCACATTTTTGGACTGTTGGAGGAAACCCACGCAGACACGGGGAGAATGTGCAAATTCCACACAGACAGTCTCCCAAGCCGGGAATTGAACCCACGTGCCTGGAGCTGTGAGGCAGCAGTGCTAACCACTGTGCCACCGTGCCACCTGGGTGAGGACTAATAAGTTGATGAGGAATCTGGCCACACCATGGAAGCCAGGGGCGATTTCGGTTGAAGACTTAATCACTCTCGTCCAAAATTACCATAATCCGAATCCCTCAGTGATTGTTCAAAGATTCAAATTTCGTAGTCATTTTCGAAAAGCAGGTCTATCCGTATTGACTTTGAATCAGAATTATGCTAGCTTTCTGAACACTCTGATTTCAGAACAGTTTTAGAAGATATGTTCAGAGACAGGCTAGTCTGCGCAATTAATAAGGACAGTATTCAGTATTGGCTGTTAGGGGAAGTTGCAATTACTTGTAAGAAAGCTCTAGAAATTTCTCAGGGCATTGAAATAGCTGCTAGCCAGGCCAGAGCTACTCAGCAGGCTAATGGTAGTGCCCGGGTGGTGGTACTACACCAAATACAGAGTCCAGAATTTTACCGTCCCACCCGCCCCAGGAATCGGAGCGGGCGAAGGGCGGACCATGGAAAGGTTCTTTGACCTCGGGCGGGATTCTATGGTTTTGGGACGAGCGAGACTGTAAAGACCAAAAAGAAGCTTCCAGAAAAAAAGTTAAAGAAGTGGAGTGTTTTCGAAGTGGAGGACCACACTGTACCAATCATTGCACGTTGATGGACGCTATTTTTCACCAATGCAGCAAGAAAAGGCATTTAGCGAAGAAACGCAGAGGAAAGGAGAAGTCTGAAGAGGAAAATTTAAATTTAAAGAAGTCTCAATCAGCTATGCACCACATGGAAAGCTTGGAGCAGGCAGAGGTGCATACTTACAACATGTTAATGAGGCGTGAGCAGTGTCTATTTTTGCTATTGTCGTCGGCAACGGTGAGGAAATCAAGATGGAGATGGACACAGCAGCTTCTGCGTCTGCAATTAGTGGGGAACTATACAAATCGACATGGGATTCTAACTGAGCACCAGCTCTTATTCCAGCAGAGATTGGTCTTCTGCCATACACCAGAGAGTCCATACTGTTGCTCGGGTGTTGGAAGCCCATATTTCATATAACAGGCAAGAAGCCTGAGCATGCCTCCTTGTGGTCAAAGGGAAAGGACCAAATTTGCTAGGGCCTGATTGGTTCAGCAAAATTCCATTGCACTGTGACGAGATCAAGCACACAAGGGTGACCAAGGATGTTGTTACGAGGTATCCGGACATGTCCAGGGATGATCCTTGGGAATGGTCTGATTGGCCATGGTCCAGGCTGTAAATGGACTTTGCGGGACCTTTCATGAATCACATGTTTTTGGTCATCGTAGATGCAAGTTTGAAATGGTTGAAAGCACATATCATGAGTAATACTATAGTTGCTATGACAATAGAGAAGCAATGTCTTTCTACAACCCATGGATTACCAGATTCGCCTGTTTCAGATAATAGCTCTACATTAACAAGTGAGATATTTCAGGAATTCATGCAAAAGAGTAGTGTACACCATGTTCATAATGCACAATTTCATCTGGCTTCAAATGGTTTAGCAGAGTCAAACTTTGAAGAAGGGATTGAAGATCATAGCAAGCAATTCTTTAAGAACAAAACTCTATTACAGTATTGTATCATGCCACAATTTACTGCAGGGCTCTCTCCTGTGGAATTGTTACTAGTTAGAAGGCCAAAGCCTCAGCTGGGGCTTCTTCATCCAGATCTCAGAATGAAAGTGAACAGGAGACAAGAGGAGCAGGAGGAGGGACACAACTACCATGCCAAAGTGAGGCAGTTCAAAGCAGGTGATCAGGTTTTCATTAGAAACTTTGGTAGTTGTGGTGAACCATCGTTGGTTCCCACTGTGGGATTGTTCTAATGTTATTGTTGGGTTGTTCTAATGTTGTTGTTGGGCTAGGGTGGGATTGATACACCTGTGGTTGTAACTGTTGTGGCACATCCCAGTCGGGCTCCGCCTCCTGGGAGAGGTATAAGACCCCCTGCTCGGGCGGGACCTCTTCAGTCTGGGATAGTGTGTTAAAGTTCTGATAGTTCCATTGTTAGTTAATAAAAGCCTTCTTTTACCGAAGCTTTGTGCCTCGTGTCCAATTGATGCGCATCAATTTTATTAACTAACATTAAACTCTCGACGGAAGAAAAAAAAGAAAGGAGAGTATGGAGCAAATCCTAAAGCCAGAACGTCTGACGCTAGATCCACGTGCGGTGGGCACTTCTAACACCTTCGACCACTGGCTGAAGTGTTTTGAAGATTACCTAGCAGCCTCCGCAGCGGTCACCACAGATGATGACAGACTCCGGGTCCTCCATGCGAGGGTAAGCGACACAGTCTACCTCGCGATCCGTGCGGCCACCACTTACCCGAGGGCCCTCGAGCTTTTAAAAAAGCACTATACGAAACCTCCTAACGAGATCCACGCTCGTTACCTCCTCGCTACACGACGTCGGCAGTCGGGCGAAACCATGGAGGATTACGCCAATGAGCTCTTGCAGCTAGCCAGGGGCTGTGACTGCAAAGCTGTGTCGGCTGAGCAGTACATGTACGACCTCGCCCGAGATGCGTTTGTGGCCGGGGTCGGGTCTTCATACATCTGTCTCAAGCTGCTAGAAAAGGGAAATCTCAACCTGACCCAAGCTATGGAATTAGCTGAAATGCTTGAGGCGGCTTCGAAGAGCTTGGTCCTGTATCTGGAGGACCACGTGGAGACAACTTGGCAGGAGCAGTCGCAAATCCCTCCTCGCCCCATGGGCTTGAAGTGCAGTGTTATGGCGTGCTCCCATGTGGACCAGACGACGGCTGCAGCCCCATGCGGCCCGCGGTGCTACTTCTGCGGAGGAGCCAAACATCCACGACAAAAGTGTCCCGCTAAAGCGGTAGTCTGTACCTCATGCGGTAAAAA
Organism: Mustelus asterias; assembly: GCF_964213995.1. NCBI lineage: Eukaryota > Metazoa > Chordata > Chondrichthyes > Carcharhiniformes > Triakidae > Mustelus > Mustelus asterias. The sequence goes on from NC_135817.1 coordinate 60,708,179, forward strand.
GGGGCATTATGCGAAGGTGTGCAGATCGAAGCCCAAGAACGGCAGTGCGGCCTGTGACCCTTCGGAACGGGGATCATCACCATCGTCGTCGAAGTACTCACGGGGTTCGTCCACGTGCGAGTCCAGGACGACGCCATTGTGGTCGACAGAGTCGGAGGAGGATGACCACCAGGAGTCGCTACGTTTGGCGCCCTCACCCATGTGCGATTCATGGGGGCGGCCATTTTGGTCGACGATGACCATGAGCGACCAGCAGGGGTCCTCAGCATCGACCTCAGCTGCCTGCAGTGACGTTCACGGACCAACGGTGGCGTCGATCACCCTGGACCAGGCTAAGCATCACAGGCTTGATTGTTCGATGATGGATATACAGGTAAATGGTCGTGCAATTTATTGTCTGTTGACAGCGGGAGCACTGAGAGCTTTATTCACCCTGACACTGTGAAGAGGTGTGGACTCCAGATTCAACCTGCCAAACAGACAATCTCTATGGCATCAAGGTCCCGGTCTGTCGCTGTGCTAGGACGTTGTGTGGTAACTTTGAAAGTGCAAGGCACAATTTACGAGCGATTCAGGCTCCTTGTGTTGCCGCATCTTTGCGCACCAATTCTCCTCAGACTAAACTTTATGGTCCACATGAAGAGTGTGATCCTACAGTACGGTGGGCCACTCCCTTCGCTGACAGTGGGGGAACAGCTGCAGTCTCCAAATTGTCCAAAGCGCCCCGCCTGCAATCTTTCTACGTTAAAGATCACCACACCCTCTTTATTTCAGAATCTGGTACCAGGCTGCAAGCCCATCGCTACTAAAAGTAGGCGTTACAGCACTGAAGATCGGATCTTCATCAGATCTGAGGTTCAGCGACTCCTCAAAGAAGGGATCATACAGCCTAGTGTTAGTCCGTGGAGAGCACAGGTTGTGGTGGTCAAGAGCGGGAACAAACCCCGGATGGTCATTGATTACAGTCAGACCATTAATCGATATACGCAGCTGGATGCGTATCCCCTCCCGCGCATATCTGATATGGTCAATCAGATTGCGCAGTACCGGGTGTTCTCCACCATAGACCTTAAGTCCGCCTACCACCAACTCCCCATTCGCCCAGACAGTACACGGCCTTTGAGGCGGATGGTCGTCTGTATCATTTCCTTAGGGTTCCATTTGGTGTCACCAATGGGGTCTCGGTCTTCCAGCGTGCTATGGACCGAATGGTGGACCAGAACAGGCTGCGGGCTACCTTCCCGTACCTGGATAATGTCACCATCTGCGGCCGTGATCAGCAGGACCATGACACAAATCTCCAGAACTTTTTACGCACTGCATCTCGCCTGAATTTGACCTACAACAGGGAGAAGTGTGTATTCCGTACGCGCCGGTTAGCCATCCTGGGATACGTGGTGGAAAACGGGGTCATTGGCCCTGATCCAGACCGTATGCGCCCCCTTGCTGAACTTCCCTTGCCCGCTAGCGCAAAAGCACTGAGAAGATGCCTAGGCTTCTTCTCCTATTATGCGCAGTGGGTCCCCAACTACGCGGACAAAGCCCGTCCGCTTATTAAGTCCACGACTTTTCCACTCACGCCAGAGGCCCAATTGGCCTTCAAGGAATTGAAACACGACATCGCGAAAGCCACGATGCACGCGGTAGACGAATCCACCCCTTTTCAGGTGGAAAGCGATGCATCTGATTTCGCCCTGGCCGCCACACTAAACCAGGCGGGCAGGCCCGTCGCGTTTTTTTCCCGCACCCTCCAAGGCCCCGAAATTCGGCATTCAGCGGTGGAAAAGGAGGCCCAGGCCATTGTGGAAGCCGTCAGACACTGGCGCCATTACCTGGCGGGAAAGCGGTTCACCCTGATCACGGACCAGCGGTCCGTGGCGTTCATGTTCAACAACACGCAGAGGGGCAAGATCAAGAATGATAAGATCTTGCGGTGGAGAATTGAACTCTCCACCTATAACTACGATATCATGTATCGTTCAGGGAAACTCAATGAGCCCTCGGATGCCCTCTCGCGCGGAACATGCGCTACTATGCAGGAGGATCGCTTGAACGCCCTCCATAATGACCTGTGCCATCCTGGGGTCACTCGGCTCTACCACTTTATCAAAGCCCGCAACCTGCCTTACTCGGTGGAGGACGTCAGGTCGGTGACAAGGAGCTGTCGGATTTGCGCGGAATGCAAACCGCACTTTTACCGACCTGACCGGGCACATTTGGTCAAGGCCACTCGCCCCTTCGAGAGGCTGAGTGTGGATTTTAAGGGCCCCCTTCCCTCAACAGATCGGAACGTGTACTTTCTGAACATAATAGATGAGTACTTCCGGTTCCCGTTTGTTGTCCCCTGCGCGGACACGTCGGCTGCCACGGTGATCAAGGCATTCCGTGATCTTTTTACCCTGTTCGAGTACCCCAGCTATATCCATAGCGACAGGGGCTCGTCGTTCATGAGTAATGACTTGAGGCAATTCCTGCTCTCATACGGGATTGCCTCTAGTAGGACCACGTGTTACAACCCTAGGGGTAATGGACAGGTGGAACGAGAGAATGCTACAGTCTGGAAGGCTGTCCTATTGGCGCTGAAGTCCAAAGGCCTTCCAGTCTCCCGTTGGCAGGAGGTCCTCCCTGATGCGCTTCACTCCATTCGCTCCCTCCTGTGTACGGCAACCAATGCTACTCCCCACGAGAGGATGTTCTCATTCCCTCGGAAGTCGTCCTCGGGGATATCTTTACCAGCCTGGTTGACGTACCCAGGACCCGTCCTCCTGCGGCGACATGTAAGGGCCCGCAAGTCCGACCCCTTGGTCGAACAGGTCCACCTCCTCCACGCCAACCCTCAGTATGCCTATGTGGCATACCCTGACGGGTGAGAGGACACAGTCTCGATCCGAGACCTGGTGCCCGCAGGGGACGTAGCAACTCCTGTCGCTCCCATACCCCCAGTGACGAATCCCTTATCCCTTATTTCTCCCCCGGACGTGGCGCGGACAGCATCGGACCAATGCTTAACAGTTATACTCCAATGCACAGCTTGCCTGAGCCCCGAAGATCGTCGCCATCGCAGAATGTATCAGGATCCCCTGCACTACGGTTTCATCAGGGTCAACCGGCCTGTGAGTCTGTGGGAGAACAGCTGGACGCTGTTTTGGGGAGAACGCCACCGCAAGCACCTACTCCGGTGTCACCGCCGGTATTGAGGAGGTCACAACGACAGTGCGGTCCTCCAGACCGTCTGAACTTATAATCTGTTGACATTTTAGTCTGTTTTCGTACCCCGCCGGCCTTTGTTCTCAAAGGAGGGGTGAATGTGGTGAACCATCGTTGGTTCCCACTGTGGGATTGTTCTAATGTTGTTGTTGGGCTAGGGTGGGATTGATACACCTGTGGTTGTAACTGTTGTGGCACATCCCAGTCGGGCTCCGCCTCCTGCGAGAGGTATAAGACCCCCTGCTCGGGCGGGACCTCTTCAGTCTGGGATAGTGTGTTAAAGTTCTGATAGTTCCATTGTTAGTTAATAAAAGCCTTCTTTTACCGAAGCTTTGTGCCTCGTGTCCAATTGATGCGCATCAGTAGTAACCAGAGGTGGTTACTGGGAATCATTTTAAACCAAAGTGGTTCAGTATCCTGGGTCATGAGATTGCAAAATGGAAGCCAGCAAGACCATATTCACTTGTAGTATGACCCCGAATTCTGAATTAATTCTGAATTAACCTCTTCACCTACGATCCCAGATCCACTGTTACAAGATTCACCAGTGGTATTGCGTAGGCCGCAACGCAACTGCAAAACTCTTAACAGACTGTCATACAGTGAAGATATTACTTTCATTGTATTTCTTACTAAATGGGATTGAAATTTAAGGGGGGGGGGTGCGGTTTGGGGAGAAGGAGAAGTGCTACAGAGTATCCTTGTAAGCCTTTCCCCCAGTTGAGCATGTGTGGGCTTTGGGCTGGGTTTCAGTTTGCAAGAGAGTTCTGCAAGTCCAGAGCTGTTCTCGTCCTCCTGTTTTTGTTAAACTTTGTTATTTATTTATATAAAGAAGATCCTTCTCTTAACAACGCATTTGACTACCTTATTTGTGGACTCAAGTTATCACAAGCAAAATGGAGAATGATTTGAGTAAAGGGGAGAACTATGAGGTTGATTCCTGGAATTAGAGAGCTGAATTATGAAGAAAGATTGTGTACCCTGGAATTTTACTCTCTGGAACTGGGAAAAGTGGAAGACTGTAGGTATTAATGAATAGGAACATAGGAATTAGGAGCAGAAGGAGGCAAATTCAGCCCTTCGAGACTGCTCTGCCATTCAATCAGATCATGGCTGATCTCTCCCTAGTCTCAATATCCCTCTTTCCCTTTTTTAAATTAGAAATGTGTCTATCTCCCTCTTGAAACCATTCAATGATTCAGACTCCACTGCGCTGTGGGGCAGCGGGTTCCACAAATTCACCACCCTCTGTGAGAAGTATTTCCTCCTCTACTGTGTAGTGGGATCCCTCTTTTTAACTCCACTGGGCTTATTTTAGGTTTGGTTCTCCGCCACCCAAACCCCACCAATGCCCGAGTGATTCTCTCTCTTGCCGATGGAACAATGGCCACCTTGCGTCTACTTCACTAGAGTAGTGCTCCCAAGAGAGAGAAAAGGAAACTGCTGCCTATCCACTACCTGGCAGCCTTTCCTGAGTGGGCGGTTTCGAAGCGCCCAGGGTACCCTCAGTTCTAGACTCCGGAATTATGGTAAGGAATATTTATATTGTGACTTAGTCAGAGATCATTGGTGAGAAATTGAAAAGATCAAAACGGACTCCAACGGAAGTCAAAGATATATATATATATATAGAACATATAGAACATAGAACAGTACAGCACAGAACAGGCCCTTCGGCCCACGATGTTGTGCCGACCTTCATCTGAAACCAAGATCAAGCTATCCCACTCCCTACCATCCTGGTGTGCTCCATGTGCCTATCCAATAACCGCTTAAATGTTCCTAAAGTGTCTGACTCCACTATCACTGCAGGCAGTCCATTCCACACCCCAACCACTCTCTGCGTGAAGAACCTACCTCTGATATCCTTCCTATATCTCCCACGATGAACCCTATAGTTATGCCCCCTTGTAATAGCTCCATCCACCCGAGGAAATAGTCTTTGAACGTTCACTCGATCTATCCCCTTCATCATTTTATAAACCTCTATTAAGTCTCCCCTCAATCTCCTCCGCTCCAGAGAGAACAGCCCCAGCTCCCTCAATCTTTCCTCATAAGACCGACACTCCAAACCAGGCAGCATCCTGGTAAATCTCCTCTGCACTCTTTCCAGCGCTTCTACATCCTTCTTATAGTGAGGTGACCAGAACTGCACGCAATATTCCAAATGCGGTCTCACCAAGGTCCTGTACAGTTGCAGCATAACCCCACGGCTCTTAAACTCCAACCCCCTGTTAATAAAAGCTAACACACTATATGCCTTCTTCACAGCTCTATCCACTTGAGTGGCAACCTTTAGAGATCTGTGGATATGGACCCCAAGATCTCACTGTTCCTCCACAGTCTTCAGAACCCTACCTTTGACCCTGTAATCCACATTTAAATTAGTCCTACCAAAATGAATCACCTCACATTTATCAGGGTTAAACTCCATTTGCCATTTTTCAGCCCATATATTTATTAAAACATCAAGGTCAAAGGTCACCAAACACCAGGAAAACAACACACAATGCCTTATGCTCTATAAGACTATAAGCTATGGAAGGAATACTAAAACGGACACCTCGGAATTCTTACTTTATACAAGTTTACCAGTGTCTTAAACTATGAAAGGTGCATGCAAAAGCCCCCCCTTTCCCCAAAGCCTCATCCACTATGATGATCTCGGGAACTTCGCGAATTACCAGGGGATACTCACAATCCGAGTTTAAATTGCTCAGTGGGCTTCAGGCTGCGTACTGGAGACGACCGAGTGGAGAGTGCTGTCATGCTGGTCCGAAGAGAAAAGAGAGAGAACATGGCCGGCCTGGCCATCCTTTTATATTGTAAACTTGAATTCTTTTTCCTGACAACTCTGCCCCCCTTCCAGCCGGCAGTTCCACAGACAAAGGCTTGCTCGTTATTTGCAGCTGCGATCTTACAGTCCATAGAGACCAGATGGTCCCATCCCAGGTGATAGGTCCCTTGCTGTCCTGTATTGTTCCATCGGAGATCGTTTAATTGTTTTCCCATTAGGGAAATGGGCTTCTCCTCGCTCTGGGACAAGGCCATTATCACCTGTATTGAGTCCAGACCAGGTGCATTGTCTTGCTGCCGGCCTAGTTTGGTGATGTCGTCAGGTCCTTTTGTACTGCTGATAACCTAATCAGCAATCTGTCTGGTTTCTGGCTGCTTGCAATTTTTGGACTGGGTCCCTTCACACACACACACACACACAGGCTGGCTGGGCTCCCTGGGACATTTTGGTCAAGTCCTACAGCCAAGTGTGGCCACTTTCACAGTTCTTTAGGGTTCAAGTCCTTTTCCCAGCTCATAAAAAAAGGCCTGAGTTGCCCGAAAAACTTACAACTGCCTCTCGACCTACACCCGTGACCTCTTGTTTGAGATTGCCCCACAAGAGGAAACATTTGGTCTATATTTACTTTATCAATCCCTCTTAAAATTTTATATACCTCGATCAGATCCCCTCTCATGCTTCTGAAGAAGGTCTGCTGGTCTCAGGATTCAAAGACCTAGACTTGAGGGTTTCAATAAAAGGTAGAAAATTCAGGCAACTTTAGTGAGTGAAAGAATTGTGACACTGTTTACATTGGAGCAGAAACTACAGCAACTTGTAAAAAAAGGATTGGATAGATTTCTGTTAAGCCAAGACTATGAGGCATTTTGTTCCAGAATTAGGTAATGAACCTGTTTGGTTGGTTGGAACAGTAAGCTAGGTGGCCTTCATATGTCTATGTTAGGATGAAAATTATTTTCACAAATGAGTTATTTGGCCTCAGTAGAAGCATCCCTTTGTACTGTTGATGTTGTAATTTTTTTCCATATCTTAATATTTTCATAGTTACTCAGAACTAGGCCAGGCACAGTAAGCTGAAAATAAGCCAGTGGGGAGAACAGTAATCTGTTATCTGGAGGTGCACGCACTTGAAGTGTGTTAAAGTTGGTGGAAAGGTAAATTGGGCTGGGTGTATAATTGGTGCTACCCCCAGCAAAATTACCTTTCACCCATACAGCATCTATTCTGCAAACAATATTGGATTGAGAATAAAGAAAAATACAGCACAAGAACAGGCTCTTCGGCCCTCCAACCCCGTGCCGATCGTGATGCCCTAACTAAACTAAAAAAAAACCTTCTGCCCTTACTTGGTCCGTATCCCTCTATTCCCTCCCTATTCAGGTACCCATTCAGATGCCTCTTAAATGTAACTAATGTGCCTGCTTCCACCACTTCCTCTGGCAGCGCATTCCAGGCACCCACCCACTCTCTGCGTGAAAAACCTCTCCCGCACATCTCTCTTAAACATTCCCCCTCTCACCTTGAACCTGTGCTCCCTTGCAATTGACACTTCCACCCTGGGAAAAAGCCTCTGACTATCCACCCTGTCTATGCCTCTCATAATTTAGATAAAAGAGAGACACAGACATGCTACAGGGACAGAGAGAGATGGCAAATATGTATATAAAGGAGAGAGCAAACCTCATACAAAAGAGAAAGATCAGGTGGATATGAGACAGAGAAGAGAGACACAAACATGAGAAAAAAGTTACGGAACTGGAACAAAAAAAATACAATCAGAAGACAGAGAAACACAGAGAAGAAACAGGCACTGAGATAAATACAGTAAGAGGAAACATAGAATTGAGAAATAACAGAGAACACTGAGGAGCACCCAATACTTCAAAATTGTTTAATAGATTGAAACCTCATAGAATTCCATAATCCTGCACTGTAGGAATATATTAAAATTGAAGGCAATATAATATGAACAAAGGTGCCTAATATTCATATTCTTAAAATGTGAATATGAATGGAGAATGCGCACATCAGATTTACAGCACTTTCTTTTCTACCCTGTGCTTACCACAGGTTTCTAGGCTTCCCATGCTGTTAATAATGTAATCATCTGAAAATAAAAAGTAAAGTTGCTGAGTTTGGCAGAAGTCCAGAATTTCCTGGCCCCCTCAGCTCCCTCAATCTTTACAGCTGAACAAGTGATAAATGTACCCTACTATACAGTGATGACAAGGAAAATGGATTGGCTGAAGTATTGAACAACACTGATTTGGGGCATCAAACAATGTGGTCTTAGGGTAAGGGCACAACTATTTTGGACTAAGACAAGGAGAAATGTCTTCACTCACTGGACTGTGAAATCTTACTCATTCTCTACCCCAGAGATTGTTCAGTTATTGAGCATGTTCAAGATTGAGATTGATAGATTTTTGGTCTCTATGGGAATAAGGTAGGAAAGTGGAGTTCAGGTTGAGAATCAGTCATGATCTTATTGGGTGGTGAAGCAAGCTTGAGGGGCTGAAGAACCTACTCCCATTCGTATTTCTTATGATCTTATCATGGTCAAATTTTGTAAATCACTAATTAGGTCTTGGGTTATGGGGACAAATCTGGGCAACACATTTCAGGAAAGATGTAAGGTCCTCAGCACACTTCAGGAAAGGATACAGAAGATGTTTACCAAGGTGTTACTGATGATAAGGGATTTAAAGTAAAGTTAAAGTTTATTTAATAGTCACAAGTAGGCTTATATTTACACTGCAATGAAGTTACGGTGAAAATCCCCTTGTCGCCACACTCCGGCGCCTGTTCAGGTACAATGAGGGAGAATTTAGCATGGCCAATGCACCTAACCAGCACATCTTTCAGACTGTGGGGGGAAACCCATGCAGACATGGGGATAACGTGCAAATTCTGCACAGACAGTGATCCAAGCCGAGAATCAAATCCAGGTCCCTGGGCTCTGAGGCAGCACTGCGCCACTGTGCCACACCCACGGATTGCAGTTATGAGGAGATGTTAGAAAATATAGGACTGTTCTTCAGAGAAGGTTCAGAGGTAAGCAAGATTATGAAAGGTTTCTCAGAGTAGGTAGAGAAAAATATATTCACGTTGGCAAGTGGATCAATAACCGAATGTCATTGTTGTGAAATCATTGCCAAAGATTCATGAGATAAGATGGACAGGAATCTTTTCGCTCAGAGATGTCTAGATGAGGAATGATGAGCCAGAAGAGGTGGTGGAAGCTGATAAATAATTTCAGAAGTGAGTTGGACATGTATTTGAGGATGAAGATCATTCAGGGTTACTGACAAAAAGCTGGGATGTGCAGATTTGTTCTTTCAAAGAGCAACCATGAGCTGAATGGCCTCCTTCTGTGCTGTAGTTTGCATGATTTTATTTGATTAAAAGACAAAACTGATAACAGTGCTAGGCAGAATGAGATAATAACGAAAGAAAAGATGGGTCCTGAGGTCTAGCTATTTTCTTTCCACATAGGAACATTCGACTAATGAGCAAGGGGAGGCTATTCGAGCCTGCTCCACCACTCAATAAGAGTGATCGGATCGTAGCCTCAACTCACATTCCTGTGTGCCCCCAATAACCTTTCATTCCCTTGGCTATCAAAAATTAATGTAACTCAGCCTTGAATGAATTCAATGACTGGAATTCATTGCCTTCTGGGGATACCTTCCCCACTTCTGGATCATGGAAGCCTTCACTTTGCCAGAATTTTCATGGTTTTCTCTCTGCTACACTGCTGTAACAATTTTCATCTTCTTTGAATGCATCAGGGTAAATTCAGAAAGAATGTTCCCGATGGGCACAACCTCAGGCTGAAAGGACAATTCTTTAAAACAGAGATGAGGAGGAATTTCTTCAGCCAGAGAGTGGTGCATCTGTGGAACTCTTTGCCGCAGAAGGCCGTGGAGGCCAGGCCATTGAGTGTCCTGAAGACAGAGATAGATAGGTTCTTGATTAATAAGGGCATCAGGGGTTATGGGGAAAAGGCAGAAGAATGGGGATGAGAAAAATATCAGCCATGATTGAATGGTGGAGCAGACTCGATGGGCTGAGTGGCCTAATTCTGTTCCTATGTCTTATAGTCTTATGGTGGGGGAGTCCAGAACCGGGATTGCGGGGTGAGGGGATGGGGGCATAGTTTGAACCTAAGGGGTAAACCTTTTAGAGCTGAGGTGAGAAGCAATTTCTTCACCCAGAGAGAATATGTGTGGAATTCACTACCACAGAATGCAGTTGAGGCCAAAATGTTGGGGTGAATTTTCCCATTCTGCCCGCCACAGGAATCGTAGCGGGCAAGGGGCGGAGCATGGAAAGGTCTGTTGACCTTGGGGGGATTTTCTGGTTTTGGGGCGAGTGTGGCTGGAAAATCCCTCCCGTCATCTGATTTCAAGAAGAAATTAGATATAGCTTTTGGGGCTAAAGGGATCAAGGGATATTGGGGGATCAGGATATTGAATTTGAGGATCAGCCATGATTTTAGCGAGTGGGTGAAGCAGGCTTGAAGGACTGAATAGCCTACTCCTGCTTCTATGTTTCTGTCTTTTATTTTTATACTTGTAGCTTCTATGAATTAATTCTTTTTCCACTCGTGCCACGTCCAGCATATTCTGTTTTTAGTTCAGATTTCCAGCATTCTTAGGCATTTTGCATTTATTAAAAGGGGGTTTGAGTTTAAGAGCCATTGGGTTATGCTGCAACTGTACAGGACCTTGGTGAGACCACATTTGGAATATTGTGTGCAGTTCTGGTCACCTCACTAGAAGAAGGATGTGGAAGCATTGGAGAGAGTGCAGAGGAGATTTACCAGGATGCTGCCTGGTTTGGAGGGTAGGTCTTATGAGGAAAGGTTGAGGGAGCTAGGGCTTTTCTCTTTAGAGCGGAGGAGGATGAGAGGCGACTTAGTAGAGGTTTATAAGATGATGAGGGGGATAGATAGAGTGGACGTTCAGAGACTATTTCCTCAGGTGAATGTAGCTGTTACTAGGGGGCATAACTATAAGGTTCATGGTGGGAGATATAGGAGGGATGTCCGAGGTAGGTTCTTTACTCAGAGAGTGGTTGGGGTCTGGAATGGACTGCCTGCTGTGATAGTGGAGTCGGACACATTAGGAACTTGCAAGCGGTTATTGGATAGGCACATGGAGCACACCAGAATGATAGGGAGTGGGATAGCTTGATCTTGGTTTCGGACAAAGCTCGGCACAACATTGAGGGCCGAAGGGCCTGTACTGTGCTGTACTGTTCTATGTTCTATGTTCTATTTTGCTGCTGTTGAAATTCACAACACATACAGGCAAACTTTTCTTTGTTTGAATTTGTTTATTACTTTGAGAAGTGATTATGTACTACGAAGCATCAGGAGACACACACAGACTGAAGGCACTCCATAATGCGAATGCTTTGAGCTGCTCCTTAAGTGGCGCCCATTGAAGTAATGAGCTATTAACTGGTGCACAGTGATGCTCAGTGACAAATGAATGATGGGAAGTTAATACGCATTGTCCCACTGATTTATATGTTATTGACTCATAATTAATTAAAACTAAAAGTTTTTGCATTAAACACAGTGTTAGTTGTGTGCCTGGCTGCATGTTAATTCACTCTGGAATTTGCTGTATATTGAGATGAAAGGCCATTTGCCCGTGTAGATAGTTTTTGCTTTTTCACCATGAAAGAAATGTTTCCAGAGTCCATTTACCTTCCCTTGACAAAGTTTAAAAAAAAATCATGAAGCTGCTTCAGCTACCTGCTTCTGGATCACGTATTTAAATAATTTGTTCATTCAGTTTTTTAAAGCTATTTGTTCACAGTATGGGACAATTCACTGGTTAGGCCAACATTTATTGCTGATCCCTCCAAAGATGTGCAGGTTAGGTGGATCAGCCATGGTAAATTGTCCCTTAGTGTGAGGGGAACTAACAGGGATTACATGGGGTTACGGGGATAGGGCCTGGGTGGGATTGTTTTCGGTGCTCAATGTGCCAAATGGCCTCCTTCTGCAGTGTAGGGATTCTATGATTCTAATTGTCCTTGAGAAGGTGGTGGTGAACTGCCTTCTTGAACCGCTGCAGTCCATGTGGTGTAGGTTTGAACTCCTGACCGTGAAGGAACAGTGATATAGTTCCAAGTCAGGATGGAGTGTGGCTTGGAGGGAAATTTGCAACTGGTGATATTTCCATGTTTCTGCAGCCATTGCCCTAGGCGATAGAGGTCACGGGTTTGGAAGGTGAAACTTGGTGAGTTGTTGCAGTGCATCTTGTAGATGGTACACACTGCTGCCACTGTACACCAGTGGTGGAGGGAGTGAATGCTTACGGTGATGGATGGGGTGCCAATCAAGAGGGCTGCTTTGTCCTGGACAGTACTGAGTTCTTTATATGGTGTTGGAGCTGCATTCATCCGGGTAAGTGGACAATATTCTGTCACACTCCTGACCTGTGCCTACTTGTGTAGATTGTGGCTGGTCCAGTTCAGTTCCAATGGTGATCCCAGGGGTTAAAATGGCTGCCATGAAAAAAAGAACCTTGTACAGCAGAACACCAAGCAACATCACCTTGAGAGTCTCCTTCAATCTGTAGTCTGTGTGAAATTGGGTATGATTACTTCAGGGAGAGGTCGTGTTGCTACACTTGGCCTCAGAAACCCTGGGCTTGGTGGAAAAGATAAAGCAAAGTTTCCTACTCTGATCGCAATCCACTAGTCCCTCAATGTCACGCTTATGTGGCTGTTAGCTGAGATCAAGATAAACTGAAATGTGTTCTATGGCTGAATTTTTAAAAGAATATTTCACAGGATGTGGCCACCGCAGGCAAGGCCAACATTTGTTGCCCATTCCTAATTAACCTAGAAAAGGTGATTGTGAGCTGTCTTCTTGAACCACTGCAGACCATCTGGTTTGACATTTCTGTAACACTTTTGGTACTGAGTGACTTGCTAGGCCTTTGTTTAGAAGGCAGTTAAAAGAGTCAACCTCATTGCTGTGGGTCTGGAGTCATGTGTAGGCCAGATCAGGTAAGGATGGCAGATTTCTTTCCCTAAAGAACATGGGTTTTTATAACAATGATAGTTTCATGGGTATCATTACTGAAACTTGATTTATGTTCCAGATTGATTAATTAATTTAATGTGTATTGGTTAATTGATTTTAAGTTCCACCTACGACATGATGGGATTTGAGCCCATGTCACCAAATTATTAGCCTGGGCCTCTGGGTTACTAGTGAAATTACCACCAGGCCACTGATTCCTCTGAATGAGGCAATGGAAGGCACAATCAGAAAAATCAAAGAAATTGATGAGAAATCATGAACATGGGGACAGTGGAGGAATTGAGAGAATAAGAGAGGTAGAAACGGAAGCACAGCGGTTAGCACGGTGGGCACAGTGATTAGCACTGCTGCCTCCCAGCGCCAGGGACCTGGGTTTGATTCCGGCTTTGGGTCATTGTCTGTGTGGAGTTTGCACATTCTCCCCGTGCCTGCGTGGGATTCCTCCGGGTGCTCCGGTTTCCTCCCACATTCCAAAGATGTGTGGGTTAGGTTGATTGGCTATGCTAAATTGCCCCTTAGTGTCGGGGGAACTAGGAGGGTAAATATGTGGGGTTATGGGGATAGGGGCTGTGTGGGATTATTGCCGGTGCTGGCTCGAAGGGCCAAATAGTCTCCTTCTGCACTGTAAATTCTATGATTCTGTGAGACTTCAAAGATCCAGGACTCTGAGATAAGAAACAGCGACTATGCTTCATGGTTGTGAAGCACTTTAGAATGTCTACGTGCCTTGAATGATGCTTGTATAAATGCAAGTTCTCTTAATCAAAGGGAAACAATTGTTTGCATGGTACTGCTTCCAGGACTGATAGGGAGACCAAGTTGATTCTCCAGGCAATCGAAAATTCTCTTGTCATAAATCTACCCATTTTTTTTCTCTGGCAGACAGTTCAGTGCTCTTTCAGTTGCTTGCGGAATAAAGTTTATTTATTAGTCACAAGTAAGGCTTACATTAACACTGCAACGAAGTTACTGTGAAATTCCCCTAGTTGCCACACTCCAGCGTCTGTTCGGGTCAATGCACTAACCAGCACGTCTTTCAGAATGTGGGAGGAAACCGGAGCACCCGGAGGAAACCTACACAGACACGGGGAGAACGTGCAAACTCCACACAGACAGTGACCCAAGCCGGGAATCGAACCCAGGTCCCTGGCACTGTGAAGCAGCAGTGCTCACCAGTGTGCCACCGTGCCGCCCCATTCTTTTCTCTTTTGTCTGCTTCGTGTTGGTTTAGAATGTAAACAATCTGAACTCCTGTTGCACTAGGGAGCAGCGAGCGTGGTGCAGGCTCAGAAGCATAAGCTACTTGCGGCAGGGGCACCTGCATTTCAATTCCCAATGAGTGGTGCCCATGGTTAGCAACAAGAAGTGGCAACGGGGAGACTTGAGTGTTTTCACTGCCAATCTGTGTCACATGTGGACCCATCTCGCTTTTTTCCCTGGTGTTAGTTTTCTGCAAAAATAACGTTTTAGACATTAAAATTGGAACCCTGGTGGTAACTCATTTTCAGGCTCCAAAGTTGTATCACGAGCTACATAGCAAGGCTCCTGGTTAACACCGCTGGGAAAATTGAAACCTGAATGCATTTCATTTTAGAATTGTTTTCACAGATGTTGGAACCTGTCATTCACTTTTGGTACAGATTTTGGGGCTGCTTTGAGATCATTAGTTATTGTAAGAATATAATCAGATCAACCGTAAAACACGACACAGGAGAAGCTCAAAATCTGAGCTGTTGTGTTATTGTTTTTTCTATTGTGAATTTAAAGCTATAATTCCCCAGTAACCCTTTTCCGTTAGATTAATACCAGACCTACATTTTTAGTTGTCAGGGAAGTCCAGTCTTACGGATTTTTTCTAACGGTAAAACAAAACTTCTTGAAAGGTTCCAACTATTTCCCTCTGTCGATGGATTATGTTGTAATGAATTGTAGAATAATGTCACCTGTCAACATTTCACCTCAATAACATTTTATTGCAAATGTATTTAAATCTTGTTGCAATCATTTGATAGATCAACCAGTGTAGATTCTGCAAATCCCAGGCTTATGAAATTGAATTGAGATTGAATATTAGTGAGTGAGGAAAAGAATAACTAACCATCTGATAAGTAAGTTGGCTTCTTTTTTCTTCTTTTCTCCATCACCAAGTATCTTTTTAAATCCTGCTGCCCTGTTCCCATCACCCTCACTTCTAACAACTGTGAGGAGTTTATGGAATTCTTTGCTACTAATTTTTAAAAATTCATTCAATGGACATGGGACAGCAAGGTGGTACATTGGTTAGCACTGTTGCCTCACAGCACCAGGGACCAAGGTTCAATTCCGGCCTTGGGTGACTGTGTGGAATTTGCATGTTCTCTCTGTGTCTGCGTGGGTTTCCTCTGAGTGCTCTGGTTTCCTCCCACACTGCAAAGATGTGTGAGTTATGTTGATTGGCCATGGTAAATTGCCCCTTAGTGTCAGAGAGACTAGCTAGGGTAAATCCGTGGGATTATGGGTGTTAGGGCCTGGGTGGAATTGTGGTCAGTGCAGACTCGGTGGGCCAAATGGCCTCCCTCTGCACTGTAGGTCTTCTATGTTTCTGTGATTCTATGTAAGAAGTCTAACAACACCAGGTTAAAGTCCAACAGGTTTATTTGGTAGCAAAAGCCACTAGCTTTCGGAACAGGCTGTCCCTTCGTCAAGTGGGTGGGAGTTCTATGATTCTATGACATGGGTGTCCCTGGCTGGCCAGCATTTATTACCCATCCCTAGTTGTCCTTGAGAAGTGGTGATGAGCTGCCTTCTTGAATCACTGCAGTCCATGTTCTGTGGGTTGACCCACAATGCTGTTAGGGAGGGAATTCCAGGATTATGATCCAGCAACTGTGAAGGAACGGCAATATATTTCCAAGTGAGGATGGGGAACTTGCAGGTGGCGGTGTTCCCATGTATCTGTTGCCCTTGTCCTTCTAGATGGAAGTGGTCGTGGGTTCGGAAGGTGCTGCCTGAGGATCTTTGGTGAATTGCTGCAGTGCATCTTGTGGATAGTGCACATTGCTGCTATTGAGCATCGGTGGTGGAGGGAGTGGATGGTTGTGGAATTGACAAAATTCATTCTGTTGGCCTCTGCCATATCTCTTCTTTTCTCTTGCGCATGAAGCCCCCAATGTCTCCCATGCACTAGCCCTGAACCTGCATCCTTCTCTAGTTTCTCTTCTATCTCCCCTATCTGTCAAGCAATGGATTGACAGACTTGGTGGAAGGTACCAGCAACCAAATATTTTGTGCCGAAATCTCCCTTCTGTTGATAGAAAGATGAACCTTAATGCTCCAGAATGCTCAGTCTTAATGTTAATTCACCACATTGCTACACAAAGTGATTAGGCCTCAGCTTTCCGTCCCCTCCTATCAGTTCACCAATGGATTAGATTTCGAGAATTGAGTGGGGATCCACTCCTCTCCTTCTCCCCAATTCCTGGAAGAGTGGCCGAATTGCATGTCATGCTGATCTATTCGTGCTGGACATAGGAAAAACATATTTAAATGGGTGAAATATAATTCTCGCTGTATTTCCTGTCTTTTTCCCTGCCTGAACCTTTGGCGTAACAGTCACCTATTAGGATTTGGCAGCCAGTGTTCATAGGCCAATGGCTAATGGCCCACAGGACTTATTTAGCTCATGATCCATCAATTGCTCTCAGAAGATAATTGTTCATGGGATTCAGAAAGATGTTCAAAATACTTTCAAAAACGATACAGGCAAAGTTGATTTGTGGATCCTATGACAAGAAAATAACCATTTTTGTTTCCTATTAGATTATTTATTGTAATCGTTCTGTCCACTGTGAGTACAAACAGAATTAAAATGGACTCTGCCAATACTTTCTCACACATTGCAACTGATAAGTTACACAAATATTGATGTCAATGTGTGCAGCAATGTAAAACAAGCAATTGGGATCTGTGCACAACTTCCATCGCATTCAGAATGAATATTAATGTTTGAAGCCATCAAACAATCCTTTACGCACATTAGGCATAACATGTGCAGGGAAAATGGTGGTGCAGTGAGAATGTCACTGAACTAGTAATCCAGAGACCCAGGCTAATGCTCTGGGGATATGGGTTCAAATCTCATCATGGGAGCTGGTGAAATTTAAATTCAATTAATAAATCTGGTCTATAAAGCTATTCTAAATAACGATGACCACGACAACCCTGATCGATTGTCATAAAAACCCATCCGGTTCACTCATGCCCTTTAGGGAAGGAAATCTGACATTGTCGTCTGGTCTGGCCTACATGCGATTCCAAGCCCACAGAAAGGCGGTCGACTCTTCAACATAGAAACATAGAAAATAGGTGAAGGAGTAGGCCATTCGGCCCTTTGAGCCTGCACCACTATTCAAATTGTTCCTGGCTGATCATGCACTTTCGGTATCCCACTCCCACTTTCTCTCCATATCCCTTGATCCCTTTAGCCGCAAGGGCCAAGTCCAGCTCCCTCTTGAATATATCTAACAAAGTGGCCCCAACAGCTTTCTGTGGTGGAGAATTCCACTGGTTCGCAGCTCTCTAAGAGAAGAGGTTCTTCCTCATCTCAGACCTGAATGGCTTACCCCTTATTCTTGGACTGTGACCCCTAGTTCTGGTTCCCCAACATTGGAAACATTCTTCCCACATCTAGCCTGTCCAGTCCCATCAGGATTTTTTATGTTTCTATGAGATCCCCTCTCATTCTTCTAAATTCCAGTGAGTACAAGCCCAGTTGATCCAATCTCTCTTCATATGTCAGTCCTGCTATTCCAGGAATCAGTCTGGTGAACCTTTGCTGGACTCCCTGAATAGCAAGAATGTCCTTTCTCAGACCAGGAGACCGAAAGTACACATAATACTCAAGGTGTGGCCTCACTAAGGTCCTGTATAACTGCAGCAAGACATCGCTACTCCTATACTCATAGAATCATAGGATGCCTGCAGTGCCGAAGAGGACATTCAGGCCATCGACTCTGCACCAACTCTGACAGAGTATCGGGGGCGGCACAGTGGTTAGCACTGCTGTCTCACAGCGCCAGGGACCCGGGTTCGATTCCCGGCTCGGGTCACTGTTTGTGTGGAGTTTGCACATTCTCCCCGTGTCTGTGTGGGTTTCCTCCGGGTGCTCCGGTTTCCTCCCACAGTCCAAAGATGTACAGGTTATGTGAATTGGCCATGCTAAATTCACCCTCAGGGTACCCGAACAGGTGCCGAAGTGTGGTGACTAGGGGATTTTCACAGTAACTTCATTGCAGTGTGAATGTAAGCCTACTTGCGACTAATAAAAAATAAACTTTCTCCTCCGCCCTATCCCTGTAACCCCACACATTTCCCATGGCTAATCACATCTAACCTGCGCACCTATGGACCCTAAGGGGCAATTTAGCATGACCAATCCACCTAAGCTGCACGTCTTATACAATAAATGGCAGAGTCATCAGGAGTATAGAAACACAGAGGGACCTAGGTGTGCAAGTCCACAAATCCTTGAAGGTGGCAACACAGGTGGAGAAGGTGGTGAAGAAGGCATATGGTATGCTTGCCTTTATAGGACGGGGTATAGAGTATAAAAGCTGGAGTCTGATGATGCAGCTGTATAGAACGCTGGTTAGGCCACATTTGGAGTACTGCGTCCAGTTCTGGTCGCCGCACTACCAGAAGGACGTGGAGGCATTGGAGAGAGTGCAGAGAAGGTTTACCAGGATGTTGCCTGGTATGGAGGGTCTTAGCTATGAGGAGAGATTGGGTAGACTGGGGTTGTTCTCCTTGGAAAGACGGAGAATGAGGGGAGATCTAATAGAGGTATACAAGATTATGAAGGGTATAGATAGGGTGAACAGTGGGAAGCTTTTTCCCAGGTCGGAGGTGACGATCACGAGGGGTCACGGGCTCAAGCTGAGAGGGGCGAAGTATAACTCAGACATCAGAGGGATGTTTTTTACACAGAGGGTGGTGGAGGCAGGCACGCTGACATCGTTTAAGACTTACCTGGATAGTCACATGGGCAGCCTGGGAATGGAGGGATACCAACGATTGGTCTAGTTGGACCAAGGAGCAGCACAGGCTTGGAGGGCCGAAGGGCCTGTTTCCTGTGCTGTACTGTTCTTTGTTCTTTCTTTGTTCTTTCTTTGTCCTTGGAATGTGGGAGTAAACCGGAGCATCTGGAGGAAATCCACACAGACACGGGAACAATGTGCGAACTCCACACAGTCACCCAAGGCCAGAATTGAACCCGGGTCTCTGAAGCTGTAAGGTAGCAGTGCTAACCCACTGTGCCACCATGCCACCCGAAATGGTCTAGCAAGTTCAAGAGCAATTAGGGATGGGCAATAAAGCTGGCTCAACTAGCAATGCAGGAACATTCCTGCCTGGTGATTGTCGAGCGGTGTCCATTCACCCGTTGTCATAGCGGGTCTCGCCAATGTACCATGCCTTGGGGACATCCTTTTCTGCAGTGTATCAGGTAGACAATGTTGGCCGTGTCGCAAGAGTATGTACCGTGTACCTGGTGGATGGTGTTCTCATGTGAGATGATGGCATCCGTGTAGATGATCCGGCACATGTTGCAGAGATGGCTGTGGCAGGATTGTGTGGTGTTGTGGTCACTGTTCTCCTGAAGGCTGGGTAGTTAGCTGCGTACAATGGTCTGTTTGAGGTTGCGCGGTTGTTTGAAGGTAAGTAGTGGGCGTGTGGGGATGGCCTTGGTGAGATGTTCGTCTTCATTGATGACAATGATGTTGAAGGCTCTGGGGAAGTTGTCATAACTTCTCCGCTCCGGGAAGTACTGGACGATGAAGGGTACTCTGTCCGCCATGCCCCATGTTTGTCTTCAAACCTGTTAAGACTCGCATTCCAATCATTATCTTGTAATTGAGTTTGTGTCTATATATGCCCTGTTTCTGAAACAAATCCTGTACTCACCTGATGAAGGAGCAGTGCTCCGAAAGCTCGTGCTACCAAATAAACCTGTTGGACTTTAACCTGGTGTTAGGAAACTACCTACTGTGCCTACCCCAGTCCAACGCCGGCAACTCCACAGCATGTATTAGCATGCAGTGAAAAATATTGTTTCTTGTTTGTTTGAGATGGCCATAAAGGCAGGAAACTCTCACCCTTTTGTGAGAGGGGGCAGGAGTGAAATGATGTTAACAAGCAAAAGAGGGCTTCAGTGAAGACCTCACTAACTCAGTCCAGAGAAATTTGGAATGTAGCGCAAAAATAAGGTAAGTGATTTACATCTGAATTTCCTCCATCTTGTGTGCTAAAAATCAGAATAGGTTGCCAAGAAATTTCTTACTTAGGAATTGGCTTTGCAAGTTAGGACAGGACATAGATAATGCATAGTTCAGGAAAGTCTTGATATATGGTTAGTGATTACTGCCTTGAAACTTGGATTAGAAGCTGTAATAAAGGTCGTTAACAGTGACTAATCTATTTCCAAGGAGGAATGAAATCCAGCCACTCAATTCAGATATAAGCTTATTTCATATCATTTATAAAGTGTATATTTGACAAATGATAGGGTGGGCTGGCGACTCCATGCTAGTAAATAGTTAGGTCAGTGTGAAAGAAATCATGCTTCAAGACTCAATTTTATGTTGAATAATAGGACAGGAGCAACATTTTCTACTGCTGTTTGACATTGCAAGAACAGTAGATTTACATTTGTAATTATTATTCACTTTTTTAATGATAATTAAGTCAACCGGGAGTTTTTAATCTCAGGCACAATTTTCTGGTACAATTGTTATTCTTGGCTGCAGGACCTAGCTATGCGTAAATTCATTTTCAAGTTACTACACTTCAAAAAGTATTTCATTGGCTGTAAATTGCTTTAGGATGTCTTGAAGCTATGTAACATGTTGTATAAATGCATGCCTTTCCTGGCTTTCAAAATCAAAGAGATGAACCTGATATACCCAGTAATTATAATACAGTGACAATGGTTCCCTGTTTGATCTATGGGGCTCGTCACATTTACTTAGATATTGGGTGAATAAAGCCTCACTGCGCCTTGTAGGGGATGTGAAGTCCATTCTCAGAGGTGAATATGGTCAAAAGGAACATGTTGATTGTAGCAGACGGAAACTGTTAACAGCATATTCATTGGAATATTCATCGAATTATGAGAGGCTTGGTTGGGTTGACAGTCAGAATCTTTTTCCCAGAGTTTGTCTAATACGAGGGGGTATGCACTTAAGGTGAGAGGGGGAAGGTCAAAGGAGATGTGAGGGGCAAGTGTTTTAAACAGAGAGAGTGGTAGGTGTCTGGAACGCACTGCCAGGAGTGGTGGTGGAGGCAGATACGATAGGGGCATTTAAGGGGCTTTTAGATAAGTGCATGAATGTGCAACGAATAGAAGGATATGGACAAAGAGCAGGCAGAAGGGATTAGTTTAATTGGATTCATGTTTGGCACAACATCTTGGGCCGAAGGGCCTGTTCCTATGCCGTACTGTTCTATGTTATTTGTTCTATAATCTGCTTTGATTTCCTTTGGACACTGATAGTTCTATTGTACATTTTCAACATTTTCTATCATAGAACATAGAACATAGAACATAACAGCGCAGAACAGGCCCTTCGGCCCACGATGTTGCACCGACCAGTTAAAAAAAAAAAAACTGTGACCCTCCAACCTAAACCAATTTCTTTTCGTCCATGAACCTATCTACGGATCTCTTAAACGCCCCCAAACTAGGCGCATTTACTACTGATGCTGGCAGGGCATTCCAATCCCTCACCACCCTCTGGGTAAAGAACCTACCCCTGACATCGGTTCTATAACTACCCCCCCTCAATTTAAAGCCATGCCCCCTCGTGCTGGATTTCTCCATCAGAGGAAAAAGGCTATCACTATCCACCCTATCTAAACCTCTAATCATCTTATATGTTTCAATAAGATCCCCTCTTAGCCGCCGCCTTTCCAGCGAAAACAATCCCAAATCCCTCAGCCTCTCCTCATAGGATCTCCCCTCCATACCAGGCAACATCCTGGTAAACCTCCTCTGCACCCTCTCCAAAGCCTCCACATCCTTCCTGTAATGTGGGGACCAGAACTGCACACAGTACTCCAAGTGCGGCCGCACCAGAGTTGTGTACAGTTGCAACATAACGCTACGACTCCTAAATTCAATCCCCCTACCAATAAACGCCAAGACACCATATGCCTTCTTAACAACCTTATCTACTTGATTCCCAACTTTCAGGGATCTATGCACACATACACCTAGATCCCTCTGCTCCTCCACACTATTCAAAGTCCTCCCGTTAGCCCTATACTCAACACATCTGTTATTCCTACCAAAGTGAATTACCTCACACTTCTCCGCATTAAACTCCATCCGCCACCTCTCGGCCCAACTTTGCAACCTGTCTAAGTCTTCCTGCAAACTACGACACCCTTCCTCACTGTCTACCACACCACCGACTTTGGTGTCATCAGCAAATTTGCTAATCCACCCAACTATACCCTCATCCAGATCATTAATAAATATCACTATTTCTCTTTCTGCTGTATTGGTGAAAATCTCCACAAGGAAACTAAGAATTTAAGGATTGGGTACACAGAAAAGCCAATGGAGGGTGACTAAAAGGTCTAAAGGTGGGGGCAAAAGGATAATAGAACAACTTATTGCAGATATTAGCAAGAGAGCTCCTAATATATTTTAAGTCCTTTAAGAAGAAGATGGAGTATTACAGGCCACATAGGTCCTTTAAATGATATAGAATCATTACACAGGATCAGGAGATGTCAAATGTGCCATATTACTTCTTCATGTTATTCTTTAGGGATGAAGATTCACAGATATTTAAGTGACTGCTATTTTGACACAGGGCATTGGAACGTTCGTGGACGTAATAAGAAGTGTTTTGTTAAGAAACTTGAAAAGTTAGTCTTTGGATTCTGGCTGATCCACAGAAATTCAATCAAGTTTCTATGTTGCGCAACAGATTGTAATTGCAACATTAAAGAAATCCTTAAGTTACAATGATAAAGTATCTAGAAGTTAAAAATAATATGATTGTAATATGATAATATGATTGCAATAAAATACCATTTTAAGTGAAATCAGATGAACTTAAGCACTCCCCCCTTCTCTGATCTTTATTCCCAATCTCATTTACAATTTTGAAATGATTTTCAATTTTTAATATCCATGCCATTGGGAACA
Organism: Mustelus asterias; assembly: GCF_964213995.1. Taxonomy (NCBI): domain Eukaryota; kingdom Metazoa; phylum Chordata; class Chondrichthyes; order Carcharhiniformes; family Triakidae; genus Mustelus; species Mustelus asterias. The sequence goes on from NC_135817.1 coordinate 60,731,444, forward strand.
CCAATTCTGAACCCACTGTGTCACTCCACCACAACAAATCAGTCCCACAATCAACAATCCATCCCTCCCATTGACATCCATTACTTCTCCTTTCCTCTTGTCATACCTTTCTAGAAGGCTGAAAGCAGACAACAGAGGAAGGACAAAGCAACTTTTGAAATCAAATTTATGGTTTATAAATGCTGAGCACAAAACACCCAAGTAATTACCATTGTGCAAATGACAAATAATTAACTGTAAATTATTTATCTTCCTTTTCCTATTATTCCTGCGTAGTTATTACACCCTTGTGTCTTCAGCAGAGCTGCTCATTCCCCTTAGAACCATAGAACCATAGAAAATTACAGCTCAGAAACAGGCCTTTTGGCCCTTCTTGTCTGTGCCGAACCATTTTATGCCTAGTCCCACTGACCTGCACTTGGACCATATCCCTCCACACCCCTCTCATCCATGAACCCGTCCAAGTTTTTCTTAAATGTTAAAAGTGACCCCGCATTTACCACTTTATCCGGCAGCTCATTCCACACTCCCACCACTCTCTGCGTGAAGAAGCCCCCCCTAATATTCCCTTTAAACTTTTCTCCTTTCACCCTTAACCCATGCCCTCTGGTTTTTTTTCTCCCCTAGCCTCAGCGGAAAAAGCCTGCTTGCATTCACTCTATCTATACCCATCAAAATCTTATACACCTCTATCAAATCTCCCCTCAATCTTCTACGCTCCAGGGAATAAAGTCCCAACCTATTCAATCTCTCTCTGTAACTCAGCTTCTCAAGTCCCGGCAACATCCTTGTGAACCTTCTCTGCACTCTTTCAATCTTATTTACATCCTTCCTGTAACTAGGTGACCAAAACTGTACACAATACTCCAAATTCGGCCTCACCAATGCCTTATATAACCTTACCATAACACTCCAACTTTTATACTTGATACTCCGATTTATAAAGGCCAATGTACCAAAGGCACTCTTTACGACCCTATTCACCTGTGACGTCACTTTTAGGGAATTCTGTACCTGTATTCCCAGATCCCTCTGTTCAACTGCACTCTTCAGAGTCCTAACATTTACCCTGTACGTTCTACTTTGATTTGTCCTTCCAAAGTGCAATATCTCACACTTGTCTGTGTTAAATTCCATTTGCCATTTTTCAGCCCATTTTTCTAGTTGGTCCAAATCCCTCTGCAAGCTTTGAAAACCTTCCTCACTGTCCACTACACCTCCAATCTTTGTATCATCAGCAAACTTGCTGATCCAATTGACCACATTATCATCCAGATCATTGATGTAGATGACAAACAACAATGGACCCAACACCGATCCCTGCGGCACACCACTAGTGACTGACCAGATGCTCATAGCTATGAGGACCCTACTAAGGTCTGCCCCACCCACACCTGTGGGGCAGATTTGGCCATTGTGACAGGAAGCAGAGTGTGGATCTCTGACAGGGGTGGGGCATACTGGTAAGGAGGTTGCAGGGTGGGGATGCGGGGTGGTGGAGGAGGAAGAATGGGAACACTTTGAGCAGAATCACCACTTCCATGTCCCCCTTCTCCTTCTTCCCTTTCATGAGCCACCTCCACTCTCCTGTCAGTCAGGAGGTGGCAAGCACTTTACTGAGGCACTGAACAGCACAGGTGAGTCTCTCCTCCATCTCCTCCAGTTCAAGCTGGCAGTCTGAGTGAGCAGGCCATTGTTCCATGCAGAAGGCCAGAGCTTCCATGCAGGTAGACATCAGTGTGAAGGCAATGCCACTATACCCACTATGTTTGAGATGAAGTCCTCCAGTCTCTGTCCAAATGTGGAAACGTGGACAGAATCTCACACATTCTCTGCTGCTGCTTCAGAATAATGCTCTTCATCAATGACCCCCAAGGCTTAGCAACTACAGCCAGCTGAGCTGATACAGCTATATATATTGTCCGGAAGGAGAGTCATGCGTGGTAAAAAAAAACAGCATGTCATTGACTATTGGCCATTTTGTGTTTTTGGCAAAGGCTAGATCCACCCCCGGTATGTGTATATTTAACCACTCCATTTTCCAAAGAACAATGGCACCTTGGAGGCATTTCAGAGAAAATTGAAATAGAATCATATAATAGTAGTACACAGGAGGGCAGGAAACATAATGAAGACAAACTCAAGGAAATAACACTGAGAATGAATGCATTGTAGTTCTACAAAATGAGAGGCGTAATCACCATGTGTATAAATAGGTTCTTTTAATCCAGTTTGTGAGAGGAGTACACTTTTTGGCACCACAAAGTGGTGCTTGCGTGAATTAAGCGACTGACAAAAATAATTAACTATATGGCAATTCGGTCTCAAGAACAGGAATGAGCACAGACACCAGTCTATGGAACACCATGTTCAGAGTCTGCTGGAGCCATGGGTGAGTCACCTGTGGAATGCAGTTGGTCAGAGTTGTACGTGTGGGTGTAAGGTTCAATTATCAACCTGGGATTTTGATTCATTATTCTCAGAATGGAGGTTTTTACACAGCTTTATTTTCCTGGACATCGAGGCCACCCACTGGCCTCGGGAGACTGACTACGTTGACTGATTCTGTAATAGGACAAAATGAGCATGCTTTATGGAAGCTATACATGTGTTGACTTGAAAGGCATTTTCTTATTTATTATTTGATTTTCTTCTGAACCAGAAAATTAGTTACCACTTATAGTCTAAGAATGTAGGAATATCAGAAATAAAAGCAGAAGTAGGCGATTTTGCTCCTCAAACCTGATATGTCATTCTATTGGATCACACCTATACCTTAAATCTGCTGCCACGATTGCAATGACCTTCAGTCCAGGCGACACGGTAGCAAAGCGGTTAACACTGCTGACTCACAGTGCCAGGGACCCAGGTTCGATTCCAGCCACCAACCCCTCACCAAAGAGGGACATTCTCCCCCACTCACGAATAATGGGTAACACCCACCCCATACCACATAGGCATGAGAGTGACTTGATCTGGACCCCTCCCCGCCCCCTCCCCCTCCCCACTCAGGCCTCCCAAGCCCAAGGGCCCACTCAACCCCCAGGGCCCTTGAGGGACCTTTCTTCTGCAGCCTTGCAGTGGCAGAGGAGTAAATGGCCACAGGATCTACCTCCCTGAACCCTGCCCTTGGGGCCCAAGGCATCAGGCCAGGGTATCAATGCCAGGGGGCAGTGCACTGTTGTCACTGTCAAGGTGTATGACCTGAGTGGGGAGGAGCTGTTGGGTTGGGCACCCTCAAGCCTGCATGCTGTGGGGCTGGGGGATGACCTGTGATTTAAATGGTGGGGGAAGGGGGGTGGTGAGGAGGATGCCCCTCTTTTCTGAGGGGTCTGTGGTGCCCCATGGTTGGTGGATAAGCACGCCATGTCCCTGCTTGTGATTGGCAACACCAAAACCTGCCCGGTGCCATTGCCAGCGGGGGGAACCGGCTGCCTGGTGGGAACCGGCAGAGGAGATTGGGTGAATCTTGATTGTCTGTCGGGAATTGTCCTATCCTGCGGGGCATCAGAATTCCCTTGGGCATCTCAGAAAACTGGAGAATCCAGCCCCAAAACTAATAGTATGATTAAAGCAATCTTTGCTGATGATCCCACTATTGTTGCTGATGAATATTTAAAATTGCAGGTTTTATTGTAAAGTGCCAATGAAAGTTATTAGAAAAATGTCCTTGTGACTGTTGGCCAATTTCATTAAGTAACCAATTTGCTAAAAAAGATTTGCTTGACTGTTGCTGACAGAAAGAGTTAAACTGAGCAAAACAGCTTCAACTGTTTTCCTTCATGCCAACATCATTTGCTTGGGTATCCAATTCTTTTATTAAAAGCCTTAATACTTCCGCCTACGATGGAAGTTTATGTTCTGTGTAATAAGCTCAGTATAACTTGTTTTCAATTCTACCCCTCAATAGAGCCAAAATATGACAGAGCAGTTACGAGTGTAGGAAGCAATCAGTGTGGGGAAATGACGTGCTGTTGCTCACAAGTGTTCTTGGCTCCGGGCTTCACAATAATATCGGAGGGCTGAGTGCTGGGTTAAATATTATGCTGTGCCGCCACTCTGTATACACAGCTGTGGAAGGAATGAGTGAATGCTTTCAGCAGACAGGAAACATTCAGCTCCCACTCAGACCAAAATAGCCAGCCAGTATCATAACCCGACTACAGATCCCCATGGCAAGCAAATGCACTTTTTTTTCTTGAATGGGAGAGTTAGCCCAGCCATCTTAAAGCTACCATCATTGTAATGGACGAGGCACATGCCTTATTACTTTGTGACATTTCAACCTCTCCTGAAGTACATATACATTTGGAGATTAGAGCTTGTGTAATAGAGAGTTTAGCATTTGCACGTGACAGATATAAGTTAAATTTGGCTTAAGTGAATATGAGGTGACCAAAGAGAGCCAGTGTGAGTTTTAAATAGGTAAATTTAGTCAAACAACCTTATTCGAGTCTTTTGAGCAAGTGACTAACGTGGTAGATAAAAGATTTTCTATGGATATTATGGACTTCCAGAAGGCCTTCGACAAGATTCCACAGAAGAGACTATTAACAAAAATGAAAGCACGTGACCGTGCCAGCAACCTGGATAAGGAATTGGTTAGGTGGTGTGTGGGAGAGCATAGATAATAGATTTATGCTCAAATTGACAGGATGTGACCAGATCCCCCAGGGATCTGTACCAGGACCATAAATTTTCACTATGCTTATAAATGATTTGGATGAGGGAGTCAAGAGCAGTATATCTAATTTTGCTTAAGGGATTAAGTTAGGTGGCACAGTAAATAGTGTAGATGTGTGCATTGAGTTGCAAAGGGACATTGATAGATTCAGTGGGTAGGTAATACGCGAACAGATAGAGCTCAACATAGGAAATGTGAGGTCACTCACTTTGGAGCTAAGAAAGTTAGATTATTTTCTAAATGATAAGAAGTTCGGAACTGTGAGTGAGCAGAGAGATTTAAGGATCCATGTACAGAAATCATGGAAAAACTAGACAAAATCTATTCCCGTCAATTCTATTAATGTTCCTGAATGCAAAAGCAGACCACAGAATAGTGGTTGTTTGCAACTGTGGCCGCGATCCTCCCATCGCGATCCACAGCTTTTCTGGCGGGTCACAGTGGGAGATGCGCGTCGCCGGCCTTGTACCGGGATTTGCGCATGCACCGGGAACGCATGCACATCTCTCAGAGCCGGCGAACAGTCGCCGGTCAGACCACGCTGGAAGTCGGCGGTAAGGCAGATAAATAATTTGAAACTTTTAAAAATATGTTTTAAATGTCTTTTAAATATAATTATTGGGAACTTTCCGGTCTCGATTGAATCTCCCTCCCCGCCAGGAGTACTTCATTCCGGCAGGGTTTAGACTAGCTCCCCACGTTCGGGGAACTAGCAGGAGACCCTGCTGGAATGAAGGGGGGGCAATCGGGGCTCCCCAGAGGGTTGGGTGGGAGGGGTGGTGCCCCCTGGGCATGGGCACCCTGGCAGTGCCAACCTGTGCCCCCTGGCACTGCCCAAGGGGCAAAGTGTCCATGCCTAGGGGGAGAATGTGCAAACTCCACACAGACAGTGACCCAAACTGGGAATTGAACCTGGGTCCCTGGTGCTGTGAGGTAGCAGTGCTAACCGCTGTGACACCGTGCTGCCCAGGAAATATTTAAGATAATGAACGGAATTAATATAGAGGAGCATTTTCCTCTGGTGGGCATAATTATAAAATTAGAGTTAGCATTCAAGGATATCACTTTTCACACAAATAGTGGCAGTCTCAAGCTCGCTCCCCCAAAAAGCTGTTAATGTGTAGGGTTAAATTAGAAATTTGAAAACAGTTTGATAGAATTTTGTTTGGCAAGATTATGGAACCAAGTGGATAGTTCTGACATTTATCACCTATCCCTAATTGCCAATTGAAAAGAAACAAAGGAAATGCTTACATAGTACACTTCATAACCACAGGATATCCCACAGCTAAAGAAGTACTTTTAAAGTAGAGTTGCTATTGAAATGTCGTAGCCAATTTGTGCACAGTAGGCTTCCACAAACAGAAATGTGATAATGAATCTGCTTTTAGTGATGTTGATTGAGGGATAGATATTGGCCAGGACACCAGGGATATTTTTACATGCACCTGAAAAAACAGACAGGGACTTGGTTTAATTTCTCATCGGAAAGATTGGGTGTCCCCCCGGAGTGGGACCTGAACCTTCAACCTTCTGACTCAGAGGTAAGAACGCTTCGAACTGAGGCACGGCTGAACATACTGCTTCAGAGGGCGGTTTAAGTCAACCTGATTGCAGTCACAGATAGCCAAACCCGGTTATCTTGGCAAGCTTCTTTCCCGAAAGGACACTACTGAACTGGTTTGGTTTAAAAGGATAATGTGGCAGCTGACATGGCCACTTTTATTAATACCAGGTTTTTTACTTCCAGATCTTGACACCAATGGAAATTGAACTAACAGTTGCTATGGTACGATTTGAAGTCTGCACTGCTTTGAGTAAAGTGATTTTTCTCTGTCCGTGGTGTTGTAACACCCTGTGGAGAATCATCTTATCGCCTTGACAACCTGTCAACTCTTTCCCATTGACCTTTATTTTCAAAAGCTCTTTGAAACCAACAACTGCCAGACATTTCCTTTAATCAGCAAGTCATTTTACATAGATTTAGACAAGTTAAATTTATGAAAATCAAAACGTAGAGCTAACAGCTAATAATATGAGTTCAAACTTCCCACACCAGCTCAGGCTATTCATGAAGGCCCTGCCTTCGCAACCTGGCCCCTTGCCTGAGATGTGATGACCCTCAGGTTAAATCACCACCAGTCAGCTCTCCCCTCCAACGGGAGAGTAGCCTATGGTCATCCGGCCCTGTGATGACTCCAGTATTGAGGATAATGGAGACACTAGGTTTAGGTTGGTGGAATGGTTAGCATGCTCTCTTTTAAGGCCTGAAGCTTGTACTGCAGCCCAGCTCAAGCTGAATGGAATGAAAGACTCCTTCTACCAGCTATAGGCATCTTCCCTGAAAATAGTTTTGTTAGTGTCACTTCGCCTCTTAAGGTCATAGAAGCATCCAGATGGACTGCAGCGTGTTTTCTGCTCCTGTCTAGTCCTCAAGAGGGAGGACAGTCCTCAATATCTGTGGCCTCCTGAGACTGGACATTTGGAGAAGCATTGGGAGGGACATGGAGACATGTTCAGCTCGTGGACAAGCGAACCCAGAGAAAAAAAAGAGACCAGGGAATTCTGTTCCCTCTGCCTCTTCTTCCTCTGTACCAATTGCTGCAGAGACTGCCATGCCAGAGGGGGAGTTCCTGAACTCCACCAAGCAATCTTTAACAATGGGTTTAAGTTTAAGTTTATTTATTAGTGTCACAAATGGGCTTACATTTACATTGCAATGAGGTAATGGGAGGCAATGGCGTAGTGGTATTATTACTAGACTATTATCCAGAAACTCAGCTAATGTTCAGGAGACTCAGTTCGTATCCCGCCATGGCAGATAATGCAATAAAAAATATCTGGAATTAAGAATCTGCTGGTGACCATGAAACCATTGTCAATTGTTGGAAAAACCCATGTGGTTCACTAATGTCCTTTAGGGAAGGAAATCTGCCGTCCTTACCTGGTCTGGTCTACATGTGACTCCAGAGCCACAGCAATGTGGTTGACTCCCAACTACCCTCGGGCAACAAGGGATGGGCAATAAATGCCAATCAAATGCTATCAAAAACAAAAGGCTACTGTGAAAATCCCCTACTTGCCACACTCTGGCACCTGTTTGGGTACACTGAGGGAAAATCTAGCATGGCCAATGCACCTAACCAGCACATCTTTCAGACTGTGAATGGAAACCAGAGCACCCAGAGGAAACCCATGCAGACACGGGGAGAACGTGCAAACTCCACACAGACAGTGACCCAAGCCAGGAATCGAACCCAGGACCCTGGCGCTGTGAAGCAGCAGTGCTAACTACTCTGCCATGATCAGAGAGTTGATCACCAAATCAAAAACCATCGTTTCACAAAACAGATGGCTGCCAAAGTAGTATATTCCTATGTGATACAGGAGCACCTGCATGACAGCATAAAGTGATAACCTCATTCAGCAAGACTATAATAATGGCTAGTACAGGAAATGGAACTGCCCATCAGGCAAAAGTGAAGTCAATGGGAATCAGAAGAAAGCCCTCCATTGGTTGCAGTCATACCCGGCACAAAGGAAGATGGTCGTGGTTGTTGAAGGCAATTGATCTCAGACCCAGGGCATCACTGCAGGAGTTCCTCAGGACAGTGTCCCATGCAAATTTCAGGCAATGACCATCTCCAACAAGAGAGAATCCAACCATCTCCCACAAGAGAGAATCCAACCATCTCCCAATGACATTCAATGGCTAAATCCCTAATTATCAACATCCTGGCGGTTACCAATGATCAAAACCTGAACTGGATCAGCCATATAAACACTATGGCTACAAACTCTAGGGCAGGTCAGAGGCTGGGAATTCTGAGGTGAGGAACTAACATCCTGACTCCCTAGAGCCTGTCCACCATCTTCAAGGCATAAGTCAGGAATGCGATGGACTTGCCTAGATGAGTACGGCTCTAACAACACTCAAAAAGCTTGATACCATCCTGGACAAAGCACTGTTCAATCAGACCCCATCCAGCACCTTAAACATTCACTCCCTCCTCTAGCAATGCACAGTGGCAGCAGAGTGTACCATCAACGAGATGCACTGCAACAACTCTTCAATGCTTTGTGCAAATCTACAGCCTTTATAATATAGAAGGACAAGGGCAGCAGATCAATTGGAACTCCACCCCTTGCAAATTGTCCTCCAAGCCACACACACCACCCTGCCTTGGAACTATAACTATTCACTCTTGCTAGGTCAAAATCCCGGAACTCCCTCCTGAACATCACTGTGGGTGTACCTACACTAGATAAAATGTAGCGGTTCAAGAAGGTGGCTCACCACCACATTTTCAAGGGCAATTAGGGATGGGCAACTAACGATGGCCTAATCAGTGATGCCCACATCCAATGAAGGGAGTGAAAAGAAAAGTTCAAGGCACGATGGAGTGAACTTAACTCCACCCGAGCTACCCTGACCTTGCTATGCTCTGTGCTTTAGCACTGACACCCTTTATCATGATAAGTAAGCACAAGTAAACAAACCTGCATTCAGGCAACCTTACTCTTTTTCCACTTCAACTCAGGTTTAGCATCACAGCCCCTGTCTCTGAGCCCCAGAACTGCAGAAGTTCATGTACACAGGAGTCTGGAGAGGATGGCTGCAATCCCAGAAAAGCTCAACACCTTTCCAGTCAGACATATTCCAAGAGTGCATGCACCTAGTCCCAGACTCACACAGCTACAGACGTTAGGTTACGGAAGTGTTTAGAGTTTGTCAAGACTGAAGCCATGTCTGCATCATGCCCTGTGGTTAGGATTTTTTTTATAGTTGTAAAAATCTTTGAAGTAATTGAAACCAAATACGTTCTTCAGGACCAGCTGAATAGATAGATGGTGGTCGAACAACATAAACTCAAGCATCTCTACCACAAAAGTCTCACTTGTATTTCTGCCACATTTATTTTCACTGTTCAGCATTTTCCGTGTGTGTGTGTGTGAGGAAATGGCACAGTTACTAATCCAGTTAACCTGAAACAACTCCAAGTTGGAACCTTACTCAAGCTCATCAGCTCAAACTATGGTTTTTGTTCCACTCCAGACCTGTTATGCTGAGCTGAATTTTCCTGGCCCTGTGGTAGCAGGGGTGGATAGTGAGAGGAGTGGTGGAGAGAGTGGGGTATCGGGGGGGAGGGGTTAGTGGATGGGATGTGGTGGTGGATGGGTACAAGGACAAGGGAGGTGGGGTTGGTGGTAATCAAGAAATCAGATGACTCCCCATAAGACCATAAGGTCAGAAATGGGAATGTTCAGAGGTGGTTTTGCACAATGTTTAATTTGAAACTCCTCAGATACTGCAGCAGTCCATACCTGCATGCAGCAAGGTCTGGACAATATTTGGATTTGAATTAATAAGTGGCAAGTAACATTCAAGTATGCTTGATTGGCACCCTTAAACATTCACTCTCTGCATCACCAGCACACAGTGGCCATAGTGCATACCATCTACAAGATGGACTGCAGAAACTCTTCAAGACTCCTTCAACACTATTCTTCAGACTTGCAATCTTTAACACCAAGAAAGACAGGGCAGCTGATGATGGGAATGTCACCACCTGCAAGTTCCCCTTCAAGTCTTAGACTATCCTGACTTGGAAATATATCGCTGTTCTTTCTCTGTCACTGGGTCAAAAATCTGGACCTCCCTCCCTCACAGCACTGTGGGTGTACCACACCATATGAACTGTAGAAGCTCACCACCACCCTCTGAAGGGGACCTGGGGATAAGCAACAACTAATGGCTTTGCCAGTGTTGCTCGCATCCAGTGAACACACAAAAGGAAATTCGATGAACCTTTGTGATTGTTGTACATGTCAGCATTGAGATGTGGCATCCACAAAGTCACAAGTGTGCAGCCAATGGCAACCTATGCCATGGGGAAGCCCAATCAGCAGCAAAGACATGTGCGTACTCTACCTGCTCCTCTCTATCCAGAGGGAACAGAATGAAATCCTCTCTCCGAGCATAAGGTGCCTTTGTCACCTTTCTGATGCAGCAATGGACGGTGATCTGGGAGATGTTGGATTTGTCGCCTGTACCAGCCTGAAATGATCCTGATGTAAACAAATGCAGCTCCATGGTAACCATCACAGTCCCTGGCAGTGCCAGCCTTGATCTGCTCTGAGGCAGCAACTCGGCTGCAGGACATTAACAGATTTGTCTCTTTGTGAATCACAGGCACCAAACACACTGTTCCTAGTTTAGGTGGAGGTAAGAAACGTGCTCCCAGAAGACCCTAATGGATAAGGCCTCTTGTGGAGAGCCCTTCTCTTTGTGAGCAGCTTGTCTTATCTGTTGCCTCTGCACCAGCTGCCTCTTATGCTGAGACCAAAGTGATACTTTTACTATGGCTGCAAACAGTGGCGTGTCCAAAGATCCTCGAGGCCACATGCAGTGGCTTCCCCATGTGCAGTACCACTCACTTATTCAACTGTAAGCAACTCCTCAATACATCCAGGCCTTCCACAAACTCAAACAGAACCAGTAGAAAGTAATCATCAACTAACTTATAAGTTGCTGATAATCCCTTTAAATAAAATTGAGTGGAATTCTTTTATTATATATTTGGGGTTGTTGTTGAGCTGTCAAGCTGTCGCTTTAAGAGACTAGTTAGTGTATAGTTTATGATGCCGTCAGCTGCTTCGCGGGCTTTTGCCTAGTTTAGATCTAACCTCTGTAGAGTCAACAGCTTATCAATAAACCTGTGCTGTTGTTTTCACCCAACCCCACGTGCAATCACTTTACATTCTTTTATCCAACAAATGCAGTGTTTAACAGGATAAAAAAGGACACTGGCGACAAGGAGCGGATGAATTTCTTTTCAAGTAAAAAAAGGAAAAGGCAATCAGAGCTGTACTTACCAACTGAAAACTTTCATACTTTTGATGTTGGGGCAGAATCAACATCAGGTCAGCTGATTGTTGTTGGACAGAAAAATAGAAAAAGGCCCATACCGAAAATGAACACTGGCACCCCAGGGAGTTCAGGCTGCAGAACCCGCCACTGGTGCGGTTAGATGAGGCATAGAGGTAGAGCAAAATAGAGAGAGAGAGATTTTATTCATTGCATTAAATCGAAGAAAAGATGCTACAGTTGGCTCATATTATGATTTGAAAAATAATCTGGAACATTGAGATTAAGGGAAGCTGCTGTGGAATGTTGCTGAGCAGGTTTCGGTATCCCTGTAAAATGGCAGGAAAATTTGGTACCATTGGGAAATTTGAGGAAGAAGCCAAGAATTGGAAGTCTGAAACAGAAAGTTTTCAGTATTATGTTCTGGCAAACAAGATTCCTGAGGATCATAGAAATCATAGAAACCCTACAGTGCAGAAGGAGGCCATTCGGCCCATCGAGTCTGCACCGACCACAATCCCTCTAACCTATGCATCCCAGGACTCTAAGGGGCAATTTTTAACCTGGCCAATCAACCTAACCCACACATCTTTGGACTGTGGGAGGAAACCGGAGCACCTGGAGGAAACCCACGCAGACACGAGGAGAATGTGCAACCTCCACACAGACAGTGACCTGAGCTGGGAATCGAACCCGGGACCCTGGAGCAGCAGTGCTAACCACTGCGCTATCGTGCCGCCCCATATATAGCGGTGCCTGTGTTTCTTAGCACAATTGATTGTAAAACGTTTAGTTTACTCTGGAGTTTGGTCTGAGAAACAGGGTAGCAAAACATATCAAAAATTAGCTGAGATACGAGAGGACCATTAAATATTGAGGAGCAGTTTAGGTTCCATAAGATAAATCAGCTCGAATGAGAAAATATAGCACAGCTTGTTGCGATCCTAAAGCACCTTGTGAATTTGGTGATTTTCTGGATGATACGGTCAGAGACCATTTGGTTTGTGGGCTGACGAATGAGGCGAAACGGTGGAGATTGCTAACAGAATGGAATTTGGATCTGAAAGCAGCTTTGGAGTTGGCCATTTTGATGGAACTTGCTGCTCAGGGGGCTTCTCAGGTCAGAGTAGGTGTGAGGATCCGTAAAATGACTGCTGCCCAGAGAGAGTTTACCCAGCAACAGGTGTGTCACCGCTGTGCAAAAATGGGCCATTCACAGGCTGAGTGCTGGAGGAAAGACAGTCAATGCAAAAATTGTGGCTAAATTGGTCACGTAGCATGAGCTTGCTAACAGAAACCAGCTTCTCCAGGAAGGAATGTCCGAAGAAGAAAACAGGACACACACTAGAAAGGAAGAATAAAAAGAATTTTACAAATAATGTGGAAGAAAAAAAATCACAATAAGAACCATGAAGACACAGCACATAAATCTGACGAAGAATTGAAATTAAATGGACTTTCAGTTCAAGGTAAATCACATCGGTTCTGGGTAGCTCCAAGTGTAAATGGACAACCTGTCAGAATGAAGGTCAACATGGGGGCTGCCATCTCCATAATTCCTAAGACAACAAAAATTGAATCACCTACCATTAAAGCCAGCAGATGTCATCCTGAGGACCTACACCAAGGAAGTAGTAGTGCCTTTAAGGGGATACATCATAGTCAGAGTTGAGTTAAATGGGCAAACTGCAGAGCTACCACTTCATGTTGTTTGAGGACATTTTCCAGCTTTTTTTGACTGCTCTTGACTAGAGACGATAAAGTTTAACTGGATTGCTGCGAACAGATTAGTCGATTCTAAAACAGATAGCATAAGAACATAAGAACTAGGAGTAGGCCATTTGGCCCCTGCTCCGTCATTCAATAAGATCATGGCTGATCTTTTGTGGACTCAGTTCCACTTACCCACCCACTCATCATGGCCCTTAATTCCTTTACTGTTCAAAAATTTATCTATCCTTGCCTTAAAAACAAACATTCAATGAGGTAGCCTCAAGTGCTTCACTGGGCAGGGAATTCCACAGATTTACAATCTTTTGGGTAAAGAAATCCCTCCTCAACTCAGTCCTAAATCTGCTCCCCCTTATTTTGAAGCTATGCCCCCTAGTTCTAGTTTCACTCACCAATAGAAACAACCTCCCTGCTTCTATCTTATCTATTCCCTTCATAATTTTATATGTTTCTATAAGATCCCCATCATTCTTTGAAATTCCAAATTCCTGATCTATAGAAAATTTTAGAGAAATATAGTTGTGTATTTGAAGAGACCTTAGGATCCATGAAAGGTATACTGGTGGCATTTAAAATCAAACAAAACAATCAGTCAAAGTGAATATAATTCCAAAACACTTGTTTTGAAAAGAAGAATAAGTTTTGGCACACAGCTGTACCACGAGTGAAAAGTGGATTCCTGCAACTCTATTGGCTCGAACTGGCCCTATCTCCTATGAAGTACAAACTGAAGATGAATTAGCCTGGAGACAATCAGTCGTTAGCTACACGCATCAATATACTAGTACTGTGTAGGCCAGAACTACCTTTGGATGAACCGCCGTCAATACCATTGGATACTATGACTGCGCCTTTGGGTCAATCAGCAGAAACCGAGGTTGCTGAGGAATTCTTTGCTGATACTAGTTTACCTTCTGCAAAAGAAACTGTTAAACCTTCCAGGGTAGAGACATCCTCTGAAGAACTGAAGAACAACCAAATCCCTGAAGTGTGCTGATAACCAGTGCGGAATAGACACTCACCTAATCATCTTTCCTATTAACTGTATTATTACTGTGTAATGATGCATTGCCTGCCCTTGTATATATGTTTTGATGACCATGTAAAATACTCTGGCTATTTGTTGTTCTGGGACTTTATGAGTAAAGGGGAGGGATATTATATATTTGGGGCTCTTGTGTTGTGCTGTCATGTTAAGAGTCTAGTCACGTGTATAGTTTGTGACATCAATCGCTGATTCACGGGCTTTTGCCTAGTCTAGATCAAGACTCTTTAGAGTCAACAGCTCATCAATAAACCTGTGTTGGTTTCACCCAATCCTCCCACTGTCACTTTGTGTTCTTTTATCCAACAAGTGCAGCATATAACACCTTTCTGCTCTTGAATGCTTGCTTAGCTGAACATTTTTAAAATAAAGAATTCACAAGAGTGTAAGGTCCAAAATGGCAATGCTGGCATCAAATCAGCATTAATCGTTGATAGGTGTTATGACCTGCCTACTCTGTTTACTTCCAATACCTGCCCCAAAACTGGAAAATCCCACCCGAGATCCACGGACCTTTCCATGGACCGCCCCTCACTCGCTAAAATTCCGTAGTGGGCGGAATGGGAAAATTCGCCCCTTGGTCCCTTGCTAACCAAGATACTGTTAGGCATGGACTATGCTGGACATAAGCAGAAGCAGCGAGGGCTTACTTTGGTACTAAAATGGCACCAGTAGTGCCAAAACTACTGGTGTCAGTAGTTTTGGCACTACTGGTGCTATTTTAGACAACTACATTCTTCCATGTATTTTAGACAAAATACATTCTTCCATGTACTTTGACAACTCCACCAGCAAGCCTATTAATGCTAGTTATAATCCGCCATGTAAACAATCATTTCTAAGAGAATATGTGGGGCATCTGTAACCGTCAACAAATGTAGAAAGAGACTGAAGTGGATAATTATATTGAATTTTAGTGCACTTGAAACACAGGCATCTCTAAAAAGATTAAACAATTTTGAACCATTAAAACCTGTAACATTACGGAAGTTTTGGGCTACTTAAAAGTAGGAGAGCGTTATTGTTGTTAGTTTTACAACATTCATTGCAAGACTTGGGATTGCCAAGCTACCAAGTAGTCAAATCAAATGAATCCAAATCTTGTGATGAGATACAAACTGGCGTAACTAAACGTTCACTTTGCAAGAGGCTAAGAATTCAATCTAAGTTGTTGAAGTTTATATGTTAGCGTCACAGGTAGGCTTACATCATGGCTGAAGATGTCACAATCAACTTTTGTTAAACAAGGAGATAAAGTAAAATCACAGAATCCCTGCAGTGCAGAAGGAGGCCATTTGGCCCATCAAGCCTGCACCGATAAACAATCCCAACCAGGCCCTATCCCCGCAACCCCACGTATTTACCCTCCTAATCCCACTGACACTAAGGGGCAATTTATCATGGGCTATCAACCTAACCCGCACATCTTTCTGTGGGACTGTGGGAGGAAACCAGAGCATCCGGAAGAAACCCACGCAGACACAGGGAGAATGTGCAAACTCCACACAGACAGTCACCCATGGTGGGAATTAAACCCGGGTTCCTGGTGCTCTGAGGCAGCAGCGCTAACCACTGTGCCACCGTGCTGCCCAAATTAGGGATTGATTAATTACTGCCCTGAGAGTAATCATTTTGTAGAGCGTTTTAAATGCCCCCACCATCTTGGGAAAAAGCTGTAAATTTTCCACCCTACATTTTATTAGTTTTGCTTTGAGTGCCCGTGAAGGATCTAAATTTAGTCTGCAGAGTTCATATTCTTCGATATTGTAAAATAATTATCTTAGCCATTAACTTTTGCAAAGGAACCACATCTCAATATGTCTCCTAAAGGAATAAACTTATCATTTGACATCGATCTGAGTCCAGAACAGCTTCCAATGCACACACATCACTGCCTTCATATAACATCTGTAGAAGTAATCTGCTATTATTATTTCTGAATGTTGATACAAAATACAGTTGAAGATTGGATAGAAGTACAATATGATTTAATGTTGTCGACTGAATTTTGGTTAACATGTTTTAGTTGGTTTGAATCAGAAAATTTGAGCATTGTTTCAGATTGAGTTGACTGATACTGTGAGATGGACGTTAATGATGGCAGGGTTTGTTTTCCCTATTTCCTGGCCATTGTTCTTCCTAACAAACACGGTGCAAAAAAGATTAAACTCGCTGTTCTTTTCATTGGTGTCCAGCAGATCCTGTCAGTGCTCAACTATTGCCCTGTTTGCTTATATGACAACTGTCACTAGACTTTAAAATAGTTTGTTGTATTTGAGGCGATGGCCTAGTGGTACTTTCGCTAGACTATTAGTCCAGAAACTCAGCTAACATTCTGGGGGACCCGGGTTCGAATCCTGCCACGGCAGATTGATGAAATTTGAACTCAATTAAAAATATCTGGAATCAAGAATCGACTGATGACCATGAAACCATTGTCGATTGTCGGAAAGACCCATCTGGTTCACTAAAGGGAAGGAAATCTGCTGTCCTTACCTGATCTGGCCTACATGTGACTCCGGAGCCACAGCAATGGGTTGGCTCTCAACTGCCTTTCAAGGGCAACTAGGAATGGGCAAAAAATGCTGGCCGGCCAGCGATGCCCATGTCCCACGAATGAATAAAAAAAAACCAAAATGTTGGTAACACTTAACAAGTCAAGCTGCATCTGCAGAGAGAAGATGGTGGGATTAATGCTTTGTGTTGTATATGAAATGCTGTGAGCCATTTTTGAGTAACCTGACAAAGTACAATATATGTCCAAGATAGATAATATTAGGACAGTATAGTGGGTTCATTAGTATTGCTCAAGTGAAAAGTTAGATTTATGTTTTGGGGGACATATCTTTCTCCAGCTTACTACATATCTATTTCTCTTGATTAACCAGGGGATGAAAGGTTATTGGGAGAAGGCAGGAATATGTGGTTAAAGTTACAAATCACATCAGCCATGATTTTATTGAATGGTGGAGCAGACTCGATGAGCTGAGTGGCCTACTCCTGCTCCTAATTCATACGCTCATGTGCTTTTATTCTCAGATCTCCAGAATTTTCAGGTTTATGGGCAGCACGGTGGCACAGTGGTTAGCACTGCTGCCTCACAGTGCCAGGGACCCGTGTTCGATTCCCAGCTTTAGGTGCCTGTCTGTGTGGAGTTTGCACATTCTCCCCGTGTCTGCATGGGTTCCCTCCGGGTGCTCCAGTTTCCGCCCACAGTCCAAAGATGTGCGGGTTAGGTGGATTAGTGAATGTATACAGAATGTAGTTGAGGCCAAAACGTTGTCTAATTTGAAAAATAAATTAGATATAGCTCTTGGGGCTAAAGGGATCAAGGGAAATGGGAGGAAGAGGGGGATCAGGATATTGAATTTGATAATCAGCCATGATCAAGATAAATGGTGGAGCAAGCTTGAAGGGCTGAGTGGCCTACTCCTGCTTCTAGTTTCTATGTTTCTATGTTAAATGCGTGGGGTGAGGGCGGGGTTGGGCTTGGGTAAGATGCTCTGTCAGAGAGTTGGTTCAGACTCGATGGGCCGAATGGCCTTCTTCTGCACTGTAGGGATTCTATGATTCTTACATAAAAACTAGTATAAATTTAAATTTCTTTTTTCTAAAAGCCTTTAAGGAATTTTGGGGGAAAATATTGTACTAAATCATAGTTAAACGAAAGTTTAGAAATCAAACTACATTTTCTGAAAGAAACCCATGTACATAATAGTTAATTTGATCTGGTAGTTTCTATGCCGAATTGGATGCCATTTAGTGTTTCTTCAAGCTTACATCAACATCTATCTTGACACAAACATATTTTTTTGGCTACATGACAAAAGTGTCTTATTTTTCCTTTCAATTCCTCTTGAGCCTGCAAAAAAAGTTCTTTCATGTGCACCCAGCTTCCATCTGAAGCAAGTTCGCCATTAATCATTTCTCTTGACATCAATACAACAGCCTTGACTAAAACTATTGGCTTAATCAGCCACTTCCCTGAGGAAACTGGGGGCGGGGCGGGGGGGGTGGGGGGGAGGGCAAAAAAAAAAAATAGCCTCTTCTCGGGATGATTCAGAACAGGCCACGTTCATTTCTTTCCTCCCCAGTGCAGTGACTCTCTTTTTTTCGTTCGCCTTGCAGTCGCTTATACAGGAAACAATAACGGCTTAATCTCAACAAAAATTTCCTTCCTGCACTACAGCACTTTTCAGGTATTCAAAGGCCGCCAAAGAAATCGACTGCTACTTGAGCCAAGAATAAGCCATCGTGGCCAATTAGCCTCAGTTTTTTTTTGTGTGCTGGAGTTAAGGCTAAGAGCAGGAGAATACTTTTTTTTCTCCTTTCATGTCAATGTGTTCAAACTCTTTTGTGTATTTAATCTCAAACTAATTATGATTACTGACAGCTGCAGATGCCTCAACCTCATGGGTTTAGTGTGCATCTTGTAGCTACTCTGTGCGGTAAGCTGATGGTTTGGAAAATCCAGAAGTGAAGCACTGATTGCCTGCATGTTGCATTTTACTTTCCTCACCTTGTTTAAAATCATCACTGCTCTCTTCCAGCACCATACTTCTTTTTTTCTCATAGTGGCTGCTCTACGTTAGGGACATTATTGTCGCTTGATATGGTTGGAGATGTAGCGGGGTACAAATTTGGCTCAGCTGGTTGCGCTGAATGGGAGATAATTTGAAGTTTATTTATTAGTGTCACAAGTAGATTTACATTAACACTGCACTGAAGTTACTGTGAAAATCCAGTACACTGAGGGAGAATTTAGCATGGCCAATGCACCTAACCAGCACGTCTGGTTAGGCCATAGAAGACAGAGGGTAGCAGTGGAGGGGTCTTTTTCTGATGGGAGGTCTGTGACTAGTGGTGTTCCGCAGGGCTCTGTACTGGGACCTCTGCTGTTTGTGATATATATAAATGATTTGGAGGAAGATATAGTTGGTCTGATTAGTAAGTTTGCGGACGACACAAAGATTGCTGGAGTTGCGGATAGTGATGAACATTGTCAGAGAATACAGCAGGGTATAGATAGGCTGGAAAATTGGGCGGAGAAATGGCAGATGGAATTTAATCCAGATAAATGCGAAGTGATGCATTTTGGTAGATCTAATGCAGAGGGGGGAGCTATACAATAAATGGCAGAACCATCAGGAGTATAGACACACAGAGGGATCTGGGTGTGCAAGTCCATAGATCCTTAAAGGTGGCAGCACAGGTGGAAAGGGTGGTGAAGGCGGCATATGGCATGCTTGCCTTTATTGGACGGGGCATAGAGTATAAAAGTTGGCATATGATGTTGCAGTTATATAGAACGTTGGTTAGGCCACATTTGGAATACTGCGTCCAGTTCTGGTCGCCACACTACCAGAAGGATGTGGAGGCTTTGGAGAGAGTGCAGAAAAGGTTTACCAGGATGTTACCTGGTATGGAGGGTATTAGCTATGAGGAGAGATTGAGTAAACTAGGGTTGTTCTCCCTGGAAAGACGAAGGTTGAGGGGCAACCTAATAGAAGTTTATAAAATTATGAAGGGCATAGATAGGGTGAACAGTTGGAAGCTTTTTCCCAGGTCAGAAATGACAAACACAAGGGGTCACAAGTTCAAGGTAAAGGGGGCAAAGGTTCAATACAGATATGCGGGGAACTTTTTTTACACAGAGGGTGGTGAGGGCCTGGAATGCGCTACCAAGCAAGGTGGTTGAGGCAGACACGCTAGGATCATTTAAGACTTATCTAGATAGCCACATGAACTGACTGGGAATAGAGGGATACAAACGGATGGTCTAGTTAGGAACACATGATCGGTGCAGGCTTGGAGGGCCGAAGGCCCTGTTCCTGTGCTGTATTGTTCTTTGTTCTTTTTCTTTGTTCAGACTGTTGGAGGAAACCAGGGCACCCAGAGGAAACCCGCGCAGATATGGGGAGATGTACAGACTCTGTACAGACTGTGACCCAAGCCAGAATCAAACAGGGGTCCCTGGTGCTATGAAGTAGCAATGTTAACTACTGTGCCACCCACATACTGAAATATGCTATCCCATCTCACATTCCACCAGGAAAACAATTCACTATTGCCCATTTTAGAACAAAGAACAATACAGCACCAGAACAGGCCCTTCTGCCCACTAAGCCTGTGCCAACATACGGTTCCATCCCTCTGTTCGCCGTCTGTTCATGTGTCTATCAAGATACACCTTGAACATTGCTAATGTGCCTGCTTCCACCACCTCCACTGGCAATATGTTCCAGGCACCCACCACCTCTGTGTGAAAAGTTTTCATGTGGAGATGCCGGCGTTGGACTGGGATGAACACAGTAAGAGTTTTAACAACACCAGGTTAAAGTCCAACAGGTTTATTTGGTAGCAAATACCATTAGCTTTCGGAGCGCTGCTCCTTCGTCAGATGGAGTGGAAATGTGCTCTCAAACAGGGTACAGAGACACAAAATCAAGTTACAGAATACGGATTAGAATGCGAATCTCTACAGCCAACCAGATCTTAAAGATATAGACAACGTGGGTGGAGGGAGCATTAAGCATAGATTAAAGAGATGTGTATTGTCTCCAGACAGGATAGCCCGCAAGTCCAGGAGGCAAGCTGTGGGAGTTACTGATAATGTGACATAAATCCAACATCCCGGTTTAGGCCGTCCTCATGTGTGCGGAACTTGGCTATCAGTTTCTGCTCAGCGACTCTGCGCTGTCGTGTGTCGTGAAAGTTTTCGCCACCCGTCGCCCTCATACATGACCATCAGAGATCAATTTATACCCCAATGTATCAGTTGTCCCCATTGGCCCTGGGATTTTGTTACCCCATTTTCAGGTAAAGTTAAAGTTTATTTATTAGTCACAAGTAAGGCTTACATTAACACTGCAATGAAGTTACTGTGAAATTCCCCTAGTCACCACACTCCAGCACCTGTTCGAGTCACACAGCACATCTTTCAGACTGTGGGAGGAAACCGGGACACCCGGAGGAAACCCACGCAGACATGGGGAGAACGTGTGAACTCTAAACATACAGTGACCCAAGCTGGGAATTGAACCCGGGTCCCTGGCACTGTGAGGCAGCAGTACTGACCACTATGCCACCGTGCCACCTCCAAAGGTATACAACACTTTTGGCATATGCACAATTTGCTTCACAAACGTCACTGGCAGGGGAGGGGACAATCGTATCACACATTTACACCGACGTAACATGCAACTTTGCAGTTCTCACAATACTTTCTGCTCCCGTCGCTAAACCTGCCTGCTGTGAACGGGAGCAGACAATCCTAACCTTAATTTTAAGTTTTACGTAATCGGTTGAAAAATTATGGAGAAGGGAAAAGTCACTCTCTAAAACAGACATTTTGATTCTGGTAGGACAAAAATATATGTATATGGCTGCTCAATTATTCACCATTTTGAATGTATAAATCTGTGAGAAAGAACTGGAATTAATATCCATGGTGTCACACTTTCCCCTGACCTCCGAGTGTCACATTATCCATTTAGGCGCTATGATTATGAAATAGAAGTGACTTGTACGGGTTTTTTTTAAAGACAATAATAAATCTAAAAATTTTTTTATTTTGAAATGTCATTCCTTAAAAAAATTCTGAAAACTAATAAAGTGTGAAAAAAACACATGATTCAGTTATGAACTGTGCTACAGTTGCCTTCAGGAACTGTTAGTAGTGACATTGGTTGTGTTTGGTCAAAGTTGCACAAGGATCTCGCTTCGCTCCTTGACCCCAAGTAAATATATAAATTATTGAAGTATATATATATATATATATATATATATATATATATATACTGATTTTTTTTTAACGTCTACTTGTGAGCGTAAAGGATTGAGTTCAAAGAATTTGTCTAAGGTTTAATTGACTCATTATTATTGAGAGGCCTGTTAAAAATGAAAAGAACTTTTGAAAGAGGATGCCAGAAGGGAAAAATGAGGCAGCAGCTTGAAGGGCGGATTAAAGATTACTGAAAGTTGACAGTTGTTTCGCTGTAAATAAGGAGGAACCTCATTCTCAAGGGAATCAGCTGGGCCCACGGCAACCACAAGTATCCACCTCTTCTTCGAAGATAGATGATACAGATGTGAATGTGATGACCTCCCCTGAGAATATTACAGAGCCTGAAATCATAATCTGAAGGATATAGATACACAAAGTCCAATTGTAAACTGTGAGGAAGAAAGTGCAGAACTTCCAATGCACGTAGACAATTTGGTGGAGTGGGCAGATAGGTGGCAGATGAGGTTTAATGCGGAGAAGTGTGAGGTGATGCATTTTGGTGGCAAAAACATGGTTGGACAACATACACTAAAAGGTACAATTCTCAAGGGGGTGCAGGAGTTGGGGGATGTGGATGTATATGTGCATAGATCACTGAATGTGACAGGACAGGTAGAGTGAGAAGTTAGTAAGGCTTATCGTATCTTGGGTTTTATTAATAGGGCATAGAATATAAAAGCTGAGTTATACTGAACTTAAACAAGACACTAGTTAGACCTCAGATGGAATATTGTGTACAGTTCTGTGCACTAAACTATAGGAAGGATGTGAACATATTAGAGAGAGTGAGGAAGAGGTTTACAAGAATGATTCCAGAGATGAGAAACTTCAATTATGAAGTTAGAACAACCTGTCCTGGTCCCTCCACGCTGGCGCTATTAAGAAAGCCCACCAATGCCTCTACTTTCTCAGAAGACTAAGGAAATTTGGCATGTCTGTTACGACTCCCACCAACTTTTACAGGTGCACCATAGAAAGCATTCTTTCTGGTTGCATCACAGCTTGGTATGGCTCCTGCTCTGACCAAGACTGCAAGAAACTACAAAGGGTCGTGAACGAAGCACAGTCCATCAAGCAAACCAGCCTCCCATCTACCGACTCTGTCTATACTTCCCACTGCCTCGGAAAAGCAGCCAGCATAATCAAGGACCCCACGCATCCTGGACATACTTTCTTCCACCTTCTTCCATTGGGAAAAAGTCTGAGGTCATGTAGCAATTGACTCAAGAACAGCTTCTTCCCTGCTGCCATCAGACTTTTGAATGGACCTACCTTGCATTAAGCTGATCTTTTTCTACAGCCTAGCTATGGCTGTAACCCTATATTCTGCATTCTGTCCTTTCCTTCTCTATGAATGGTATGCTTTGTCAGTATACCGTGCAAGAAACAATACTCTTCACTGTATACTAATAGAGTGGTTAGCACTGCTGCTTCACAGCTCCAGGGTCCCGGGTTCGATTCCCGGCTCGGGTCACTGTCTGTGTGGAGTTTGCACATTCTCCTTGTGTCTGCGTGGGTTTCCTCCGGGTGCTCCGGTTTCCTCCCACAGTCCAAAGATGTGCGGGTTAGGTTGATTGGCCAGGTTAAAAATTGCCCCTTAGAGTCCTGGGGTGTGTAGGTTAGAGGGATTAGCAGGTAAATATGTGGGGGTAGGGCCTGGGTGGGATTGTGGTCGGTGCAGACTCGATGGGCCGAATGGCCTCCTTCTGCACTGTAGGGTTTCTATGATTTCTATGATTTCTATGACTACAGGTTTCTTAATTTGCATGTATGAAAACTTTTAATGCACAGCACGACAAGAGCAAGGACACTTACTAAATGGAAGCAGCAGTGCCACCTCCACAAAACTTCAGCCCACAGACTTCAGTTCCATACCCGGTAATGATATTAAAATAGGGATTTCAATATTCAAATCAGCTCGACGCCGATTTCCAGTGCGGAGCTGACAACACCGGAAATCCAGTGCAGAGACCATGGTGCCCAGTAGGGAACCCGCTAAACGGCCTCTGCTTATGTTTCCTGGCCCGTTGCTGGGAGAATCGCCCCCACAATTTTTGTGGGCCATAGATTCAATCCAATCATCAAAATAGAACAAATCCTTATTCTGGCCAGCAGAGTCACATCACTGGTGAGTTGCTAGCCTCATGTTGCAAATGTAAATCTTGACATTGGTTGACAATTGTGGACTCATGGAATTGCCCAATATCAGCTCCCTGCACAAAACCAGGAAACCCAGAGCCAGCACTAACAGAGTGTTTGCCACTCTACACTCTTGAGTACCTATAGAAAAAGCATCAAATTCCTAACTAAATATTGGAAAACCACTCTGCACCATCATCATATATTATCCAGTCTAACTAATTAGTGGAAAAATTATTGCTGTCCAATGACTCTACTGAATGTTTGCCACACAATCTTGCAAAGGTTATCTTGTTACACACACTAAGCCTCGGGGAAGAATTGAACATTATTTTCCCTTTTGATTTTATGGTGGATAATGAACAATTATATGGCAGTGAGCTCCCAGAGAGGTTCAGGTGACACCATAAACCACAGGACCTAAGCTCAAGATGGGTTCATAACCGTTATTTGAACTGGAGATTAAATTACAACCTGCAATCACTCTTGTATTTGTTATCTTTTAAAATATTACTGTGAAATTAATGGAGATGGATTTGCTTAATTTTCTTACTTGGTGGGCAGGGAACTCCGTGTAATGTGCCGGTGATGTTAAGTGACCATTTGAAAATGATTACCAACAAGTAACAGCCAGTGAATGCCGAACACTCTACATTCTGGCCTTCATCACCGAGTACAATTTCACTCCTGTTTATTTCTGCTCATTTCCATTCTATGACTCCATTTCATTCTGTTGCAACTTAAACAGCACAACCATCTGATGAGTCAGATGGAGTGAGGATGTACGTAAGCTGATCCGTCTGCTGTTCTGGGATGAAGCACCCAGTGACAATCAAGGAGCGACTCATTTTGCAGCTGGATGGAGAAAAGGGGCAGCACGGTGGCACAGTGGTTAGCACTGCTGCCTCACAGCGCCAGGGACCCGGGTTCAATTCCCGGCTCGGGTCACTGTCTGTGCGGAGTCTGCGCGTTCTCCCTGTGTCTGCATTGGTTTCCTTCGGGTGCTCTGGTTTCCTCCCACAGTCCAAAAAACGTGCTGGTTAGGTGCTTTGGCTATGCTAAATTTTCCCTCAGTGTATCTGAACAGGCGCCGGAGTGGGGGACAAGGGGATTTTCACAGTAACTTCATTACAATGTTAATAAAAGTTTAAAGTTTATTTATTAGTCACAAGTAGGTTTACATTAACATGGCAATGAAGTTACTGTGAAAATCCCCTAGTCGTCACATTCCGGCGGCTGTTCGGGTCAATGCACCTAATGTAAGCCTATTTGTGACACTAATTGTGGTGAACCATAGATGGTTACCACTATGGGTACTTGTACATATGTTACTCTTGTTACTGTTGGGGTGTTCCACCTGTTAGCATTGTTCTGTGGTACACTCCGTTTGGCTCCGCCTTCTTACAGGAGTATAAAGGTCACTGCTACTTCCTAGTGGCCCTTAGTCTGGGATAGTATTGTTAAGCAGTATGCTCTATTCTTGTTGCGAATAAAAGCCTTTATTCCCGGGTACATCCTAGCCTCCCGAGTGAATTAATCGCGCATCACATAAATAAACTTTAGGATTGCATATGATTCATACTGGAACTCATGGTTAGAAACTCTCACATGGCAACAGCTGTGTGTAACACAGGAGTAAGATCATCTTCTTGGATTTGTTTCCGAGTTGGCTGATCTGAGTCAGGGTTATGACAACCCTGACAACCTTAGTGCCTGAGAGTTGGAAAGGGGAAATAAAAGCCAGGCCTCCCACTCCTGATCACTATGCAGCAATTCTTTTTTTTTTGGGGGGGGGATGTTTTTAAAGATAAAGGTGGGCTCAATTGCAACGTCCCTCCTGTCAAATAGCCCACCAGCACCCATCCAAAGCTAATGCGAGAAATTGGACACTTGGACAAAAATAACAAAGGGTGGCTATTTTCTGTGCAAAGAGACTTTACATAAGTTTCCTCCTTCAGGAAGAGAGAATATCTGATGTGTGGGAAGAACTCAAGCCACAACTGGTAAAATTAGACTGTGAACATACACACTGCAGATTTATTACTTAATGCAGTGAGTGATGCGGACTTTTACAGCAAGTCCAAGTATTATTAATAATTTCAGGCAAATTGACTGAAGACTGAGTTGAAAATTGATTAAAAGGTAGAGCTAACTAAAATAAATTAGATGGCTGGATCATCTATTTAAACATCTAGGAGAAATTTGGCTCTGTCTGGTCTATAACATAATCCTATCTTTATAAACGAGAGCTTGATTTTGCTTTAGATTTTGTAATTAGTGATTGCAAGTATTACTTCCTGACATTGATTTGATTTGATTTATTATTGTCACATGTATTGCCATACAGTGAAAAGTATTGTTTTGTGTGCACTATACAGACAAAACATACCGTTCATAGAGAAGGAAATGAGTGCAGAATGTAGTGTTACAGTCAGAGCTAGGGTGTAGAGAAAGATCAACTAATGCAAGGTAAGTCCATTCAAAAGTCTGACAGCAGGGAAGAAGCTGTTCTTGAGTCGGTTGGTACGTGACCTCAGACTTTTGTACCTTTTTCTCGAAGGAAGAAGGTGGAAGAGAGAATGTCTGGAGTGCATGGGGTCCTTAATTATGTGGCTGCTTTGCCGAGGCATTGGGAAGTGTAGACAGTGTCAATGGATGGGAGGCTGGATTGCGTGATGGATTGGGCTACATTCACGACCTTTTGTAGTTTCTTGCGATCTTGGGCAGAGCAGGAGCCATACCAAGCTGTGGTACAACCAGGAAGAATGCTTTCCATGATACATCTGTAAAAGTTGGTGAGAGTCGTAGATGACATGCCAAATTTCCTTAGTCTTCTGAGAAAGTAGAGGCGTTGGTGGGCTTTCTTAACTATAGTGTCAGCATGGGGGGGGAGGTATCAGGACAGGTTGTTGGTGATCTGGACACCTAAAAACTTGAAGCTCTTGATCCTTTCTACTTCGTCCCCATTGATGTAGACAAGGGCATGTTCTCCTTTATGCTTCCTGAAGTCGATGCCTATCTTCTATGTTTTGTTGACATTGAGGGAGATATTATTGTTGCCGCACCAGTTCACCAGATTCTCTATCTCATTCCTGTACTCTGTCTCATCATTGTTTGAGATCCGACCCACTACGGTGGTGTCGTCAGCAAACTTGAAAATCGAATTGGAGGGGAATTTGGTCACACAGTCATAGGTGTATAAGGAATATAGTAGGGGGCTGAGAACACAACCTTGTGGGGCACTGGTGTTGAGGATGATTGTGGAGGAGGTGTTGTTGCCTATCCTTACTGATTGTGGTCTGTGAATTAGGAAGTTCTGGATCCAGTCGCAAAGGGAGGAGTCAAGGCCCAGGCCATGGAGTTTGGAGATGAGTTTCGTGGGAATAATAGTGTGGAAGGCTGAGCTGTAGTCAATATATAGGAGTCTGACATAGGTGTCCTTGTTATCTAGGTATTCCAGGGTTGAGTGCAGGGCCAGGGAAATGGCGTCCGCTGTGGACCTGTTGTGGCAGTAGGCAAACTGTAGTGGATCCAGGTAGTCCGGGAGGCTGGAATTGATTCGTGCCATAACTAACCTTTTGAAGCACTTCATAATGATGGATGTCAGAGCCACTGGACGATAGTCATTAAGGCACGCTGCTTGGTTTTTCTTAGGTACCGGGATGATGGTCGTCTTCTTGAAGCAGATCGGGACCTCATATAAAGAGAGGTTGAAGATGTCTGCGAATACCCCCGCCAGCTGATCCGCGCAGGATCTGAGTGCACGTCTGGGTACCCCATCCGGGCCAGTTGCTTTCCGTGGGTTGACCTTCAAGAAAGCTGCTCTGACATCGGCAATGATGACCCCAGATACAGGTTCATCCAGGGCTTCCAGGGTGGAGGGCATGCTCTCGCTGACCTCTTGCTCAAAACGAGCGTAGAATGCATTGAGCTCATCAGAGAGCATGCGTTGGAGCCGGCAGTTTTACATGCCTTAATCTTGTAGCCTGTTATGACTTGCAGACCTTGCCATAGTCGGCGGGGGTCGGTGTGGCTAGCCTGGGACTCTAGCTTGGTCCGGTACTGTCTTTTGGCATCTTTGATGGATCCCCTTAGATACATTGATATTCCCATGTTTGTGAATTGTATTTCTCAGTTCAGAACTGTTTGATCTGAATCAAGTGTTCATTGGTTGTTATTATTCTGTCTCACAACACCAGGTGAAAGTCCAACACTCGTGATTCCAAATAAACCTGTTGGACTTTAACCTGGTGTTGTGGGACTTCTTACTGTGCCCACCTTAGTCCAACGCCGGCATCATGGTTATTATTCTGAAACAGCTCTGCTGGCTGAAAGATTCATCTGTGTCAGGGACTGCTGTTGGTCATTTGTTGAATGATTGCTTGGAATCCCTTTGCTTGACAACATCTTGACTATCTGAAATTCTACAGGGATTTTTGTATATTTGCCTGCAGAAGGGATTAGATTGGCCACGCTGCATGCTCAGCCATTTCCAGTGCACAAATGTACAGGTTTGGTGGATTGGCAATGCGACAATGCCTTTAATGTCCAAAGATGTGTAGGTGAGTGGATTAACCATGGTAAACGCTTGGGGTTATGGGGATAGGGCAAAGGGGAAGACCTGGGTGGAATGCTTTGCCGGAGAGATGGTGTCGACTCGCTGGGCCGAATGGTCTCTTTCTACATTGTAGGGATTCTATGGTTCTATTCTATAGAAGTTCACAAAACCTTTTGCTGTATGAAGTCAGATTCATCCCTTTTGTCAAAATTGGCAGATCTTAATGCAATTGCTGCATTCCCACAGCTGAGATGTGGCACTGTGGCGGATCTATCTTATCTTTTTTTATTCACTTGCAGGAT
This sequence comes from Mustelus asterias, assembly GCF_964213995.1. Taxonomy (NCBI): domain Eukaryota; kingdom Metazoa; phylum Chordata; class Chondrichthyes; order Carcharhiniformes; family Triakidae; genus Mustelus; species Mustelus asterias. Next base: position 60,760,557 of record NC_135817.1, read on the forward strand.
GTGGGCAAACCTGGCCAGGTCATTCTTAGTTGTCTTTGAGAAGGTGGTGTTGAGCTGCCTTCTTCAACTGCTGCGGTCCCTGAGGTGTAGGCACACCCGCAGTGCTGTTAGGGAGGAAATTCCTCCCTATTTTGACCCAGCGACAGTGAAGGAAGAGATATATTTCCAAGTCAGGAAGGTGATTGACTTGGAGGGGAAACTCAGGTGGTGGTGTTTCCACGTGACTGCTGCCCTTGTCCTTCTAGATTGTTGTGGGCTTGGAAGATATTGCCTAAGTAATCTGGGTGAGTTCCTGCAGTGCATCTCATACGCACTGCTGTTTCTGTTTATTGGTGGCGGAGGCATTGAATGTTTGTGGAAGGGGTAACAATCAAGTGGGTTGCTTTGACCTGGATAATGTCAAGATTCTTGAGTGTTGTTGGAGCTGCACTCATCCAAGCAAGTGGAGAGTGTTCCATCGCACTCCTGAGTTTTGCCTTGTAGATGGTGGACAGACTTTGGGGAGTCAGGTGGTGAGTTACTTAGCACAGGATTCCTAGCCTCTGACCTGCTCTTGCATTTATGTGGCTGGTCCTGTTCAGATTCCAGTTAATGGTAACCCGCAGGATGTTTATAGTGGGGGATTCAGTGATGGTAATGCCATTGAATGTCAAAGGGGCGATTATTAGATCCTCTCTTGTTGGAGGTGGTCAATGCCTGCAATTTGTATGATGTGAATGTTACTTGCCACTTGTCAGCCCAAGCCTGGATATTGTCCAGGTCTGGCTACATTTGGGCGTGGACTGCCTCAGTATCTGAGGAATCACAAATGGTGCTGAACATTTTGCAGTCATCGGCGAACATCCCAACTTCGGATGGAAGAAAGGTCATTGCTGAAGCAACCTAAGATGGTTGGGCTTAGGATACCACCTTGAGGAACTCCTACAGTGATGTCCTGGAACTGAGATGATTGACATCCAACCACCACAACCTTTGCGCCAGGTATGATTCCAACCAGTGGAGGGTTTCTCCTTGATTCCCATTGATTCCAGTTTTGCTCGGGCTCCTTGATGTCATACCCAGTCAAATGCTGCCTTGATGTCACCTCACCTCTGGAATTCAACTCCTTTTGTCCCTGTTTGAACCAAGGCTGTAATGAGGTCAGGATCTGAGTGACCCTGACGGAACCCAAAGTGACCATACGTGAGCAGGTTACTGCTGAGTAAGTGCCTCTCAATAGCACTATTGACCCCTTCCATGACTTTACTGATGATCAAGATTGGACTGATGGGGCGGTATTTGGTTGGGTGGATTTGTCCTATTTCATGTTTACAGGACGTATCTGGGCAACTTTCCACATTTTAGGGTAGATGCCAGTGTCGTAACTGCACTGGAACAGCTTGGCTACAGGCATGGCAAGTTCTGGAGCATAAGGCTTCAGTACTATTGCTAGAATATTGTTAGGGCCTGTAGCCTTTGCAGTATTAAGTGCCTTCAGTTGTTTATTGATATCACATGGAGTGAATCGAATTGGCTAAAGACTGACATCTGTGATGCTGGGGAGCTCCGGGGAGGCCGAGATGTATCATCCACTTGGCACTTCTGGCTGAAGAATGTTGCAAAGCTTCAGATTTATCTTTTGCACTGATGTACTGGGCTCTTCCATCATTGAGAATGGAGATATTTGTGGAGCCTCCTCTTCCAATGAGTTGTTTAATTGTCCAGCACCATTCACAACTGGATGTAGCAGGACTGCAGATCATAGAATCATAGAATCCTGCAGAGCAGAAGGAGGCCATTTGGCCCATCGAGTCTACACCGACCACAATCCCACTCAGGCCCTATCCCCATGCATTTACCCGAGCTAGTCCTCCTGATACTAAGGGACAATTTAGCAAGGCCAATCCACCTAACCCGCTCATCTCTGGAGTGTGGGAGGAACCGGAGCACTCGGAGGCAACCCACACAGACACGGGGAGAATGTGCAAACTCCACACAGACAGTCACCCAAGCTGGGAATCAAACTCAGGTTCCTGGCGCTGTGATGCAGCAGTGCCAACCACTGTGCCACCATGCCGCCCAGATTGTAGATCTGATCCGTTGGTTGTTAGATTGCATAGCTCTGCTCAGCGAGCCCGACCTCTACTTGCTGCTAATGCTGTTTACCATGCAAATAATCCCATGTTATAGCTTCACCAGGTTGGAGCCCCATTCTTACGGACGCCTGGTGTGCTCCTGGCATGTCCTGCTGCACTCTACATTGAAGAAGGGTTGATTTGCTGGCTTGGTAGTAATGGTAGAGTAGGGGATATGCTGGGTCATGAGATTACAGATTATGGCTGAGTACAGTTCTGTTGCTGCTGATGGCCCTCAACACCTCACTGATGCTCAGTTTTTAACTGCTAGATCTGATGGATGTCTATCCCTTTAGGCATGGTTGTAGTGCTTGGGTCGCTGAGCAGAGCTACGCAATCCAACAACCACACAACATGATGGAGTATAACCTCAATGTGAAGATGGGACTTTGTCTCCACAAGGACCGTGCAGCGGTCACTCCTATCAATGCTGCCATGCAGGCAGGTTGGTGAGGATGAGGTCAAGTATGTTTTTTCCCTTTGTTGGTTCCCTAACCGCCTGCTCCAGACCCAGTCTAGCAGCTATGTCCTTTAGCTATGTCCTTCGCGCCACAGCGAAAAACCGCACCAACCTCCTCAGAAGACAAACACGGGACACAGTGGACAGAGTACCCTTCGTTGTCCAGTACTTCCCCGGAGCGGAGAAGCTACGGCATCTCCTCCGGAGCCTTCAACATGTCATTGATGAAGACGAACATCTCGCCAAGGCCATCCCCACACCCCCACTTCTTGCCTTCAAACAACCGCACAACCTCAAACAGACCATTGTCCGCAGCAAACTACCCAGCCTTCAGGAGAACAGTGACCATGACACCACACAACCCTGCCACAGCAACCTCTGCAAGACGTGCCGGATCATCGACACAGATGCCATCATCTCACGTGAGAACACCATCCACCAGGTACACGGTACATACTCTTGCAACTCGGCCAACGTTGTCGACCTGATACGCTGCAAGAAAGGATGTCCCGAGGCATGGTACATTGGGGGAACTATGCAGACGCTGCGACAACGGATGAATGAACACCGCTCGACAATCACCAGGCAAGACTGTTCTCTTCCTGTTGGGGAGCACTTCAGCGGTCACGGGCATTCGGCCTCTGATATTCGGGTAAGCGTTCTCCAAGGCGGCCTTCGCGACACACGACAGCGCAGAGTCGCTGAGCAGAAACTGATATCCAAGTTCCGCACACACGAGGACGGCCTCAACCGGGATATTGGGTTCATGTCACACTATTTGTAACTCCCACAGTTGCGTGGACCTGCAGAGTTTCACTGGCTGTCTTGTCTGGAGACAATACACATCTTTTTAGCCTGTCTTGATGCTCTCTCCACTCACATTGTTTTGTTTCTTAAAGACTTGATTAGTTGTAAGTATTCGCATTCCAACCATTATTCATGTAAATTGAGTCTGTGTCTTTATAAGCTCTGTTTGTGAACAGAATTCCCACTCACCTGAAGAAGGGGCTTAGAGCTCCGAAAGCTTGTGTGGCTTTTGCTACCAAATAAACCTGTTGGACTTTAACCTGGTGTTGTTAAACTTCTTACTTTAGGACCCGGCCAGCTCAGTCTGTAGGAGTACTATCGAGCCACTCTCGGTGATGGACATTGAAGTTCTCCACCTAGACTACATTGTGTGCCTTTGCCACCCTCATTGCTTCCTCCAAGTGGTGTTCACATGGAGGAGAACTGATTCATCAGCTGAGAGGGGAATGCTATGTGGTGATCAGCAGGAGGTTTCCTTGCAATGTTTGACCTAGTGCAGATTTGATGTTCGGGACTCCTAGGGCAACTCCCACCTGACTGTATGCTACTGTGCCACCACCTCTGCTGGATCTGTCCTGCTGGTGACACAGGACATACTCAGGAATGGTGCATTATCTGAAACACATGATTCCGTGAGTGTGACTACGTCAGGCTATTGCTTGACTAGTCCGTGAGACAGCTGTCCTAAATTTGGCATTAGCCCCCAGATGTTAGTAAGGAGGACTTCCCAGAGTCAACAGGGCTGGGTTTGCTATTGTTGTTCCTGGTGCCTAGATCATTGCTAGGTAGTCCATCCGGTTTTAATCCTTTTTGTTCCATTTGTAAAGGTTGAATTCAACTGAATGACTTGCTCGGCCATTTCAGGGGAATTTAAGAGTCAACCACATTGCTGTGGAACATTAGTTAACCAGATAGGTTTTTACAACAATCAACAGTGGTTTCACGGTCATCATTAGACTGATATTTTATTGGAGTTTTAAAAATTCCAACATCTGCCATGGTGGGATTCGAACCCAGGTCCCCAGAGCATTACCTTGGGTTTCTGGAGTACTAGTCAAGTGACAACAGTGCCTTCCCCATTTGAAGTGTCGTCATTGTTGTCTTGTAGGAAACTGTGATAGCCAAATTGCCTAGAGCAAGATCCCCAAAATAGCAGTTAAATCAATGAGCAGATAATTTGTTTCTGATCATGTTGCTTGAGAGATGAATGTTGGCCGGGACACCTGAAGAACTTGCTCTTCTCCAAAGAGTATCTCAAGGAAAGATGGGTTCTTGATGTAAGTCCTTATTGAAAAGTGACGTGACGCATAACATTATCAAAATAGATTGAACAATAGCATATATAAGAAAAGAACAATGATTGAATTGAGGATTTTTGCTATGGGAGGCCTGAATTCCATCACAAAGGAAGACAGGGAGATCAGAGGGAATTGCTCCCTCTCCACCTTTGCACTAGTCTTAAACTGATTACATTAATCACAAAGATTTGGGAGCATATGGGCGGCATGTGACATTAATAAATAAGCTTTAAAAAAACTTTAAACTTTAGGAGGTATATTGGTTAGATAATGTAGTGTAGCAAGGACAGTGGAAATCATAAGGAGATCTGGTAGGTCCCAAGGGAGGGATGTGATGTTGGCTGTAGACTGCAGGTCATAAGTGAAAAGTGGAGATGTAAAGATTCTGCACTGTTTTTTGGTTGCCCTCACAAATGAAGCAGTAAATTTGCAGAACTTTGAGGTTCATGATTGGCCCGATCATACATGGACTTTGGGAGAAAAGGGCTTGAATATCCTTTCCTCATTCCATTTCTTATTATTTTCTTCCAAAAGTTTTAATGTTTAAGGTTTATTTATTAGTGCCACAAGTAGGCTTACATTAACACTGCAATGAAATTACTGTGAAAATCCCCCAGTTGCCACACTCTGGTGCCTGTTTGGGTACACTGAGGGAGAATTTAGCATGGCCAATTCACCTAACCAGCATGTCTTTAAGACTGTCGGAGGAAACCAGAGCACCCGGAGGAAACCCACGCAGATATGGAGAGGACGTGCAGACTCCGCACAGACAGTGACCCTGGCGCTGTGAGGCAGCAGTGCTAATCATTGTACCACCGTGCCGCCCCATTATCTGGTGAATAGGAGAGATTTTTTCATTGAATTCCACTGAGCAGAAGGATGCCATTTGGCCCATTGTGCCTGGACTTGTCCTTTAAAAGATCTATCCTAATCATCCCACCAAATTGTCCTCCAATTAGTGCCTGCTCTTCCTTACTGTGAAGAGAAAATGTCATCCTTTAGATTTAATTTCACATTACCTTAGATTGAATTTTTTATTCCGTCTTAAAAGTATGACCTTATTAAGGATTGACAGTACTGTAAAACTTGAACAAACTCAAATTTACTCAGGAATAAAATGAGATGAAATTGCATTGAGGTAATATAGCAGAAGTCCTGTAAAGGCTTGTCTTATTTTCTTATGATATATTAATTAATGTCAAGCCAGAGTAAATTTGAATCAGATCCATTAGGAAATAAATGGCTAAATTAAAATTTAATTTGTTACAGAAATTCATACACGGGTAACTTAATTTTTTTTATTGATTTACAACACGTCTATAAATTGTCCAGCCAATGGCTTCTGCAATCTTAAATAAGAACTGATGCCTTTGAAATGATTTCACAGCGTTAGATAATTCCATTCAACTAAGGTCGTGCTTTGTGGACATACACGCTATATTACACCGTGTGCAAATGATTATATTTTTATCCGCTTAAGATAAACAGCGGACAATGTTTAAAATGAGATTATATGGTGCGATTGAACTGGGATAACAGTGGCGAGAAGTAGTACTTTAGAATAATTGCAGGAATTTACTGAAATGAAATGGTAAGAAGGTGGTTATTATGTAATTATTGATTTTAGACTGGATTTGCACTTGAATATGTCATGTGCATGTTGCCTACTGCACAGAACATTTCTTCCACTGTAAACTAGGGTGTGAGAAAAACCTCCCCATTTGCTTTTGTGCTTTTCATTCAGGATTTCTTTGAGCTCGAACTTGCCATCATGGGGAGGGAGGAGGTTGTGAGGTGAAGGAGGGGGATAGATCGTGTCACTGTCTGTGGATTAGATGGAGGTCACCTAAAGTCAACTCATTATGATCCATAGTAAGTCACCCCAAGCAAAAGGCCTTCACTACCATTTTAGAGATAAATGGCCTGGAGAGACACTAAAACAGTAATTAACCTGCTGTAACATTTAGTGAGCGAATTGTAAGTCTATTACGGCAGGCGTGTCAAAAAGAAAAAAAAGTAGTGCTTGATTATTTAGATCCTTCCACCAAAAAGCTTTGCAATTAAAGTTTACACCTTTTCAGAACAAAACAAAAACAGAAAAAGTGCTGAAAATACTCAGGTTATGGCAGCATCTGGGAAGAGAACGAGATGTTTCAGGCCTGTGACCTTTCACCAGAACTGGGAAAGGTTAGATACGTGATAGTTTTTGAGCCAGGGGTAGTTGGGACAAGGACAAAAGGAAGGTCTGTGATAGGGTGAAAGACAGGGGAGATTGAGTGACTAAAGGCTTGGAGCTGAATTTTTGCTTCTATGGTCTAGCCACAACTTCTCCCCGCAACACCTCCACCCCCCCTCCCTCCCCACCCCATCCCCTCACTGATCATGGCAGTACCCCACCATGGGGTACTTTGCTTTGCTCAAATTTGGTCACCCTAATTCTTGAATTCTTGTTCCCGAACCCGGCATCCACCATTTTTGCCAGGGGGATCAAAAGTGGGTTGCACTTTGCCAAATAACCCATGGGGATGAGTGGGTGAGCATAGGTTGGCATGGAGGGTATGCTGGGCCATAAGGGTGGGTGGGGGGGGTAAAGGGGGTATCAGGGCAAGAGGGCTGTTGATTTTTGTTTTATTGTTTTTAATGTAACTGGGATGGAGTCCCGAGTACCAAGATGGACCTTTTGAATAGATGACCTCGGCACCCAGCAGCCCCTATGACTGTTTACAAATTCTTTGTGGGTTTGGTGGGCCTGACTCCTGTTAGAAGGGCAGCACGGTGGCACAATGGTTAGCACTGCTACCTCACAGCGCCAGGGACCTGGGTTCGATTCCTGGCTTGGGTCACTGTCTGTGTGGAGTTTGCACATTCTCCCCGTGTCTGCGTGGGTTTCCTCTGGGTGCTCCAGTTTCCTCCCACATTCTGAAAGACGTGCTGGTTAGGTGCATTGATCTGAACAGGCGCTGGACTGTGGCGACTAGGGGAATTCCACAGTAACTTCACTGCAGTGTTAATGTAAGCCTTACTTGTGACTAATAAATAAACTTTAAAGACTTTATAAAGAATTGCGACATTTTCTCCCGAGTTGAGTTTGCGGAATTGGGAATTTTCCTGACACTGTGCTCCCAACAGGGAAGGGAAAATTCAACCCTTAGTCTTCCAGGGTCAGAGAGAATGGTGATGGAGCAAGAATAGGAACAAAAGATGGACTTGGAGCAGGAGTGCGGCTGACGGCAAGCAAATCATAAGGAAAAAAGCACCTTGGGCAGCACGGTGGCACAGTGGTTAGCACTGCTGCCTCACAGCGCCAGGGATCCGAGTTCGATTCCCAGCTTGGGTCACTGTCTGTGTGGAGTTTGCACAATCTCCCCATGTCTGCGTGGGTTTCCTTCGGGTGCTTCGGTTTCCTCCCACAGTCTGAAAGATGTGTTGGTTAGGTGCATTGACCCGAACAGGCACCAGAGTGTGGCAACTACGGGAATTTCACAGTAACTTCACTGCAGTGTTAATGTAAGCCTTACTTGTGACCAATAAATAAACTTTACTTTACTTTAAATCGTGGAAAGAAATGGAAACAAAATGGACACCAAGTTTATGGTCTGAAATTGCTGAACTCAGCATTGAGTCCCAAAGGCTGTGAAGTACTTAATCGAAAGATGAAGTGCTGTAGTCCCAGATTACATTGAGCTTCACTGAAACAGTGCAGTAGGCCAAGGATAGAAACATAAGGGTGAGGGAATTTCTTCTGGATTTGCTTGCGTCCTCCCACGGTGTCCCTCATTGAAAGGCACTCAGTGCTTGATCGAGGGACCCAATATCAGGGAGGGGTGGAGGGATGCACTGAAAACCACCTTTGCCTTTTCTTCTTACTTCCCCCCCACCCCCATCCCAAATAGCTGGCAAATTCCTCTCCATGACAACCCTCATCACCTGTGGCCTGGCTCCCCTGGCAATCTGGGGCCCTCTCTCTGGGTGCTTTGCCGACAGCAGCCACTGTTACCAATGGTACTGTGGGCAATGGAGGGCTGCGGCCCCTCTGATTGGTTGGCAACTCTTGACAGGTGGGATTTCTGACCCTGGGTCCTAAGTCACAGGGAAGGCCCAAAGCTGGCTATTTAAATGCCTGTCGGCCACTTAATTCCAACAGAAGAAACACAGGACTTCCATTGGTTCTTCAATCAGAAGGTGATTCCCTCTCTCCAAGATTAAATTCAGCCCTATGGTATTACCCAAAACTGTGTTTTAACTGGCTGTTCGAAAGTCCCTGAAATGGGTACATAGTGATTTGTGTCTTTATTCTCTTCCATTCTCTTTCCCCCTAACTGTGGGAATCTATCGGAGCTTTCATCAGCAACTTGGATGCAAATCCCACTCCCTCCACCCCAACCCTCCTGAAATGAAACAGAACTTTGGAACTCAGGTTAACAATATCATTGGGGTACACATTGGTGCAGTTTCCAGACTGAGCTATGATCCAGTAGCATTAATAGAGAAACACATAAAAGCACAGATTCACAATATTCTTGAGATTACCTGAGGTACTGTCATCTCATTATCTTTCAGCCCGACGAATGTTCCTACAACTGTGTCTAAAGAGTCAAGTGTGCCTGTTTTTCTCTAGTCAATTAGTAGTGATTGAGAGGTACTGATTATACTAATTATGGCAGTAATGACATTGATGCACCTTAATGAAATTGACATTGGCTGATTTCTGAAGCCAGTACTGATTTGTGTCTGGAATTGATGGCCCAACACCCTCCTCATCCATAAAGGGGCAATGGTGCCAAAGTAGTTTCTTGTAAGATGTCGAATTTATCTTAAAATAGAATCATAGAACCTCTACAGTGCAGAAGGAGGCCATTCGACCCATCGAATCTGCACCGACAACAATCTCAGGCCCTATCCCTGTAACCCCACGTGTGTGCCCTGCTAATCCTTTTGACACTAAGGGGCAATTTAGCATGGCCAATCGACCACACACACATCTTTGGACTGTGGGAGGAAACTGGAACACCTGGAGGAAACCTATGCAGACACGGGGAGAATGTGCAAACTCCACACATACAGTGACCCGAGGCCAGAATTGAGCCCGGGTCCCTGGTGCTGTGAGGCAGCAAGGCTAACCACTGTGCCACCCTATCATGTCCTGATACAGAGGAGGAGGCAATGAAACAGCACAGATCTACATCTTTGTTGACTTTATTACTCTTTGGATTGTTTTAATAAACACAAATTCTAAACTGCAAGTCACTTTGGCCAACTTCTCATCATTTCAGCTCTTAACTGCAGCCAAAATGAAGGCAATTATAGGAGAGTTTTCAGAGCCTATTGTTTGTGAGCTATTGTTGGACCATAAACTCATCCAAAGCTCTCTGAAACAGTGGGTGGCATTTTATGACCTCATCACGCCTGTTTTGCAGCGGGAAAAAGTTATAAAATCAGGCGTGATGCAAGTAGCGGGAATGATGCCAATTTCATGCCCATTCCCATTTTACCAACAAAAAAAAAGCGGCACGATCGTTTTCACCCTAAATGTCAATTTGTATTTTTTTGCATTCGTCACAATGCAATGAGTGAGCTTCACTCCCAATCGTCCCAGCTCACCTGCCTGAACGATCTCTGTTAGATCGGTCAGGAGAGGGAGTCTTTTCCAAAGACTGAGTGCGTATGATTCAGTGTGAAAACTCACCCGAAAAACAGACCAGGAACTCTCCTGCTTTCACGCTAGCCGGACACTTCGAAAAAAATCTCGTAAAATTCTGCCCATTGGCACCATATCCATAAAAATATCACCAGATCCATGTACAAAATGCAAAAAAATTATAAGTCTGAATTGACCAACGCCTACTAAACATCCAAAACCTGAAGCGAAGTCGACTCAGTCTTAAAAGATGAAAACTCTTCACTCTGCTGGCTGATGGTTCTGTGTGAAATGGCTAACTTCTAAGGTGGAGAGTCTGCTCAAGTCCACTGGAACAGCGATTAACTTAATGTATACTATCGTCAGATTCATGATCATGCAAAGAAGGAATTGTCTGTTTTATAAGCAGAGAAAAATAAACCATAAATAGTATTTATATATCTACAAAAATATCCTGCCTGTGAACAGAGAAAAACAGAGTTAATGGCTACGATTCTTCCGAAAGTGCTGAATTGGTGGGAGAACTGTTCTAAATCCCGACAGTTCTGACAGTTCAGCTCCTCACCTGAATCTCCGCACTCTGTGCACTGAAGAGGTCCCAGTCGTGAATCTCATTAAAGACCAGGGAGGGCGGGGCCTATTTGCGCTGGAGTCTGACAGTTCTGGAACTCTGCGCATGCGCAGTGGCCCCAAACTGTCAACCTCCTGTTTGCTGGCCAGCCCGATCGCTAGCCAGCCCGGGACCCTCGCGGTGCTGCCCCTCTAGCCCTCCCATGGTCAGATTGCGGCCCCTACAGCAATTTCCAGGCCAGCCCTGATAACCCCTCCTGTCCCGGAGCGCCCCGATGTCCAGGCCCCACCCCCCCAGCAGTGGCGATCCCCCCACGCTCCTCACCCCGGCAGACCCTCCCCCCGCTGATCCCCGCCCTGGGGTCAGACCCCCCCGCCCCCCAGCAGACCACCACCTTCCCCACCCCGCCCGCCCGCCCTAATCGCTGCACTTCCTCCATCCCAGACCGATCCAGTTTGCAGAGTGGCAGCGGGACCCCCCACCCCCACTGATCACCCCTAGGCCCCACCCACAACAGGCCCCACCCCCTTGGCACTGCCCGATGCCTGTTGGACAATGCCAAGTGCCCCCTGGGCATGGGCACTTTGCCCCTTGGGCAGTGCTGGGGGCACAGGCTGGCATGCCGCCCGAACCCCTGGGGGGCCCCGATTGGCCCCCTTCACTCTGGCTAATCCCCCTGACACTAAGGGGCAATTTATCAAGGCCAATCAATCTAACCCACACACCTTTGGATTGTGGGAAGAAACTGGAGCAACCGGAGGAAACCTACGCAGACACGGGGAGAATGTGAAAACTCCACACAGACAGTGACCCAAGGCCAGAATTGGACTCGGGTCCCTGGCACTGGAGAGCTAGTCTGAATCCCACCAGAATGAAGTACTGGCAGAGTGGGAGATTCAATCGGGACCTGAAAAGTCCAGATAATTAACTAACATGCATGTTTAAAACAGATTAAAAACAAATTCAAATTACTTATCTGCCTTCCCGCCGGTTTCCAGCGAGGTCTGACCGGCGACTGTTCACCGGCTCTGGAGATGCGCATGCGTTTCCGGCACATGCGCAAATCCCTGTTCAAGGCTGCAGACGCGCATCTCCCATCCCGACCCAACAGAAAAGATGCGGGTCGCAATAGGAGAATCGCGGCCAACATTTCAAGTTGGTGATCCCTCATCAGAAATGAGAAATGGTCGAAGTGCAATAAGTTTTGATTGTTTTAACAAATAACAAGTACCAGATAACAAATATGCTGTGATCCCAGCTGATGTTACTACTGGACAAGTTAGACCCTAGGGTGGAACTTGGCTTGAAAGCTCCTAACTATTAATTTTAGTTTAGACATGTGGAGGGTTGCTACTGAACAGTGTCACAGGAGTCAACCATTGAACTTTTAGCCAAAGAGTAAAACATTTATGTAACAAGAAAAGATTACAATGCTCCACCCCAATTATACCTTTAGAGATATATACAGGTTTGTATGGATAATACAAGTTTCAAAAGCTATTGTAAATGGGTAAGGAAGACAGAGTGAACTGGGCAACAACATCAGAAGAAAGGTACAACCAATCATTTACACATGTTTGTTGGTGACTTAAGCCCTGTGATAAGCTGTTCCCCTTAGTTGAAGGGACACTAAGGGTCTAAAAGTCAGATCTAAAATATTCCCAGTTTCAAGTCCGCCCAGCATTTCGAATTAAAATGGTGAAATAGGGCCCAGACAGTCACCCAAGGTCAGAATCGAACCTGGGTCCCTGGTGCTTTGAGGCAGCAGTGCTAACCACTGGGCCACCATGCTGCCCTATGGACCCCGCACCCTCAAACCCACTCATAGAATCATAGAATCCCTACAGTGCAGAAGGAGGCTATTCAGTCCATCAAGCCTGCACTGACAACAATCCCATCCAGTCCCTAACCCTGTAATCCCATGTATTTACCCTGCTAATCCCCCTGACACTAAGGGGCAATTTATCAAGGCCAATCAACCTAACCCGCACACCTTTGGATTGTGGGAAGAAACTGGAGCAAACGGAGGAAACCTACGCAGACACGGGGAGAATGTGAAAACTCCACACTGACAGTGACCCAAGGCCAGAATTGGACCCAGGTCCCTGGCACTGTGAGGCAGCAGTGCTAACCACTGTGCCACTGTGCCGCCCATGGGGGAACTATAAAATACTGGCCACAGAATTGCTTGTGAGCCCATGTAGGAATTCTAGCATCTCCAACACCTTTTGTGATACGTATATATTGCATTCACTCCTAAGGAGTGGTATAAAGCCTAGTCCCATCCATTAACTCAGTCTACACCTCCCGCTGCCTCGGAAAAACAGCCAGCATAATTAAGGACCCCACAGACCCAGGACATTCTCTCTTTCACCTTCTTCCTTCGGGAAAAAGATACAAAAGTCTGAGGTCACGTACCAACCGACTCAAGAGCAGCTTCTTCCCTGCTGCTGTCAGACTTTTGAACGGACTTACCTTGCATTAAGTTGATCTTTCTCTACACCCCAGCTATGACTGTAACACTACATTCTGCACTCTCTCTCATTTCCTTCTCTATGAACGGTATGTTTTGTCTGTATAGCGCGTAAGAAACAATACTTTTCATTGTATGCTAATACATGTGACAATAATAAATCAAAAATACCTATCAGCTCCCCACATTCAGCAGTAGCGTCACTAAACGTCTGACTGGGTTCGATGGGTGGTCTTCAGCAAGCATAGAAAAGCCATGCTATGCCCATTTAATGTCTGAGACACCACTGCAGGCTCAGTGATAATGGCTCATTAATGAGCCTAATTGACATCCTTCCACCGGTGACCGTGAATCCCTCCATCTCAATCAGGGGAGGTCTTGCTGCTGCTGGAAGACTGATGCAGGGCCTTTCCAGTGATTCAGCGGGCCCAGTTGCTATGGTTCCCAACATAATGGGCTGGATTAAATTCTGCCCATCCGCTGAATCCCCCTTTGAAAGGGAGAGGGTTGGTTCCCAACATAGTTACACAGAGAAAAAAAAATGACACTGTATTCACGTTGTTCTTCATGCATTGTCATGGTGCTTTATCTCATTCTGAGGGGCAGCACAATTAACATGGATTAACCACCTCTGTGTGTCACCCAGCCTTTTCACACCAGGTCATTCTTAGCCACATCTCTGGTGAATGTGGCTGCTTCATGCAGTGGTTGTGAAATTTGTGCATGGCCTTTGCTACTCTATCCACAGTGATACAGGTCTTTGATCACTTAGCATAAAATATTCAGTCAAGTGTTAACAATTCTGGTAGTTGAAAACTAACTGGCAATAGGGCAAGCACATCAGAAAGACATGCTGGTTAGATGCATTCAGCTAATGTTCTGGGACCTGGGTTCGAATCTCGCCAAGGCAGATGGTGGAATTTGGATTCAATTAAAAATATCTGGAATTAAGAATCTATTGATGACCATGAAACCATTGTCGATTGTCAAACCCATCTGGTTCACTAATGTCCTTTCGGGAAGGAAATCTGCCATCCTTACCCGGTCTGGCCTACATGTGACTCCAGAACCACAGCAATGTGGTTGATTCTCGACTGCCCTCAGACAACTAGGGATGGGCAATAAATGCTGGCCAGCCAGCGACGCCCATGTCCCATGAATGAATAAAAGAAAAATGGCCATGCTAAATTCTCCCGCAGAGTACCCAAACTGGCACCGGAGTGTGCCGACTGCGGGATTTTCACACTAACTTCATTGCAATGTTAACATAAGCCTACTCGTGGCACTAATAAATAAACTGACAGTTTCAACCTGGGAATTGATCAGCTTTTCTCTTTCATAGCATGGAGTATGTAAATAAATGATTATTTTACATGAAGTGTGTTAGGGTTATCTCTGAGGTGAGTTCACTTAAAATATATATTTTTCTCACCAGTCATTATTTTTGATAGAAGATGTGTGAAGCAGTGATATGGTGATGATATGTAGCATTGATGGATTGTTTTTTTCTGTACTTAGTGCAGGTCTGATGTAATCAATGGGCTCAGTGAAGTTAGGCAAGAGAAAAAAAATAGTTGTGAACTCCCTGTTAAAGCAAAATCACAAGAGATTCCTGCAGTCCTTTGCAGTGAGAAGCATAGCTGAAAGATAAGGGGCTAGAATTACTCCATGAGCTCACAAGTCATTCTGAGGGCAGCATTTTATGGTTCCCCTGCGAGTGGGTTTCAGGGTGAGGGGCCTGTAAAATTCTCTGGGTGACCTCCCTGTCCATGACCTGCAATTTTATATGTGGGGCAGATGAGGCCTAAGGTGGTATGCTCAAACTCGCCCTGATTGAGGTCGCCAAGTGGCCAATTCTTGGAAGAACATGTTGTCACGTTAAATAAATGTAATTTACAGCAAATGAATAAATATTTGGACGTCTGTTAGGTAAGGCTGCATATTTTGGACAACTTCATGGATTAAAGCAGACAGACATCCGGTATCTGGTTTAATTTTCTCATTCCAATTGCTTGATGAGTTTTGCTGTGCTCAGAGAGAGGAGATCGTTATTCCTGGACTCATATCACGGCCTCTTACACATCCATGATTTTGATCTCTTTGCCATTGGCAGCCATGGCCTCAGTACTAAGCGCTGGTATTCCCTCCCCAGACCACTGCACCTCTGTGTCCTCTTCAAAATCTACGTCTTTGGGCAAGCTACTGGTCACCTGCCTTAATACCTTCATATGTGTCCCGGTGTCCAATTTTGTTTCATAATGCTCCTGTAAATTGTCTTGGGAGAGGCCTTGATATGAGTCCAATCCAGGAATAATGGTCTCCTCTCTCTGATCACAGCGTAGGATGGCACGGTGGCACAGTGTTTAGCACTGCTGCCTCACAGCGCCAGGGACCCGGGTTCAATTCCGGCCTTGGGTCACTGTCTGTGTGGAGTCTGCACATTCTCCCCGAGTCTGCGTGGTGCTCTGGTTTCCTCCCACAATCCAAAGATGTGTGGGTTAGGTTGATTGGCCATGCTAAATTGACCTTATTGCCAGGGGGAATCAGCAGGGTAAATATGTGGGGTTATGGGAATAAGGCCTGGGTGGTATTGTGGTCAGGGCAGACTTGATGGGCTGAATGGCCTCCTTCTGTACTGCAGGGATTCTATGATTCTATGTTTCAAATCTCATCAGCAACTGGAATGAGGAAGTTAAACCAGATAATGGATGCCTGTCTGCCTTAATCCAGTCCATGCGGTTACCCAGAATCTGCTCTTTGTAGGTAACCTTACCCAACAGATGTCCAAATATTTATGCCTTCAGGGCCTCAATTAGGCTGAGGGTGGGAATGCCACCCTTGGTCTCATCCACACCACATAAAATTGCAGACAGGTTAGTGGTGGGTGGGAGGGAGGTGGGAAGGCCACTCGGTGAATTTTACGAGCTCCCCCCACCTGAAAACCCACCCGTGGGGAAACTATAAAATCCTGTCCACAGTGATTAGCCTAGCGAGGTATTCTAACCCCTTGCTTCTCACTGCAAAACTCACGATTGGCGAGCTCACAATGAGTTTTTTGCTTTTGCCTAATTAGCTTGGGACAATTTGCAATGTTAAATGTATTGTTGTCTCAAGTGGTGATCGGCTGGGACTTTGGAGAGTGTCCTCTTTTGCATTGCGAACGGTGGGGAACTGGAATGTGATCACGTTCTAAGCTGTTTCTGCTCTTCACCCGCACAACTTTTGCCATGTCAAACTGCTGAGTGTGCAATATGACTTCTCAGTCCGCAGTATTAGCTGCAACCACAAAAACCACCGCAGAGGCTAACGGAACAGATCAGTAGTGTAAGGGCGACTTGTAGAGACGAAGATAAACATTAAATTAAACATTGAACACTCATGAGAAAATGACTATTAATCTCCAGTTTGAGCTGATCGTTATTAATGATCCTGCTTATTGATATCTTTGTTGCCTGTCATTATTCAGCCGAAATCTTAATGCCAGACAACTTAGCTGCTGGGGTGCTTTAATGAGAAAATATTCAGCAGGACTAAACATTTGGGGAGTGAGTTTCCAACACTAGGGGTTTAAAGTAGGCAAGCCCCCTGCAATAATTGCTCATGGTTACTGCGACTGTGGAAAAATCTGATTAACAAAAAATGGATTTATCACTGCCAACAATTAATACAACCACCACTCCCTTAACATTCAATGGTGTAACCATCACTGAATCCCCCACTGTCAACATCCTTGGGGTTACCATTGACCAGAAACTCAACGCAATCACCCCATAAACACAGTGGCTACAAGAGCAGGTCAGAGGCTAGGAATACTGCGGCGAGTAACTCGGACTCCCCCTGACTCCCCAAAGCCTATCCACCATCTACAAGGCACAAGTCAGGAGTGTGATGGAATACTCCCCACTTGCCTGGATGGGTGCAGCTCCAACAACACAAGAAGTTTGACACCATCCAGGACAAAAGCAGCCCGCTTGATTGGTTGGCACCACTTCTACAAACATTTAGTCCTTTCACCACCGACGCTCAGTAGCATCAGTGTGTACTATCTACAAGATGCACTGCAGCAATTCACCAAAGATCCTTAGACAGCACCTTCCAAACCCACGACCACTTCTATCTAGAAGGACAAGGGCAGAAGATACATGCGAACACCATCACCTACAAGTTCCCCTCCAAGCCACTCACCATTCTGACTTGGAAATATATCACCGTTCCTTCACAGTCGCTGGGTCAAAATCCTGGAATTTCCTCCCTAAGGCATTATGGGTCAACCCACAGCACAAGGACTGCAGCGTTTCAAGAAGGCAGCTCAACGCCACTTTCACAAGGGCAACTACAGATGGGCAATAAATGCTGGCCAGCCAGCGACACCCATGTCCCACGAATGAATAAATAAAAAGGTCAGGGCATACCTAAAAAGATCATAGAACCAAAATATTACAACCCAGGAACAGACTATTCAATCCATGTTTTTCACCACATGAGCCATTTAGTCCATCCCCAGTCTTCAATTAATTCCTCCTATCTTTCAATATTCCTTTTTGTTTGACAAAAGAAGGCAAATGCTGAGGGTGACATAAAAGGTCTACAGAGGGATATAAACAGGTTAAGTGGCTGGGCCAAAACTTGGCAGCTGGAATATAACGTAGGAAAATGTGACAAAATGCATTTTAGTAGGAAGAATAAGGAAGCTAAATATTATTCAAATGGAGAAAGACTGCAGAAAGCTGCAGCTCAGAGCAATGCAGAGACCTCGTGCATAAATCACAAAAAGCCAGCATGCAAGTTGAGCAGGTAATTGGGAAGGCAAATGGAATTTTGGCTTTTATTCCAAAGGGAATGGAATATAAAAATTGGGATGTCTTGCTAAAATTATACAAAACACTTGTTAGATCACATCAGGAATATTGTTTGTCCCTTTATTAAAGGAAAGATATACTGGCATTGGAGGCAGTCCAGAGAAGATTCACTAATTTGATTCTGGGTCGAAGGTATTTTCTTATGAGGAGAGGTTGAATAGTTTGGGCTGGTACTTGTCAGAGTATAGAAGAATGAGAGGTGACCTTATTGAGAAGTATACGAATCTCGGGTGGCTTAACAGGATAGAAGCTGAGAAGTTGTTTCCTTTGTGGGAAAGTGTAGGATCAGAGGGCATAATCTCAGAGTAAGAGGCCACCCTCAGAGATGAGGAGGAATATCTTCTCTCAGACAACAGTGAATCTGTGGAATTTTCTACTGCAGAGGACTGTAAAAACTGGGTCGTTAAGTATCTTCAAGGCTGGGATGGACAAAATTTTCATCAGGAAGGAAATCAAGGATTATGGTGATAAGGCGGCAAAGTGGAGTTGAGGATTATCACATTCGTATGATTATTCATACGATAATTCACATTGCCGTAATACCTTATTGTCCTGAAACCTCTATCAGCTTATCTCTCAATGTTCCTCAACACTAGTGAAAAAAATAGCTGTAACTTTTTAAGTCTCTTTATAACTGAAACCATACATCTCTGGTTAATGTCCTGTTGAACCTGTGCCGCGACTCAAACCATATTTTTATTTCTTTCCGATGAGGGGGGAGTCCAAAACAATGTTCCAATTGTTGCCTAACTAAAATCTAGATACATTCAACATCACCTCTTTACTTAATTTTGCTTTGAGGAAACTACTAAGTAATCTGTTAATCCTTTATGTGGCCTTAACTACTTTTGCAGCCTTTAATGACTTGTATACATTTGCACCAAATCCCTCTGCTCAATTTAAGGCGCATTTCCTTCTTCTATTCTTGCTTTCAAAATGCAGTTCTCCACATTTTTCTACGCTGAATTACATTTTTTATCTATTACCGATCCTGTAAGTCTTTCATGTTCAGTCATAATTTTCCAATTCCCAATTTAAAGTTTATTCATTAGTCACAAGTAAGGCTTACATTAACACTGCAATAAAGTTACTGTGAAATTCCCTTGTTGCCACACTCTGGCGCCTGTTCGAGTACACTGATGGAGAATTTAGCATGGCCAATGCACCTAACCAGCATGTCTTTCAGACTGTGGGAGAAAACCGGAGCACCTGGAGGAAACCCATGCAAACATGGGGAGAACGTGCAAACTCCACACAAACAGTGACCCAAGCCGGGAATCGAACCCAGGTTCCTGGCACTGTGGCACCGTGCCGCCCATTTGATGACATTTAATGTCATCAGCAAGTTTTAATCTGTTCCCTTAATCTATGCCATTTCTATGTATCGAAAATGCAAATGACCCTTGTGTAGAACACCACTCACCTCAAATCAGAGCTCTCCTTTGCATCTGTCCATTCATTCTTCCCGACATCCATGTCGCTGCCCAATTTTCCTCTTAATTGTAAGTGTTATTGTCTTAATTCATCAAATTCTTTTAGAAATTCAAATAAAGAACATTTACAATATTTGTAATTTGTGCAAAATAATTTTATAGGATGAACTGGCTTCTTTTGCTTTCTGTGACCTTGTTTAACTCATGTTTCTCCAGTGCTTAGTCATTCTCTATTGTTGAATCCGATATTTTAGACAGGTTGGGATTTTCAGATTGCAGGACATTTAGCATTTGAACTCAAAAAGGCAAAGGGTGGACAGTCATTGGGATGTCAGCCTTCACTCAGTCGTTACAGTCTCTCTTCTCAATGGGAAAATCATAGATTCAAACCCCATTCCAGAAACGAGCGGCATGGTGGCACAGTGGTTAGCACTGCTGCCTCACAGCACCAGGGACCTGGGTTCGATTCCTGGCTTGAGTTACTGTTTGTGCGGAGTTTGCACATTCTCTCCGTGTCTGCGTGGGTTTCCTCCGGGTGCTCCGGTTTCCTCCCACAGTCTGAAAGACGTGCTAGTTAGGTGCATTGGCCATGCTAAATTCTCCCTCAGTTTACCCAAATAGGTACCGGAGTGTGATGACGAGAGGATTTTCACAGTAACTTCACTGCAGTGTTAATGTAAGCCTACTTGTGACCAATAAATAAGCTTGGGCACCAGAGAAGGTTCCTGGGCACATAATTTGCACAGACATTTCCGTGCAATATTGATGCTATGCTACACTGTTGGAGGTCCTGTCTTTTAGATGATACATTAAATCGAAGCTCTATTGGCTGGATACTGCAGTGCATAATCACTGGAAAAAGCAGAATATCCAAAATGAAACTGATCCTTGTTCAATAATTTATTAAGTTGATTTTTTTTTCTTTAACATAAGTGATGCACAACCTCCTTAATCTTATATTTGAAACTGAACAAACACAAGTATCACCCATCAATTTTCGGGCTGAAAGCTGGCATCAAAATGCAGGGAACACTGAAATTTAACCCATGACATGGAATACCGTTGAGTGAATAAATTATTTTATACAAAACAGTCAGGAATGATTAGGGATTAGCAATGAAATGTATATGGATTTTCCAGCATTTGTTTTCTTGCAATGTAATGATTTGAGCTATACACAGCATATACTTTTCATAATGTGAACTTGCCTGTAGTTTGGTAGATTATAGATCCAGCAGAAGTCCCACTCCCCCTGAAGGTGCTACATTTACTTTATGATCTGACAGGTAGTGCCAGCCATCTGTTGTTTTGCCCAAGTGGTTGTGTTCTTGATATGTCAGGGATTCTTAATATGTTGTGTATTCCCCACTTAGTTCACCCTACCTTTGCCATGCAAGCCTTCAGCCATTTAGGTCTAAGCCCCAGAAACTGCTCCCCAAACCTCTTTGATTCCCTCCCTCCCTTCCTCTCTCCTATTCTCCTCTCCTTTCAGACACTGTGTGAAATATACCTCTTTGATCATGCATTGAGAATCATAGAATTATAGAAACCCGACAGTGCAGAAGGAGGCCATTCGGCCCATTGAGTCTGCACTGACAACAATCCCACCCCAGGCCCTATCCCCACAACCCCACACACCTATCCCGCTAATCCCTCTAACCTACATATCCCTGGACACTAAGGGACAATTTAGCATGACCAATCAACCTAATCCACATATCTTTGGACTGTGGGAGGAAACTGGAGCACCGGAGGAAACCCACACAGGCATGGGGAGAATGTGCAAACTCCACACAAACAGTGACCCAAGCCAGTAATCGAACCCAGGTCCCTGGAGCTGTGAGGCAGCAGTGCCAACCACTGTGCCACCGTGCCGCCCACAGTTTGATCACATATCATAATGTCTTCTTTGATCTACTGTTAAATTTGTGAATGATTCTGCCTCCTGTGAAGAACTTAGAGTTTATTTTACGACAGTTCAATCCAAAACTACAAAGAAAAAAAGGGCAAATTGGCTGTGGGAGATTAGGAACCTGCATTCAAAAGTCTGAGGGTAGACATGCAATGGTTATCATTTAAGGAAGTAATAAATGATTTATGACAAATTTGCATTTCTTCAAGGCATGAAAACCCAGCAGGAAAGTTATTTATGAATTTATCTCTTGATTCATTAGCTTCTTACTCTAGAAGAGATCTTGCTGGAGATAATAGTTTTTTGTTCAAAAACATTTATTTACATGTTAATTATTTACAGACCAAGACATAGCTGGAGTTACGTTCTGATTTGCTTCACATGTATCTCCTCTCAGTGAGTGACCTTACACAATTAAATTCACCCTCCAAATGAAGTTTTCCGCCACTGAGAATTTAGAACGTTCAGTTTTATGACTATGGTGAGTTTCACCTCTTCCATCACTTTATGGTCAGCAGATGTTTCTTTCGCCTTCTTGGGAATCTCACATAACTTCAGTTAGCAAATACTGTTGCCAAGTCTGGACATGGGAGGCAGGCAAAGAGAGGGTGGGGTTGGCATGTCTAGATGTATGACAGCTGAAGGGTTTAGGGTTTGCCTGCTGGCTTTGAAATGGAGGCAAAGCTGTAAAGGATATATTCATCAAATGTCTCACTTTATTTTATTCACACATCCACTGATGCATTGATGATGCAGACTGCTGGCAACTGTGCCTTGGTAATGGCTCTGATCCAGTTGAGGAGAAGGAGGGCCCTTCTCTACCCTTGGTGTCTATCTTCACACAGAAAGATACATAAATCCTACCCAAGAATATAAGCCAAAGGACTAATGAGAATGAGGAGCCGAAAGAAATTAGTATTCATAAAACAAGTAGCACTGGAGAAATTAATGGGACTGAAAATTGGATTTATCAACTTTCAGTTCCATTAATTTCTTCAGTACTACTAAATCCCTTGGACCTGATAATCTACATTCCATAAGACCATAAGACATAGGAGCAGAATTTGGCCTCTCGGCCCATCGCATCTGCTCCGCCATTCAGTCATGGCTGATATTTTTCTCATCCCCATTCTCCTGCCTTTTCCCCATAACCCCTGATCCCCTTATTAATCAAGAACCCTATCTATCTTATAGGGATGATGATGTCAGAGCTGAAATCCATAGAATCCTACAGTGCAGAAGGTGGCCATTCGCCCATCGAGTCTGTACCGACCACAATCCCACCCAGACCCTATTTACCCTAGTTAATCACCCTGACACTAGGGTCAATTTAGCATGGCCAACCAACCTATCCTTCGCATCTTTGGACTGTGGGAGGAAGCCAGAGCACCCGGAGGAAACCCACGCAGACATGGGGAGAACGTGCAAACTCCACACAGACAGTGATCCAAGCCGGGAATCAAACCCGGGTCCCTGGCACTGTGAGGCAGCAGTGCTAACCACTGTGCCACCATGCTGCCCCACAGTACAGATAATAGATGCGTTGTTAGCCATCTTCCAAAATTCTATAGGTCTTGAATGCTTCCTACAGATTGGAACTGTTTAAGAACAGAGATCAAGAGAAAATGGGAAACTACCCTGATATCAATAGTAAGGGAAATATTATAATCTATTGTAAAGGATTTGATAACTGGACACTTCCGAAAATAGTGGCAGAATAGGGCAGAGTCAATGCAGTTTTATGGAAGAGAAATCATGTTAGAGAAATCTAGTAGTTATTGAGGGTGTAATTAACAGAATAGATAAGGGGGAACCAGTGGACGTGGCATATTTGGATTTTCACATGGCTTTCAATAAGCTCCCACAGGAGGTTAGAAAACAAAATGAGGGCACATGGGATTGATGGTAATATACTGATAACATATGGGTCGGAAATCGATTAATGGAGCGAAAACAGAGAGTAGAGATAAATGGGACATTCTGAGGATGGCAGGTTTGAGTAGTGGGATACCGCAAGAATCGGTGCTTGACCTCAACTATTCACAATCTATGTCAATGATTTGAATGTGGGGAATAAATATAATTTTTTAAAATTTATTTTTATAGGATGTGAGCATCACTAGTTTGGCCAGCATTTACTGCCAATCCTTAAGTGTCCTCTATTTCAGAGGACATTTGAGAGTCAACCACATTGCTGTGCATTTGGAGTCACATATAGGCAAGGCTGGGTAAGGGCGGCAGATTTCCTTCCCTAAACAACATTAGTGAATCAGATGGATTTTTAAAGACAATTGACAATGATTTCATGGTCATCAGTAGACCTTTAGTTCCAGACTTTTGTTGAATTCAAGTTTCACCTTCTGGTGGGATTTGAAGCCAGATCTTGCTCTGGGTCTCTGGTTACTAGTCCAGTGACAATACCACTGCATCACTCCCTTGAATATTTCCATGTTGCTGATGACACAAAACTAGGTGGGAATGTGAGTTGCGAGGAGGATACAAAAAAAAGGCTTCAATGGGATTCAGACTAGCTAACTGAGTGGGCAAGAACATAGCAGATGGAATATGAGGTGGAAAAATATGAAATTTCCACTTTGGTTGGAAAAACAAAAATGCAAAGTATTTCTGAATTGGAGAGAAATTGAAAAGCATTGATGTTCAAAGAGACGTGGGTGTCTGCGTTCATAAGTCACTGAAAGCTAACATGCCGTGGCAGCAAGGAATCAGGAAGACAAATGATATGTTAGTCTTCACTTCAAGAGGACTTGAGTACAGAAGTAAAGAAGTCTTGCTGCAATTATATACAGCCTTGGTGAGGCCACACCCAAAGTATTGTGCCTGTTTTAGTCTGCTTACCTAAGAAAGAATGTACTGGCCATAGAGAGTGGACCACAAAGGTTTACCAGACTGATTTCTGGATGGTGGGATTACCTCATGAGTTGAGATTGAGGAGGCTGGGGCTCTCGTCTCTAGAGTTAGAAGGATGTGAGGTGATCTCACCTGAAGAAGGGGCTTGGGGCTCCGAAAGCTAGTGCTGCCAAATAAACCTGTTGGACTTTAACCTGGTATTGTGAGACTTCTTACTGTGCTTACCCCAGTCCAACACCAGCATCTGCACATCTCATTGAAGTATACAGGGCTTGATAGGGTAGATGCGGGAAGTATGTTTCCCTTGATTGAAGGGTCCAATACCATGGGGCACGGTCTCAACATAAGCGGTAGGCCATTTGGGATTGTGATGTGGCAAATGTCTTCACTCAGAGAGTGTTGAATATTTAGAATTCTGTTTTCCAGAGGTCTGAGAAAGCTCAGTCATTGAATATGTTCAAGACAAAGTTCAATAGATTTCTAGATATCAAGGGACAAGGGGCTAGAGTGGGAAAATAGCATTGAAGTAGAAGATCAGCCATGGTCTAGTTGAATGGTGAAACAAGCTCGAGGGGACGAATGTCCTACTCCTGCTCCTATTTAAGTTAATTTATCAATGAAGTTGGCTAAAAGAGGGAGACTCCTTTTGCTAAATGCAGCATTTTTTTTTACATACAATCTGCACATACATTGTATAGAGACAACGTTGTTCCCTGTCAGTACCATAGTACTGAGTTAAAGCATAGTGCAGATGGCTGGTATGGTGACGGTGTACGTTACTACAGAGTGAATTTCAAGCCAGCTTTCTCTGCCAGTATGATACTTGTCTGTACTGCAATTCTCACGTCACCTTCAGGAGCTTTAGCAGTTTATTGGATTCTAATCCATCATTAAAGGGATCTATTCAGCACAAGTGAGGTGCTGTTTAGCTGCAGGTGAACTGTGTCAATAGAGTTTAAACTCTTAATTTATTGCTTGTTAAGTATGTCAGTTGCTCTGTCAGGACCAGTATTGCTGATCTGGAACCGACCGACTGGCACCAGTGGATGAACATGACAATCGCTGATGGGGAAAATGGGTTTTCTCTGTAACCCTTTGAATGCTGAACAGGACAAAAAGAAGCAGTGTAAGCTGATTAGGTTGCAAAAAATAGCTTTATAATAATTAAATAAAACACCTTCAGTCTTTTGAATTAGAAGTATGAAACATGAAGAAAAGCAATTCAGAATTGCCTTTAACAGTTGATCAACGGGAGGCACAAGTCTTTGACTCTCACATTGGCTTCCTCTCACTATATTCTCATTCTCATGGATTGAGTGTGACATTGTGTTGCAATGGAGCTTAATTCACTTGTAAAAGTACTCAATCATTCTTACTAATGCTACTGAACTAAAGTCACCAAAATACTGGAGTCAAACAAAAATTGTACTGATAATAGACTAGTGATTCACTTGCATTTTTAAAGGTTTATATGTGAAGTAATTTCTGACGCCCTATTAAAGGTATGTTGTAAGAATCTCTCTAATATTAGAAATAGTACTCCAGAGTCAGAATCTCACATCATATCAATATGTGAATCAACCATAAAATCCTGCAGTGCAGAAGAGGCCCTACAGCCCATCGAGTCTGCACTGACACATGAAAGGCCCTAACCTGACCACCTAACCCCACTTGCCAGCACTTGGCCCATAGCCTTGAATGTTACAACATGCCAAGTGCTCATCCAGATACTTTTTAAAGGATGCGAGGTATCCCGCCTCCACCACCCTCCCAGGCAGCGCATTCCAGACTGTCACCACTCTGAGTAAAAAGGTTTTTCCTCAAATCCCTCCTAAACCTCCCACCCCTCACTTTTAACTTGTGTCCCCTTGTAACTGACCCTTCAGCTAAGGGGAACAGCTGCTTCCTATCCACCCTGTCCATGCCCCTCATAATCTTGAATGATATGAGATTGTTTGAGGAAAGTGCAAAGTGATAGATGACGGAGGTTGAATTTATCAATTGGATGATTAGGTATTTCTTTCGACACCAATCAAGTAAACGAACTCAAATTAACTTAGGGACAAAGTAAAAGGGGCGGCTCCCCAAAAGGAAGGGGGGAACAGCCCGAACCAAAATCAAAGTCGAAAGGAAACTTAAAACGTCAAACCAAAAGGTGATTATCGGGGTCGATAATACACCCCAGCCCCTGCGGCGCCCAGCGGTCGCGGAAGGCGTCAACCGCGCCCGTGGACACCGCATGCTCCCTCTCCAGGGACACCTGGCCGCGAATGTAGCCGCGGTAGAGGGGCAGACAGTCGGGATGGACGGCCCCGTCGATCGCCCGCTGCCTGGACCTATTGATGGCGCGTCTCGCCAGGCCCAGGAGCAGGTTCACGAGGAGGTCGGCATCCCGACCCGCCCCTCTCCGCACCAGGTGCCCGTAGATCAGGAGCGTGGGACTGAAGTGCAAACAAAACATCAGTAAAAGGTGTTTGAGGAAACCAAAAAGGGTGTGCAGCCTAAAACACAGAACGTAGACATGGTCCACGGACTCCACGAGGCCACAGAAAGGGCAGTCTCGGGAGCCCGTGTACCGGAAAAACCTACGGTTGCACGGCACTGCTGCGTGCAGCAATTGGATGATTAGGTAGCTGCTTAGAAACATCTGCACATCTTTTGCTCAAGTCAACAAATTTACAGATGAATTAAAAGGTGACTCCCTTAAAGGGAAACTGCATCAAAGTAAACAGAATCTCAAAGGTAACTTAAAACATCAAAACAAAATGTGATCAAAGGGGATCAATAAAATACCACAGTCCCCGTGGTGCCCACTGGGCGTGAAAGGCCTCGGTCATACCAGTGGACATTGTATATTCCCTCTTCAGGGACACCTAGCAGTGAACGCAGACAGTCAGGATGGTTGAACTTCTTGACCATCTGGAAACATTTGTGTTTGTTCAATTATAATTTAAATTAAATAGCAAGGGCAAGTGGTCAAATTTGGGAGGATTTGGTAAATTAAAGAGGAGAGACAAGACAAGAAAGAAAGGTCTTAATATGGGAAATGATAAACAGACCATCCATGGCAAGAAAGGACAGTGACTACAAATCGAAGAGTAAATTAGCAGATAAGGCCAAAGGTTACAAAAACAATAAATAATCAAAACTAAAAACTCTGCTTCTGAATGCACATAGCATTCAAAACAAAACAGATGAACCAATAGCACAGATAGAAATAAATATGTACAATATAACAACCATTACAAAGATATGACTGCTGGTAAAATAGCTTGGAATTTGAATATTGAAGGGTGCATGACATTTAGGAAGGATAGGGAGCTATGCTAAAGTGGAGGAGTGGCTCTGTTAATTAATGATGGTATTCACAGAATAAGGAGGGATGATCTAAGTTCAGGAGATCAGGATGTAGAAGTGGTTTGAGTAGAAATGAGAAACAAAAAAGGCAAAAGTCACTTGTGGGAGTGGTGTTCAGGCTTTTTAACAGTAATAACATGGTAGCATGGGGTATGAAGGAAGAAATAATGGGAGCTTGTTAGAAAGTTATGGCAATTAGAACTTCAAAAGGATATAGACAAATTGTTGGTCAGATAGGTGGCAGATAAAGTTCAATGTAGAGAAGTGTGAAGTGATTTATTGTGATAGTGTAAAATAAAGAGTACCACCCAAGGGTGTGCAGGAATAAAGGGACCTGGGTGTATATGTGCCGGGACAGGTGACAAGAGCATTAACAAAGTATATAGTATCTTGGGCTTTAGTAATAGGGGCATAGTGTACAAGAGCAAGGATATTATGCTGAACTTGTATAAGACACTAGTTAGGCCTCAATTGGAATGTTGTGTATAGTTCTGCATGTCACACTTTAGGAAGGATGTAAACACTTTAGGAAGATTACAGAAGAGGTTTACAAAAATGGTTCCAGGGATGAGAGAGATTGGGACTGTTTCTCCTGGGAGAGGAGAAGGCCGAAAGGGGATTTAATAGAGGTATTCAAAATCATGAGGGGACTGGATAGTAGATAAGGAGAAAGCTTTGCTGTTTGTAAAAGGATGGAGAAGAAGAGGGCACAGGTTTAATATGGTTTACAAAAGAAGTAAATGCATTGCAAGAAAAAACATTTTCGTCCAGCGAGTGGTTCAGGTCTGGAATGCACTGTCTGAAGCGTGGTGGAGGCAGGTTCAAGGAGGGATCTAAGATGGTATTTGATGATTGTTTCTATTCAAAAATAATGTGCAGGGTTACGGGGAAAAGGCAGGAAAATGGCACTAAGTCATAATGCTCATCCGACACGATGGGCCAAATAGCCTCACTGTGCACAAAACAATTCTATGATTCTATGATAATCATAGGGGATTTTAATCTAATGTCGACTGGAATGGTCAGATGGGTAAAGGTAGCCTAGATGAGGAATTGAATACAGAAGTAGGGAGGGCAGCTCCAATAACACTCAAGAAGCTTGACACCAACCAGGACAAAACAGCTCGCTTGATTACTACCCCATCCACAAATATTGACTTGCTTCACCACCGACAAGTAGTGTCAGTCATGTGAACCACCTACAAGATGCACTGCAGGAACTCACCAAGGCTCCTTTAGCAGCACCTTCCAAACATATGACCGCTACCATCCAGAAGGACAAAAGCAGCAGATACCTGGGAACACCACCATCTGGAGGTTCCCCTTCAAGTCACTCATCATCCTGACTTTGAAGCATATCATAGTCCCTTCACTGTTGCGGGGTCAAACTCCTGGAACTCCCTCCTTAACAGCACTGTGGATGTACCTACACCTCAGGGACTGCAGCGATTCAAGAAGTGGAGATGCTGGCATTGGACTGGGGTGGGCTCAGTAAGAAGTCTCACAACACCAGGTTAAAGTATCAAAATTGGAGATCCTCTCCATTTGGAGCTGGCAGTTTGCGGTGTCGATGGTAGCCATGATGTGGAGATGGACACTTTAACCTGGAGTTGTGAGACTTCTTACTGAGCGGTTCAAGAAGGCAGCTCACCACCACCTTCTCAAGGGAAACTAAGGATGGGCAATAAATGCTGGTCGAACCAGCGATGTCCACATCCCATAAAATTAATTTTAAAAAAGGTTATGCTTCAGTTATACAGGGTATTGGTGAGATCACATCTAGAGTACTTATACAGTACTGGTCTCCTCATTTAAGAAAGGATGTAAATACGTTAGAAGTAGTTTACAGAAGGTTTACTACACTAATACCAAGACTGCATGGAAACATACATAGAAGATAGAAGCAGGAGTAGGCCATTCAGCCCTTCGAGCCTGCTGTGCCATTCATCATGATCATGGCTGATCATCAAATTCAATATCCTGACCCCAGCTTCCTAACATATTCCTTGATCCCTTTAGCCCCAAGAGCTATATCTGATTTCTTCTTGAAATGTTTTGGCCTCAACTACTTTCTGTGGCAGTAAATTCTACAGATTCACCAATCTTTGGGTGAAGAAATTTCTTGTCACCTCAGTCCTAAAAGGTTTACCCCTTATCTTCAAACTATGATCCCTAGTTCTGGACTCCCCACCATTGGAAACATTCTTTCTGAACCTACCCTGTCTAATCCTGTTAGAATTTTCTAAATTTCTATGAGATCCCCTCTCAATCTTCTAAACTCAGATTAATATAATCCTAACAGATTTAGTTTCTCTTTATATGACAGTCTTGCCATCCCAGAAATCAGCCTGGTAAACCTTCCAGATTAGGACACCAGAACTGCACACAATACTCCAGGTGTGGCCTCACCAATGCCCTATACAATTGCATAAAAATCTCTATTCCTATACTCAAATCCTCTCGCTATGAAGGTCAACATACCAATTGCCTTCTTAATGCCTACTAATCCTGCACATTTACTTTCAGCGACTGAAGCACGGGTCTTGCTGAATATCCACTCCCCTCAATTTACAGCCATTCAAATAATAATCTGCCTTCCTATTTTTGCTACAGAAGTGGACTATCTCCACATTTATCCACATTATACTGCATCTGTCACGCATATGCCCACTCACTCAGTCTGTCCAAATTACACTGAAGCATCTCTGCATCAGCCTCACAGCTCACCCTTCCATCCAACTTTGTATCATCTGCAAATTTGGTGATAATACGTTTAGTTCCCTCATTCAAATCATTTTTAAAAAAATCATTAATTTATGAAATGATTAATATATAATGCCAACAGTTGGGGTCCTAGCACAGATCCCTGTGGTACCCTAATAGTAAGAGTTTTAACAACAGCAGGTTAAAGTTGGACTTTAACCTGGTGTTGTTAAAACTCTTACTGTGTTTACCCCAGTCCAACGCCGGCATCTCCACATCATGAGTACCCTAATAGTCACAGACTGCCAATCAGAAAAAGATTCACTTATTCCAACTCTTTACTTCCTCTCTGCTAACCAGCTTTCCATCTCGAAATAGAACCTGCAATCCCATGTGCAATCCCATTTTACACAGCAATCTGCTATGTGAGAACTTGTCAAAAGCCTTCGGAAAGTCTAAATACATCACATACACCGGTTCTTTCTGGTCAACACGCAAAGAATTCCAGTAGATTTGCAGAATTTCCCTTTCGCAAACCCATGCTGACTTTGTTTGATTATACCACTGCTTTCCAAATACTGTGCTGTGAAACCTTGATAATGGACTCTGGCAATGTCCCTAGTACTGACGTCAAACTCACTGGTCTACTTTCCCCTGTTTTCACTCTACCTCTCTTTTTGTATAGCGGTCTTACACTAGCAACCCTCCAATCTGTAGGAACCAGTCCTCTGTCCAAAGAATATTGAGGGCTACTTCCTTAAGTACTCTGGGATGAAGATGATCAGGCTCTGGAGACTTCAATCCCATTAATTTCCCCCCAAATAATCGTATAATAATACTGATTTCCTCCAGCTCCTTGCTAAAACTTGTTTTTCTCAGAACTCATGATACATTATTCATGTCTTTCTTTGTGAAGACAGAAGCAAAATACAAATTTAATTCCTCAGTCATTTCTTCGTTCCCCATTATGAATTTCCCTGTTTCTGAATGTAAGGGGCCTACATTCATTGTTGCCAATCTTTTTCTCTTTAAATATGTTGTGACATTGAGTTTGTAAAGATATAAAAGAATTGTAAAAAAATGTTAGATGGAAAGAAAACTGCGTGGTCCATTTAAAAGGTGTTTTTGAGTTCTGTGCTAAAATGCAGAGTACACATAGACTGCAGGTTGCAACACTTGTTTCAAAAGAACCGAGCATCAGGGTTGCCTTGGTAACAGGCTTTTGCATTCTGCCAGCCTGTCAGTTTAAAAAGGACTATTAAGAGGCTATCAGATTTCAATTTGATAGTGTTGTCAGCATCAAACCAATCGTGGTGTAAGAAAATTGCAAGGTCATGGCAGGTATAAAAAGCCAGAGAAACAGCCATCAGAAGAACATCTAGAAAACCTCTCCAGATGCCAGGGCAACTAGTCAAAAGCCAGCATTCATCTCTAGAGCAGCTCTTCACCCTGCCAGTTTAAATATCTCTTAAGAGAATTATCCAGCAATCTAACAGAAGGATACTGAGCCAGAAAGACCTTACAACCAGTGGACAACTACAGAAGAACTCCAAAAGCTTCAGAATTCCATCGAGCCTGGTTGTATAATTTCATTGAGAGTGACTAGAATTCCATTATTACTGTTTTGGTTTAGAATATTCCTTGTATTATTCAAACAGCATTTCAGCTAAACCATACCGTAATTAATATATTACTTGTTTCGTTAAAGTTCCTGGTTGTTTTAAATAAAATACCTTGTTAATTATTCACTTAAAGCGAATGTCAGGCTTTTATATTAATGAACCTCTAAGCGTTGATTAAGAACAGTTAACACCTTCCCAAATAATTGTAACAGATGATGATGCAGAGTAAAAGATTCATTTCTGTGTTGTAACACATGTTTATAGAAACTTTTACAGTCAGTTTTTATGTTGCCTGCTAGCTTACTTTGTGGAGCAAAGTCCCCCGCCCCACCACCCCCTCCCCCCCCCCCCCCCCCGGTCCCTCGCCACCACAGGCAAGATCAATATCCTGCAGTTTTAGCCCAATCTTTCAATATAACAGAACAGAATTGGGTACTTTGGCAAACTGTGCAAGGCAAAATGTCAAAGCACACAGAAGACCCAAAGGTGATTTATGCGGTCAAGACTGCGTACCAAGAGGACACACAGCCTAGTTCTGGGGTAAGGTCAAAGATCCTGGATTTTTGTTTTGGAATGTAGACATTGCAGCTAACGGCCATCTCACAATCGTTAAATTGGACACAGGAGACAGTGTTATGGTCATATCAGATGAAAAATCGTGGCTGATAGACCTCTGGCTTTGAACCGCAGACACACCACTTTATGGGTCAGAAGGAATCCAACTTCTGATCACAGGCATGATTCTGGAACCACTAAGGTATGGTGTCAAATAGATTTTTCAGCTGATGTACGTCATACATAACCAGTCTTATTCTCTCGTAAGCAGAGATGCCTGTGTAGCCATTGATAACCTTGTGAGAAATTTTGAAGGCTGCTTTTAATTAAATGTCATGCATCCCTCGGGGTGCTGATTGGCTGCCATTCAATAAGCTGCTGTGTACAAGGTGGGTGCAATACTCAGGGCTTCCCATTCAAGAGAGGGAATGCTCGCAAGCTGAGGGTGTGCGTGTCAGCACAACGCAAGTTCTCTGCAAGGCAGCAGTGAGGTCAATATGTTCAAGGGATGGAGGGATGGGGTACCCGCGTTATCCAGATCCATGGGGACATAGGGTGAGCGGGCAGCCATGCCTGTGTGTGGGGGGGTAGAAGGGCCAGTGATGTTTGTATGGGGGGGGAGCGATGTCTGTATGGGGAGGGGGGCAGCAATGTCTGCATGGACGGGGCAGCAATGTCTGTATGGGGAGGGGGGCAGCAATGTCTGTATGGGGAGGAGGACAGTGATGTCTGTACGGGGAGGAGGGCAGTGATGTTATGGGGAGAAAGTAGGAAAATGGGGATGAGGAGCATATCAGCCATGATCGAATGGCGGAGCGGACTTGATAGGCCTAATTCTGTTCCTATATCTTATGAACTTAGCTTTCTCAAAATGACAGAGGATGTCAAGAAAATCAGTGTTGTGAACTATACAGAACTGCAAGTTCCCGACAGCTCAAACAAGAAACAGTGGGGGCAATTCTCCCAAAAGTGCTGAATTGGCAAAAAAATTGTTCTGGATCATGACTGTTTTCTCAGTGCAACTTCAGACTCGAATCTCCCACACTCTGTGCAATGCAGAGGTCACAATTGTGAATATCATTAAAAGCTCAGGGGGTGGAGCCTATTCACGCCAAAAGAGCCTGAAATCGGCAGGATGAGCGGGAACCCGCACATGAGCACATCTCTGGGTGATCACTGAAAAGACCTCCCAGCATCCAGATCACTGCCATCCAACTCCCACAGACATCGCTGGCCTCATCACTGGCCCCCACAACCTCCCCACAGAGACATCGCTGGCCCCCAGAGCCCCCCCACAGACAGATGGCCGACACGCGCATCTTCTGACTCGATCCGCCAAAAAACAGGTGTGTCGCAATGGGAGAATCGGCCCCAGTATTCTGACTGGGACTCAGCTCTGAACTGTCTTCTCTCTTTGCATTTTCCATTTTCATTACAGATGCCAAAAACGCTATTGGTCAGACCAACCAACCATTGAGATGGTTACCATGATGCCTTCAGTGGAGGATAGACAAAAGAGCAACCAACAACCAGAAGAACCTCAACTTCCAGCTCCAATAACTATTGACGATGTCAACACTATGATCACAGAACAAACACTATAACTCTCAGACAGCATGACGGTGAAACCAAGTAGCAGCCATCCATCACTGACAGTACACCACACACAAAGGTGAGTTTATTAAAAAAGCACATCCTTAGAAACAGGAATGGACATCTTCCATCACAGAGGACATTGTGATGACCCACACGACAAAACAACTTGCAGATGAACACAATGTCATAAGACCTCCAGACCACCTGAACCTATGAACTCAGTGACTTGTAGAGGGGCAGATGGGGGTAGTAATTTAAAAACATGTGGTAAACTAGAATCACTTGAAATACACTGGAAAAAGACTTGGGGGAGTTGTAGTATAAGGGACTGACACATGTAGAGTTAATGTGGGACTGAATACAGCACTGCCCACACAGTGATGTAAGAGACATATGATCCACACCTAGGGGGCAGTCTAGTGTTGGAAAGACATATGTGCATAAGCAAACATGGAGAAGCTTTTAGCTTGAATCCTTTATGATATTTATATATAATTCTTGTAGTTAATAAATACATAGTTAAACTACTTAAGATGACAAAGACTTCATTATGTTATGTATTGCCTCTAACAAATGAGCATGGTAACTAAATGAATTATCACAATCAAATTTTTAATTATTGTTCAAACCTAATTGCAGATGTATCACAGCTTGGTATGGCTCCTGCTCTGACCAAGATGTGGTGAACCATCGTTGGTTCACCACTGGGGGTTGTTACTATGTTGTTGGGTTAGGGTGTTTACCTGTTATAAGAGTTATCTTGGCACATCCCAGTGGGGTCCCGCCTCCGGTGGCGAGGTATAAGACCCCCTGCTCCGGCAGGACCCCTTCAGTCTGAAATGGTGTATTCGTGTTAGTAGTTCCATTGTTACTCTATTAAAGCCTTCAATACCGAAGCCTTGGTTCCACGTGCTTATTGTCGCGCATCAATTTAATAGAGTAACAGAAAACTCACAGCTGTACAACAAGAAAAAAAAAACAGAGAGTATGGAACAGATTCTAAAACCGGATCGTCTGACACTGGACCCACGTGCGGTCGGTGCAGCTAACACATTCGACCATTGGTGGAAGTGCTTTGAGGACTACCTGGCAGCCTCGGTAGCTATCACTACAGACAGTGATAAACTCCAGGTCCTCCACGCAAGGGTAAGCGACACGATTTACCTAGCCATTCGTGCAGCTCCCACTTACCTGGGTGCCGTCGAGCTCCTAAAAAAAAGATACACGAAGCCACCCAACGAGATACATGCTCGTTACCTCCTCGCTACACGACGTCGGCAGTCGGGCGAAACCATGGAGGACTATGCCAATGAGCTCCTCCAGCTTGCCAGGGGTTGCGACTGCAAGGACGTATCAGCCGAACAGTATATGTACGACCTCGCCCGAGACGCGTTCGTAGCAGGGGTAGGGTCCTCGTACATCAGGCTTAAATTGCTGGAAAAGGGGAAACTCGACTTGACCCAAGCAATGGAGATGGCCGTGATGCTGGAAGCGGCGTCGAAGAGCTTGGCGCTGTACCCCGAGGACCACGTGCAGTCAACGTGGTTGGAGCAAGCTCAGCTCCCTCCTCGCCCCGCTAACCCGCGCTCCCAGATCGATTCGACGACGGCGGCAGCTCCAGGTGGCCAGCGATGCTATTTTTGTGGTGGGGCCAAGCATCCACGGCAACAGTGTCCGGCAAGAACGGCAATCTGCAGC
This sequence comes from Mustelus asterias, assembly GCF_964213995.1. NCBI lineage: Eukaryota > Metazoa > Chordata > Chondrichthyes > Carcharhiniformes > Triakidae > Mustelus > Mustelus asterias. The sequence continues at coordinate 60,796,521 of NC_135817.1, forward strand.
CAGTGCGGTAAAAAAGGCCACTACGGCAAAGTCTGCAGGTCCAAACCTAAAAACGGCAGTGCAGCTTGTAACCCTCCAGAACGGAGACAATCTCCTTCGGCGTCGCAGTACCCACGAGGTCCGACCACGTGCGATCCCAGGACGGCGCCATCGTGGCTGACAGAGGAGGAGGAAGACCACCAGGAGTCGCTGCGCTTGGCGCCCTCGCCCACGTGCGATTCATGGGGGCGGCCATCATGGTCCACGACGACTAGGAGCGACCAGCAGGGGTCCTCAGCATCCACATCGGCAGCATGCAGTGACGCCCAGGGGCCAACGGTGGCGTCGATCTCCCTGGATCAGACCAGGCACTACAGACTTGAACATTCTATGATGGATATAAAGGTTAGTGGTAGAACTGTGAATTGTCTGTTTGACAGTGGAAGCACCGAAAGTTTCATACACCCTGAAACTGCTAAAAGGTGTGGACTCCGGGTTCTCCCTGCCAAGCAGACAATTTCCATGGCATCACGGTCCCGGTCTGTACCGATCCAAGGACGATGTATGGTAACTCTTGAGGTACAGGGCACAATTTACGAGCAATACAGGCTCCTTGTGTTACCTCACCTTTGCGCGCCAATTCTCCTCGGACTAAACTTTATGGTCCACATGAAGAGTGTGATCCTACAGTACGGTGGGCCACTCCCTTCACTGGCAGTAGGTAATCAGCCGCAGCCTCCAAATTGCCCAAAGCGCCCCCCATGCAATCTATCCACCCTGAAAATCACTACACCATCCCTTTTTAAAAATCTGGTACCTGGCTGCAAGCCCATCGCTACTAAAAGTAGGCGTTACAGCGCTGAGGACCGGATCTTTATTAGATCTGAGGTTCAGCGGCTCCTCAAGGAAGGGATCATACAGGCCAGTGCTAGTCCGTGGAGAGCGCAGGTCGTGGTAGTCAAAAGCGGGAACAAACCTCGGATGGTCATCGACTATAGTCAGACCATTAATCGTTATACGCAGCTGGATGCGTATCCTCTCCCGCGCATTTCTGATATGGTCAATCAGATTGCGCAGTACCGAGTGTTTTCTACCATAGACCTTAAGTCCGCCTACCATCAACTCCCCATCCGCCCAGAGGACCGACAATATACGGCTTTTGAGGCGGATGGTCGTCTATACCAATTCCTCAGGGTTCCATTTGGTGTCACCAATGGGGTCTCGGTCTTCCAGCGTGCTATGGACCGAATGGTGGACCAGAACGGGTTGCGGGCTACCTTCCCGTACCTGGATAACGTCACCATCTGCGGCCATGACCAGCAGGACCACGACACGAATCTCCAACACTTTCTGCGCACTGCATCTCGCCTGAACCTGACCTATAACAGGGAGAAGTGCGTATTCCGTACGCGCAGGTTAGCCATCCTCGGATACGTGGTGGAAAACGGGGTCATTGGCCCTGATCCAGACCGTATGCACCCACTCACTGAACTTCCCTTGCCCGCTAGCACGAAAGCACTGAGGAGATGCCTCGGGTTCTTTTCGTATTATGCACAGTGGGTCCCCAACTACGCGGACAAAGCTCGTCCGCTCATTAAGTCCACGACCTTCCCACTTACGCCGGAGGCCCAATTGGCCTTCAAGGTTTTGAAGAGCGACACCTCGAAAGCCACGATGCACGCGGTGGATGAATCCATTCCTTTCCAGGTGGAGAGTGATGCATCTGATTTCGCCCTAGCCGCCACACTAAACCAGGCAGGCAGGCCCGTCGCGTTCTTTTCCCGCACCCTTCAAGGCCCAGAAATTCGGCACTCAGCGGTGGAGAAGGAGGCTCAGGCCATTGTGGAGGCAGTCAGACACTGGCGCCATTACCTGGCAGGGAAGCGGTTCACCCTGATCACGGATCAACGATCCGTGGCGTTTATGTTCAGTAACACGCAGAGGGGCAAGATCAAGAACGATAAGATCTTGCGGTGGAGAATTGAGCTCTCCACCTATAATTACGATATTATGTATCGTCCAGGGAAGCTCAATGAGCCCTCGGATGCCCTCTCGCGCGGAACATGCGCCATCATGCAGGAGGACCGCTTGAAGGCTCTCCACAATGATCTGTGTCATCCTGGAGTCACCAGACTCTACCACTTCGTCAAAGCCCGCAACCTGCCTTACTCGGTGGAGGATGTCAGGTCAGTGACTAGAAGCTGTCGGATTTGCGCAGAATGCAAACCACACTTTTATCGACCAGACCGGGCACAATTGGTCAAGGCCACTCGCCCTTTTGAGAGGCTGAGTGTGGATTTTAAGGGCCCCCTTCCCTCAACGGACCGGAATGTCTATTTCCTCAACATAATAGACGAGTATTCCCGGTTTCCGTTTGTTGTCCCCTGTGCGGACACGTCGACTGCCACCGTCATCAAGGCTTTCAGTGAACTTTTTACCCTGTTCGGGTACCCCTGCTACATTCATAGCGACAGGGGCTCGTCGTTCATGAGCAACGACTTGAGGCAATTCCTGCTCTCATTCGGGATTGCCTCTAGTAGAACCACGAGCTACAACCCTAGGGGTAACGGACAGGTGGAAAGGGAGAATGCTACAGTCTGGAAGGCTGTCCTACTGGCACTGAAATCCAGGGGCCTTCCAGTCTCCCGTTGGCAGGAGGTCCTTCCAAATGCGCTCCATTCTATCCGCTCCCTCCTGTGTACGGCAACCAATGCTACTCCCCACGAGAGGATGTTCTCATTCCCTCGGAAGTCGGCCTTGGGAACCTCATTGCCAGCCTGGTTGACGTACCCAGGACCCGTCCTTCTGCGGCGACATGTGAGGGCTCGCAAGTCCGACCCCTTGGTCGAACCGGTCCAACTCCTCCACGCCAACCCTCAGTATGCCTATGTGGCATATCCTGACGGGCGAGAGGACACTGTCTCCATTAGAGACCTGGCGCCCGCAGGGGACGTAGCAACTCCTGTCGCTCCTATTCCCCCAGTCACGAATCCACTACTCCTCATTGCTTCCCCAGACGTGGCGCGGTCAGCACCGGGACCAGTGCATAACACTTTTACTCCCATGTACAGCTTGCCTGAGACTCGGAGATCGGCGCCACCATCATCACCACCACCACTACCACCAAACGTTCCAGGATCCCCTGCACCATCGCCTCACCAGGGCCGGCCGGCCGGCCCGGGAGTCCTTGAGGGGACAGCCAGACGTTGCTTTGGAAAGAGCGCCACCACAAGCACCTGCTCCGGTTTCGCAACCGGTGTTGAGGAGATCGCAGCGTCGGTGCGGTCCTCCAGACCGTCTGGACTTGTGAATCCTGTGATTTGTCTGTTTATATGACCTGTTTTTCGTGCACCCCGCCACCTTTTGTTCTTAAAGGAGGGGTGAATGTGGTGGACCATCGTTGGTTCACCACTGGGGGTTGTTACTATGTTACTGTTGGGCTAGGGTGTTGTTACTGTGGGGGTTGTACAATGTTGTTGGGTTAGGGTGTTTACCTGTTATAAGAGTTATCTTGGCACATTCCAGTGGGGTCCCGCCTCCGGTGGCGAGGTATAAGACCCCCTGCTCCGGCAGGACCCCTTCAGTCTGAACTGGTGTATTCGTGTTAGTAGTTCCATTGTTACTCTATTAAAGCCTTCAATACCGAAGCCTTGGTTCCACGTGCTTATTGTCGCGCATCACAAGACCACAAGAAACTGCAAAGGGTTGTGAATATAGCCCAGTCCATCATGCAAACCAGCCTCCCATCTATTGACTCGGTCTACACTTCCTGCTGCCTCGGCAAAGCAGCCAGCAAAATCAAGGACTCCACGCACCCTGGACATGCTCTCTTCCACCTTCTTCCGTCGGGATAAAGAAACAAAAGTCCGAGAACACGTACCAACGGACTCAAGAACAGCTTCTTCCCTGCTGTCATCAGACTTTTGAATGGACCTAGCTTACATTAAGCTGATCTTTCTCTACACTCTATCTGTAACTGTAAAACTATATTCTGCACCCTCTCCTTTCCTTCCCTTCTCCCCGATGTACTCTATGAACGGCATGTTTTGTCTGAAATGCGCACAAGAAACAAGACTTTTCACTGTGTACCAATACACGTGACAATAATAAATCAAATCAAATCATTAAGACTTCCTGAACGGTATCCAACATTTTACTACATAGCCCAATTTCTCCTGCTGATTGCCAAAGCAATGAAGGCTAATGTGTTTAAATTCTAGATATCATTTTAATACTGAATCCGGTGAACCTACTTTATTATACTTTTGGTATTATATTTTTTATTCGTGAAAAATGTGAGACAACCCTCACCTCAGCTCCGATTAAGCTTGTACAATAATTAGAAATTTGATTGGAACAATTCATTTACTTACCACACTCATTTATTAGATGCAGCACATAACAGCGTGCAAGTAAGATCAGTACAATTCAATCCATTTTTACAGATGGTATTTTAAGAGAAAGATGCTGAGATGAGCAGAAGATACTTTGGTGAGGCATTGGTGTTGTTTAAACCTATACTCTAGGAACGAGTAGAATTGGTATTGTTTCCTAATTATTTTTAAAGTGCAGAACTTAAGTCAGCCATTTTCATGAGTTATTGGCAGGGATGAGTAATCAGTCGAGTTGTAATTGGACTAATTAGGGACATTTAGCAAGGCAGGTAAAATATTAAACACTTTGAAATACTGTCAATTCCACACTGGGACTAGCTCATTAGGCTGGAAACAAGAAAGTATATCCGGTCTTGGGAAAGGAAAATGCAACGCATTTGACGAAACCACTCAATTTAAAATGGGTCTTTTAACTGGGAATTAAAAACTAAATACCTTTGAAGAAAACACAATGATACTTAAAGGAAGAGTACTATAGAGGAAGCACTTGCTTACTTAAATTGCCCAGTTCTTATATCTGTTTCAAAACTTTCTTTCCATGTGAATTGCGCAGCTCATAGAATAGAATCATAGAGTCCTGACAGCGCAGAAGGAGGCCATTCGGCCCACCAAGCATATACCAACAAATTCCCACCCAACCCCTATCCCCCTTCCCCCACATATTTACCCTGCTAATCCTCCTGACATGAAGGGGAAATTTAGCATAGCCAATCAACCTAACTTGCACATCTTCGGTTAACAAGGAGCTGGATGCTAATGTTGTTGCCTGTTTAATAGGACAATGAAAAAATTAAATAGGTGACAAATTAACTTGAATGCTTCATCATGCCACTTGCATGTACAATTATCCTCTCAAACAATTCCCCCATCAGTTCATAAAGAACAAAGAACAAAGAACAGTACAGCACAGGAAACAGGCCCTTCGGCCCTCCAAGCCTGTGCCGCTCCTTGGTCCAACTAGACCAATCGTTTGTATCCCTCCATTCCCAGGCTGCTCATGTGACTATAGAACATAGAACATAGAACAGTACAGCACAGAACAGGCCCTTCGGCCCACGATGTTGTGCCGAGCTTTATCTGAAACCAAGATCAAGCTATCCCACTCCCTATCATCCTGGTGTGCTCCATGTGCCTATCCAATAACCGCTTAAATGTTTCTAAAGTGTCTGACTCCACTATCACTGCAGGCAGTCCATTCCACACCCCAACCACTCTCTGCGTAAAGAACCTACCTCTGATATCCGTCCTGTATCTCCCACCACGAACCCTAGAGTTATGCCCCCTTGTAATAGCTCCATCCACCCGAGGAAATAGTCTTTGAACGTTCACTCTATCTATCCCCTTCATCATTTTATACACCTCTATTAAGTCTCCCCTCAGCCTCCTCCGCTCCAGAGAGAACAGCCCTAGCTCCCTCAACCTTTCCTCATATGACCTACCCTCCAAACCAGGCAGCATCCTGGTAAATCTCCTCTGCACTCCTTCCAGCGCTTCCACATCCTTCCTATAGTGAGGTGACCAGAACTGCACACAATATTCCAAATGTGGTCTCACCAAGGTCCTGTACAGTTGCAGCATAACCCCACGGCTCTTAAACTCCAACCCCCTGTTAATAAAAGCTAACACACTATAGGCCTTCTTCACAGCTCTATCCACTTGACTGGCAACCTTTAGAGATCTGTGGATATGGACCCCAAGATCTCTCTGTTCCTCCACAGTCTTCAGAACCCTACCTTTGACCCTGTAATCCACATTTAAATTAGTCCTACCAAAATGAATCACCTCACATTTATCAGGGTTAAACTCCATTTGCCATTTTTCAGCCCAGCTTTGCATCCTATCTATGTCTCTTTGCAGCCTACAACAGCCCTCCACCTCATCCACTACTCCACCAATCTTGGTGTCATCAGCAAATTTACTGATCCACCCTTCAGCCCCCTCCTCTAAGTCATTAATAAAAATCACAAAGAGCAGAGGACCAAGCACTGATCCCTGCGGCACACCGCTAGCAACCTGCCTCCAATCCGAAAATTTTCCATCGACCACCACCCTCTGTCTTCGGTCAGACAGCCAGTTGCCTATCCAATCGGCCAACTTTCCCTCTATCCCACACCTCCTCACTTTCATCATAAGCCGACCATGGAGGACCTTATCAAACGCCTTACTAAAATCCATGTATATGACATCAACTGCCCTACCTTCATCAACACACTTAGTTACCTCCTCAAAAAATTCTATCAAATTTGTGAGGCACGACTTGCCCTTCACGAATCCGTGCTGACTATCTCGGATTAATCCGCATCTTTCTAAATGGTCGTAAATCCCATCCCTAAGGACCCTTTCCATCAATTTACCAACCACCGAAGTAAGACTAACCGGTCTATAATTACCAGGGTCATTTCCAGGTAAGTCTTAAACGATGTCAACGTGCCTGCCTCCACCACCCTACTTGGCAGCGCATTCCAGGCCCCCACCACCCTCTGTGTAAAAAACATCCCTCTAATATCTGAGTTATACTTCGCCCCTCTCACCTTGAGCCCGTGACCCCTTGTGAACGTCACTTCTGATCTGGGAAAAAGCTTCCCACTGTTCACCCTATCTATACCCTTCATAATCTTGTACACCTCTATTAGATCTCCCCTCATTCTCCGTCTTTCCAAGGAGAACAACCCCAGTCTACCCAATCTCTCGTAATAGCTAAGACCCTCCATACCAGGCAACATCCTGGTAAACCTTCTCTGCACTCTCTCTAACGCCTCCACGTCCTTCTGGTAGTGCGGCGACCAGAACTGGACGCAGTACTCCAAATGTGGCCTAACCAGCGTTCTATACAGCTGCATCATCAGACTCCAGCTTTTATACTCTATACCCCGTCCTATAAAGGCAAGCATACCATATGCCTTCTTCACCACCTTCTCCACCTGTGTTGCCGCCTTCAAGGATTTGTGGACTTGCACACCTAGGTCCCTCTGTGTTTCTATACTCCTGATGACTCTGCCATTTATTGTATAACTCCTCCCTACATTATTTCTTCCAAAATGCATCACTTCGCATTTATCCGGATTAACCTCTCCGCCCAATTTTCCAGCCTATCTATATCCTGCTGTATTGCCCGACAATGCTCTTCGCTATCCGCAAGTCCAGCCATCTTCGTGTCATCCGCAAACTTGCTGATTATACCAGTTACACCTTCTTCCAAATCATTTATATATATCACAAATAGCAGAGGTCCCAGTACAGAGCCCTGCAGAACACCACTGGTCACAGACCTCCAGCCGGAAAAAGACCCTTCGACCACTACCCTCTGTCTCCTATGGCCAAGCCAGTTCTCCACCCATCTAGCCACTTCTCCTTGTATCCCATGAGCCTTAACCTTCTTAACCAATCTGCCATGTGGGACCTTGTCAAATGCCTTACTGAAATCCATATAGACGACATCCATGGCCCTTCCTTCATCAACCGTTTTTGTCACTTCCTCAAAAAACTCCACCAAATTTGTAAGGCACGACCTCCCTCTTACAAAACCATGCTGTCTGTCACTAATGAGATTGTTCCGTTCTAAATGCACATACATCCTGTCTCTAAGAATCCTCTCCAACAACTTCCCTACCACGGACGTCAAGCTCACCGGCCTATAATTTCCTGGGTTATCCCTGCTACCCTTCTTAAACAACGGGACCACATTCGCTATCCTCCAATCCTCAGGGACCTCACCCGTGTCCAAAGAAGCGACAAAGATTTCCGTGAGAGGCCCAGCAATTTCATCTCTCGTCTCCCTGAGCAGTCGAGGATAGATGCCAAGCTTTGCCATTTTGAATGATGTATTTTTTCTGTATAAGCAGGCAGCCAGTTGATATGCTGAACGCGTTTGTTGTAGAATCCCGACAGTACAGAAAGAGACCATTTGGCCCATTGAGCCTGCATCGACAACAATCCCACCCAGGCCCTATCCCCACAACACCACATATTTACCTTGCCAATCCTCCTGACACTAAGGGCCAATTTAGCATGGCCAATCAACCTAACCCGCACATCTTTGGAGTGTGGGAGGAAATCGGAGGAAACCCACGCAGACACGGGGAGAACGTGCAAACTCCACACAGACAGTCACCCGAGGCCAGAATTGAACCCGGGTCCCTGGCACTGTGAGGCAGGAGTGCTAACCACTGCATTAGCATTCCTTCAAGTGAGAACAGAACCTGTTTCTGACTGGAGATCATCTCATGCAAGAGGTAGGTATCCTGCAACATAAGTCAAGATGAATGTAAAGTAAAAGTAAAGTTTATTTATTAGTCACAAGTAGGCTTACATTAACACTGCAATGAAGTTACTCTGAAAATCCCCTAGTCGCCACACTCCAACGCCTGTTTGGGTCAATGCACCTAACCAGCACGTTTTCAGACTGTGGGAGGAAACTGGAGCACCCGGAGGAAACCCACGCAGACATGGGGAGAATGTGCAAACTCCACATTGACAATGACCCAAGCCGAGAATCAAACCTGGGTTCCTGGCCCTGTGAGGCAGTAGTGCTAACCACTGTGCCACCATGCCTAGTTTTGACTGTCAGGTCTAGAATCCCTGATTGTAAAAGACAATCATACCCTTCCTTTAAGTACCATTGCATTTTATTCAAGGTATATAGTATGTTACTTCCAGTCTATAGACCTGAGGAGTTGGTGAGGAAGTTGCTGCCCTCTTTCCCCCTAATTAGTCTGACTTTTTAATCCATTTTTACTCCTCTCCCGGCGATTACATGGTTCTGGGCAGGTGGGTGATGCATTGGCATCAAAAATGTGGGATGGGCAGGATAAACTTTTCAGGGCCTTGATGAGTATTGTGTGCGGTTTTGGTCTCCTTACATAAGAAAGGATATACTTGCCATAGAGGGAGTGCACGGAAGGTTCACCAGACCGATTCCTGGGATGGCGGCATTGTCATATGATGAGAGATTGGGTTGACTGGGACTCCATTCACTGGAATTGAGAAGAATGGGAGAGGATCTCATTGAAACATATAAACTTCTGACAGGGCTGGGCAGACTGGATGCAGGGATGTTGTTTCCTCTGATTGGGTGTCTCGAACAAGGGGTCACAGTCTCAGGATACAGGGGGAGGCCATTTAGGACTGAGATGAGGAGAAGCTTCTTCACTCAGAGAGTGACGAACCTGTGGAATTCTCTGCCACAGAAAGCTATCGGGGTTAAATCACTGAATATATTTAAGAAGGAAATAGATTTCTAGACACTAAAGGTGTAAAGGGGATGGGGAGAGAACCTGCCCCTGCTCTTATTTTCTGGCATTTTTGTTTGTTCGCCTAATAAGGGTTCTTTCTAGAGTTGAAGAAGTGGAATAAGATGAACCTAGTTTACTGGAGCAGAGGGAAGGAAAGATCCTTGTAGCATGTATCTTCCAGTTCATTGCTTGTGCTTGTGGATTATCTTTTACAAACAGGAAAAGTTTTTCCAAGAGAAAACAATCAGAAAGGCAGTGACATATAGACCACTTGTACTGCCTGAATGAACATCATGAAAATAAAGAAAAATGCCAGTTTTGCAATTATTCCTGCAATTTGTCACCAACTTGAGATATGACTTACGTTAGACACCGCGTTAGAGTCAATGTCAGTGCTTATACCCAATGTTAAAGGTGCAGGTTAGGTGGATTGGCCATGCTAAATTGCCTCTTAGTGTCCCGAGATGTGTAAATTAGGGGGATTAGTGTGGTGCATGCATGTTGTTAGGTGATAGGGCCTGGGTAAGAAGTCAGAGAGCTAGTGCAGGCTAGATGGGCCGAATGGCCTCATTCTGCACTGCAGGAATTCTAGAATTCCACTGTCAAACCTCACAGTCACAATGTTAGACCCTAAGGGCGGCATGGTGGCATAGTAGTTAGCACTGCTGCATCACAGCACCAAGATCCCAGGTTTGATTCCTGGCTTGGGTCACCGTCTGTGCGGAGACTGCACGTTCTCCCCGTGTCTGTGTCGGTTTCCTCCGGGTGCTCCGGTTTCCTCCCACAGTCCGAAAGACGTGCTGGTCAGGTGCATTGGCCATGCTAAATTCTCACTCCGTGTACCCGAACAGGCACTGGGGTGTGGCGACGAGGGGATTTTCACAGTAACTTCATTGCAGTGTTAACGTAAGCCTACTTGTGACACTAATAAATAAACTTTAAAACTTCACTGCCAATGTCAACCCTCACAACCACAATGCTAGACCCCACACTTCTGACCTTGGCTCTCATAGCCCCATAATTTCAGACCAAACCTTAGGCCTTACAACCCCAGTGTTAGACCTCACACTGCCAATGTCAATCCTCGCAGCGATGATGTTAGAACATGCACTGCTAATATTAGCTCACAGCCCTGGTGTCAGATCATTTAGCTGTAACTTATTTTGTGGCATTCAAATGCATTGGCATTGATACATTTCTGAAATGAACTCATATCGATAAGATATGACTCTCCCTATTAAAAATGAACTGACAGCTGAGAAGTCAATCATTTTTAAATGAAGTCGATGGTCATAAATAGGGCTAAATTAATTTCAGAAATAGATGAATGATGGGAGCTATCAATTACTCTTGTACACAGGAATTAGGTTACAGCTGACTTTTAGTACTTTTTCTCTGCTGCAGCATGATGTAATGTTCAAGTTTGAAGGTTGTTTATTGCTAGCTCGCTGTTATCCAAGAGCCATCATCATGTGTAGCACACAATGCTGCGAGGTGGTGGCTGGGTTAGGGTGGGAGTTATTGGTTTGGGTGGTGAGTGCAGCTTAGTCTAGCTGGTTTAAAGCTCCATACTTGTGGCTTTATGTTCTGAACTCGAAGCCAGCGATCGTTATTCTAAAGCGCGTGCAACCACAGACACAGCAATTTATTTTAAAGTAAATGTGGGTTGCGAATTTTAGGTTTTGAAACAAACAGCTTTATTTCGCTGCGGTAGGAAAAGCTTTCCAGCCTGGGTTTCCCGTGGTGCAGAACGATGGAACTATCCACGCTTGGTTCTGAGTTGAGCTCATTGCCAATTCAGTCTCCAATCCTCCCTCAAGTGCAGATAACTACTGAAAAGGAAATGGAGGGGGGGCGACTGCACCGCTGCTGGCTGTGGGAGGCATGGGTTCTCTTACACAACCATTCACTCCAAGAAAGGTTAATCCTGACATGCAGTTTGGACTCGATTTCAATCCAGACCAGGCCAGTCTACATCGTTCATTATAACACACTCGAGGGACCGGAACTCTACTTCTGGCAACTATCTGCTTGCTTTCAGAGAAGGCCATCTGTTAGAGCAATCTACCTAGTTCTTCAGAGGCTTCTGACAGGCCTTAAAGGGGCAGCACAGATTCAACTGTTCTTAAATCTCTGTGAGCTGTCTGGTGTGAACGCAGAAACAGTTAGAGGCTGTGCTGTGGCATTTTCTCTGAAAGCATCGAGGGATACATTTATTTTTTGATGTTATTAGAAAACGAAAGTTTGAGATAGCAATGTGAAAAAGTGTGCTGCATTTCTGTGGTTTTGCTGACATGATACTGTGCACGCAGTTACTTCACAACTTCCCTCAGCTCTACGGGGGAGAGACTTGCTCCAATCGCAGTGCCTAAGAATCCTGTTGTTTTGAATACCATTACACGTAGCAGTCAGAAATTCTACTTCCCAGGACGGCTTTAGGTGGAGGAGTTACATTAGATATTTAACCTCTAATGGGTTGAAGGTTAAACTGCACAACATTCATAAGTTCAGCATGTGGCTCAATTTAATAGAGACATTGGACTAGCCTCTGCATTTATCATCATGCTGTGTATCATTGGATAACAATGTTCTGCCTAAACGGGCAAATGTATCATTCTTTTTGCCTAATGGGCCAAATTTATACCAGTGTATCTCGCCTCCTGAAAAGGACTGTGGGTGTGGGTGGAAATTTTTAAATGCAAAACATGTGGATGGCTCGGTGGCACAGTGGTTAGCACTGCTGCCTTACAATGCCCCGGTTTAATTCCAGCCTTGGGTGAATGTCTGTGTGGAGTTTGCACATTCTCCCCGTGCCCGCGTGGGTTTCTTTCAGGTGCTCCGATTTCCTCCCATAGTCTAAAGATGTGCACATTAGGTGGATTGGCCGTGTTAAATTGCCCCTTATGTCAGGGGCAGGGGTAAATACGTTGGACTGTGGGGATAGAGTCTGGGTGGGATTGTTGTCGATGTGGGCTAGATGGGCTGAATTGCCTCCTTCTGCACTGCGATTCTATTCTGTGTGACTTATGTGTGTAAAGAGTACCTTGGAAGAAATTTCCAGCACTGCTGAATTTGCCACGTACAGGCACAGCAAAGGTAACTAGGGACTTTCGGAGGCACAACTGGGCCCTTTTTCATGAACATTCCCTTCACTCTGCTGTGGTGTGGGCCAGCGTGTCAGGCTGGCAGTTGGCAGCATCTGGAATTCTTGCCAGTAGAACTGAAAACCTGTTAATCAAAGCCAGAAATAAATGCAGAGTGACCTGTCTGCATCTGTCCTTGTCAGGACTGGGTACTGACAGCCCCATTAGACAGGTGGCACTGGTCAATCTGGACAAATGCTTTTGTGCTGCATGTTCTGTGTGTGGGTCACCAGTTAACCATTCCGCAATGGAAGCTCGCAGCAATACACGACTGTTGCTGTCAATCACTACTTGTAACGCTTTGAATGTTAACTAAGAAGAATTCAATCCCTTCGCCCCCAGACTATCCAAATGTTGCTTTGATTTGTTATTCTACGTAACCCTACCAGTTGTCAAGGAGATATTTATATGTTTATACATTGCTGTCTCTCCCTCCTCGTTACCCATGAAAAGCAATGGCTCAGAGAAGTTCATTTTCAAATATTAACATTATGATTCTGTACTAATTCAAATGCACACTCCTTTCTTTAAAATTGCTGTGCTCTATAATGGACATACAGGTTCAATGAGTAGGTAATGCTGATTTAAGGTGGAACTCTCCACCCGCAGCATGCTTGGTGGTGGGCAGCAGCAGAGAATCCAGTGGGAGTCAGAAACCCGCCGCCGTAAAAGAAGTTTGAGATTCTCCCGATGGTGGCGAATCAATGGCGTGTCAGTTTTCCCGCTGCCTGGTGAAGTGAATACATCTCATGAATGCTCATTAAAACAGCTACCCACCAGAATCTCATCAGGCCTTCCAATCTTGTACCACGCCGGCGGGAGATAGTAGGTGCCAAACCCCTTTGAAAAATGGTGGTGTGCACAAGGTGGATCTCAGTTCACAAGACACTTTGAGGTGAGGGAAATGACACTCGACTGGGGAAGACTGTTTCATGCCCTCCAGCTCCATGCTGAACTGGTCTTGATGGACAATGCTGTGCTGTTGGGCTCATGGATCCTCCCCTTTCACTGACTCTGATCAGTGCTGTGCCCAGGGTTGGGGAGCTCAGAGGGTCTTCTGCTCCTAGTGTCACTCACCATTGACTGTCTGTACAGCGGGACTCACACACCCTCCACTCCAACGAAAAGCAGTTGAATCGGGGATGAGATGCAAAATGAGGATTGAATTATAACTCAAACCTCAAATATAGACCACGCGAGATTGGAAACATTCCCTCAACAATCACCCTCACCTGAGTTCAAGACAGCAACTTCACACAGACACTTATTTTGGGTCTGAGAAAGTTGTTGATAAAGACAAAGAGAGTTATATGGAAGGAGCACTGTGCAAGGGCAATGGGGAGAGGGTGAGGCAGCACGATGGCGGGCAAAGGGGCAAGGAGGTGGATGAAGAGGACAAACAATGGAAGGCAGAGGGAAGACCAAGGGGAGGGAAACTGGACCTCAACAAGGCAGCATGCAAAGCTCACAAACTAGAGGGTCAAAGGGATACCACATTGTTTACTGGAAGGGGATGCACGCAGACTCCAGAATACAGGGTAGGAACAAAGGAAGTAGGAGTAGAAGGAGGCAATTCAGCCCTTCGAGCCTGCTCCGCCATTCAATCAGATCATGGCTGATCTCTCCCTGGTCTCAAATTCACCTCCTCACCTGTTCCCCATATCATTTTAACCCATTTTTTATGAAATATGTCTATCTCCTTCTTGAAACCATTCAATGATTCAGACTCCACCGCGCTATGGGGCAGCGAGTTCCACAAGTTCACACCAGAAGTAGTTCCTCCTCATCTCAGTTTTAAATCTACCGCCTCGCAACCTATACCGGTGACCTCTTGTTCGACATTGCCCCACAAGTGGAAACGTTTGGTCTACATTTACTTTATCAATACCTTTTAGTATTTAATATACCTCGATCCGATCGCCTCTCATTCTTCTAAACTCCAGCGAGTATAAGCCCAATCTGTTTAATTTCATTCATGAACCCTCTCATCCCTCTTGTAGTGTCTTGTTAGTGTGGTAGATTCAAAATGGTTCGCACCCGCAATCAGAGATTGGGGGTGTAGTTGTCTGGGAGGGTTACTGTTGTCCTTAGTCCCATTTGGAAACGAGAACTATGTCAAGGTTCCAGCTTTAGCTCGGGGGTTTGCAGACAAGAGTCACAGAGTGCAGGGATTCCTCCTGTGAAATGCAAAGGAGTTACAGGTGATAGGCAATCCAGGGGCCATGTCAAAGTCAGAAGTCAGAGAAAGGAGACAGTGCAGCAAGCATGCAGCAGGAGCAATGATTGGAAGTACGGTGTACCCCAGTTGCAGGAAAGGGCAAGGGCCATGTGTGGTGCAGGAAAAATGCACAGCTTGGCATGCAGGTTTGTCCTACAATCAGTATCCCTGGGTTTGGTAGGTTCTGCATAGGGCTGAAGAGGGAATGTTGATGGTTCCTCAGGGTATCTGCAGCTTTCAGATAGGAAAGACATAAAGTGGCTTATAATGCAAGCCCCAAATATAGACCACCCTAGATCAGGAATGTTCCCTCAGCAATCACTCTCACCTGAGTTCAAGACAGCAACTTCAAACTGACACTTATTTTGGGTCTGAGAAATATCCCTTCTAACCCCAAGGCACCTAGGCCAAGCCTCGCAGGGGAATGCTCTCCCTTCCCATTCACCCTTCTCGTCTCCAGTCCGAGACAACTCCCCTCCCCCCACCCACCCCTCTCCTCTCCGAGACAATCTCCCCACTCCCCCGCTACTGATGTAAAAAGAGGGCGTGACCTACCTCTCTGTGCCCCAGTCACCCCATGCTGATGCTGCCGGGGTAAGTAAACCACATCTACCCCAAGGAAAACAACTATTAAGAGAAACATAGAAAATAGGGGCAGGAGGAGGCCTTTCGGCCCTTCAAGTCTGCTCTGCCATTCACTATGATCATGGCTGATCGTCTAACTCAATAGCCTGAGGTATTACCTTCTCCCAGATAGCCTGTTAAATAATTTGTTGGCCAACTTATAACTATCCGGACAATGTAAGAAGTCTCATAACACCAGGTTAAAGTCCAACAGGTTTATTTGGAATGACGAACTTTTGGAGCGCTGCTCCTTCCTTAAGATTGACTCACCTGAGGAGAGAGCAGCGCTCTGAAAGCTCGTAATTCCAAATAAATCTGTAGTATTATAACCTGGTGTTGGGAGACGTCTTACTGTGCCCACCCCAGTCCAACGCCAGCATCTCCACATCCAGACAACATAAGGGTCTGGGGGTCTCTTCAAAAATGTTATCTTCCCACATTCAGAAAATGCAAGAGAGGTTCTTATGCTGTATGCAGAAGACTCCAATAATCATTACACTTTACTTACTTATTTACAAAGGTTATTACAGAACTATCTAACATGCAATACATTTTAAAGGGGATACGTACATTGCAACATTGATGACTATAAAAGATAAAAAACATGGTCTTAGTTCTACTACAGAATCCAATGAAACTTTAAAATACAATGCTACAGCCAATATCAATTTCAGATTACCCATCATATTCAAAGTAATGCTTGACCTGAATCTCTGAGTGGAATCAATTGTTGGGTGGTTGAATACAAAAGCTGTCTGCTTTATGATATCCAACCCTTCGACAACTGGAGAAATATTGAAGGGGTTCTCAACCCCCTTCTGCAATATCTTTGATATTCTGAAAGGAACAGTTACGCCTTTCTAAACAGGATTTCATCATTCTTTAGTCGCAATGGTTGTTGCCTCTTGATTAACTCCTGTTCTTAGATGTGCCTTTATTATTCAATATTATTTAATTGTTAAAATGGTTTTATTATCTACGCTGTGACATCTTTCCCATTCACTCCCAATTGTATCTATTTTTATAAAAGCAATTTTCAACTTTTAATAGAGAAATATAGATTTTTAAAGTATGATTTTCTAATTTGCTGAGCTGAATTCTATGAATGTCTTTTGAATAGGTAAGGAGAGGCAATGGCCCGTAACTTCCGCAGAGTTGCAATCTCCATCGGATTGCCACTTACCCTTGCTGTAATTGCGCAGCTCCTGCCTTGCTGTGCAGCACGACCCTGGCAGCATCAGTGCGGAGTGACTGGGGCACAGAGAGGTAGGTGATGTCCTCTTTTTACATCAGTAGTGGGGGAGTGGGGGTTTGTCCTGGAGAGGAGAGGGGTAGGTGGGGATTGGGGTGGGGGGGTGGTTGTCTTGGAGTGGAGAGGAGAAGGATGAATGGGAAAGGGGAGGGTTCCCCTGTGAGGCTTGGTCTGAGTGCTTGGATAGTTGCTCTGGGGTTAGAAGGGATATTTTTCCTCCCAAGTGTTTCAGAGTAACTATCAGGGTCAAACTAGCAGAACTATCCGAAGTTAGCGATTTAAGTCGCTAGATGGTTTATAGCCCAGCGCCATTGTCCCGGCGAAGTTAGCACTTCTGGGCATAAATCCTTACAGGGGAACTTCCTGGAGAAATTCCCCAGTGCATCATTGGGGTACCCCCAAATGATGGGCATTAACAGATAGTCTGAAAGGAGTGCTGTTAGGTGGCATAAACAGGACGTGTACCTGCTCTGGCTCAGTTATTGTAAGCGAGCATTCTGACATTCACTACAGTAAGACAGAATGAGTAGACATAGCCAATCAATTATAGTGGAGACAAATGACATTGGAGTGAACAAATTGGAAATGAAACTATTTTACTTACATCATCTAATAACTTCTGGTGATTTATGTTGGTGCAGTTGAACAAAGGGGAGCATCTGGAGAAGAGGGGTTAACTTGTGAAGGAACTTGGATGAGTGGTCGTGACTGCTTGAGTTATGACTGAGTGGCTGCTCATGAGGACAGTTAAAGTTTATTTATTAGTCACAAGTAGGCTTACATTAACACTGCAATGATGTTACTGTGTAAATCCCCACTCTGGTGCCTGTTTGGGTACACCGAGGGAGAATTTAGCATAGCCAATCAACCTAACTTGCAATTCTTTGGATTGTGGGAGGAAACCGGAGCATCCGGAGGAAACCTACGCAGACACAGGGAGAATGTGCAAACTCCACACAGACAGTGACCCAAACTGGGAATCGAACCCAGGTCCCTGCCGCTGATAAAGCAAGATAAAATGATGAGGCTGATGATGAGGAAAAATTATTCAGAACTTGTAAGAAACGTTGATGTGTGTGTCACTGCCTGGAAGGGGTTGGCAAAGAACATGGCTAAATAATGTGTTGAATTGGCAGGTGTAACCTCAGCAAGTGACATACGCTCTGTGTAGAGAGGCAGGAAATTATGCAGTGTACTGGATCCCAAACGTGTGGAGTGGGAAGATATCTAGGGAGAGGCCGATTATATATAAAGTTACAGGCATAAAAGGAAGGAAATCTCTCTTGTCAAATGAGCGGGCGAAGATTAATTCACTGGCTTTGTAAATTATTCTCTTAAAGCTGAGTGAGGGTGGCCTAAACCAGGCTAATATTTGATTTTATTGAGGCTACAAATGGAGTTGAGACAGATTGATTTTGAACAGATGGTGGTTATACTTCCATACACCAATCAGACCAAAAGAAATCATTTCATCTCATTGTTTGAGGCACTGCTGTAAACATCATGTCAATAAAACCACAAGCGTGTAAATGCTTTGCAATACAACATACCACTGCTGAGGGATAGAGAGAGGCCCCTGACCCTTTTGGAGAAGGTCAGCATTGATGAAGAATTAAATGCGGAGGGGGAATCTCTATCAATCCAGAATCCCACTTTTTATTTTTATAAAAATGCACTTGGAAGATTACTTAACACTCAATTATTACACAACCCTCAAATTAAAAGTAGCAGCTGAATGGACTAAAAGGTACGCTTGCCACAAGAAAATAATCCTGCTGTACAAAATGTTAGAAATTGAGATTTAAATTCCAGTGGGTGAAGTTTTTATGATCAGACTGGATATCTAAAAGGCTATTTCACCTGCCATCAATTTCTACCAAATTTAATCCATACAAGCTCATTAAACAACATGAATGCACCTCATTGGAAATGAGCCAAGAGAGTTGTAATTCTTAAAGTGCATCATTGTTTCTGAAAACTTAGGCTTGTATTTCCCAGTGGTTAACCTATGGATATCCTAAAACATATACCGATTTTAAAAAAAAATCTGTTCTGAGGTTTGTGGGAACTGTAGGTAAGGTTTCCCTGAGAAGATGGTGAAGCTCAGGATTTCTGACTGTGGTATATGTTCAAGGATTGGGAATGCAGGAGCAATGACAAGTTGGAGGAAAACTTGAAGCTTTTTGGATGGGATAGGTTTAATGACTGTGTATGCCTATGAAAAACAATGACTACACTTTCATTTGGCTGTGAGGCACTTTGGGATGCCATGAGGATGTGAAAGGCAGTATATGAATGTGAACTCTTTCTTACCCTTAATATATCCTTGATTTAAATAAAAATGTCATGGGAACTCTGAATGGAAACTAGTACAGATCCAGACTGTTTGACCCTTCCACTAATGATGGAGAAAGGTCATGACTGACCAGAAACTTATTCCTATACAAAAATGTGGGAAATCTGATGTTTCCCTATAAATATACAACTTTTGATATAAATGAGTAGAATTAGTGACTACACAGATTTTTTTGAGATGGTTCTTCAACAGTGCTTTTATTTTAGTAAAAGGTTATATCAATGACACTTCCGAAAAATACTGAATACGGATTGTGTGATGAAGTGGGTATATATCATGGCTTTTTGACCTGGGACACCATACAGGGGACAGCTGTCTTCTTTCTCTAATGAGCTTTGAGGGTTTGATATGAAATAAGACTCAGCAGAGTCAACTTAATTCCCAGTGGGCCCTAGACAGGACCACCAGTCATTGCGCACAAAATCCAGAATTTCGCTGAGTCATTCCAAGAGTGGTCAGTTTGGAAAACTGAACACGCGACATTGTTCCAACAGGGGTTCAGACAGAGCAAGGAGCACTTTCCTGTAAACTTAACCCATAAGACATCTGACTTTATGTGGCAGGGTCTTTTCCCCCCCCATTAGCTTCAGAACCCTTCCATCATAGTCAAATGGGACAGCCCACATTGTGGGGAACATTTACCCGATTGGTACTGTGTGTGTGTGCGTGTCTTGGTTGGGGGAATGGGCTGAGAGGAGAAAATTTGGGGCAGAGAGGGTGGAGTCTGTGATAAACCTCACTTAGTGAAATTGTAAGGGGCCCTAGTGTCCAAAGCATCACAATGTTTTAAGTGCCTCCTATTATGTTATAGGCCTTTGAGTGTCTGCTCTGGGAAAGTGTTCCATTTCCTAATGCTAACTCCATTTCCCTTCATGAACATTAGGGAAACATGATCCGAAAAACAGATCTGAATAACTTGTCTATAAAACTCTTGTACATCGTGGCTACTTCCTCTACTGTTTCCATTATACTTCTGTTTGTCAGTTTTCTTTGACGGCACTGCTATTTTTGTTATTCTTGATGGAATGCAGACATTGTTAGCATTTGTTGCCCATCCCTAATTGTCCTTGATCCAAGTGGTTTACTAGGCCATTTCAGAGGGCGATTAAGAAACAATCAAATTGCTGTGGGTATGAAGCTCCATGCAGTCCAAAGAAGACAAAGATGACAGATTTCCTTCCCTGAAGACATTATGGCTGGAATTTTACCGCCCCGCCCGCCATGGGAATCGGAGCGGGCAAGGAGTGGACCATGGAAAGATCCGTTGACCTCAGGTGGGATTTTATGGTTTTGGGACGAGCGAGGCTGTAAAGTCCCACCTGTCAGATTTTTACAACTGTACTAGTGTGAGGTGTCACGATGAGGAAGACTTGAATCACAATAGTGATTTCATAGAATCATAGAAACCCTACAGTACAGAAAGAGACCATTCGGCCCATCGAGTCTACACCGACCACAATCCCACCCAAGCCCTACCCCCATATCCCTACACATTTACCCGCTAATCCCTCTAACCTACACATCTCAGGACACTAAGGGACAATTTTTAGCATGGCCAATCAACCTAACCCGCACGTCTTTGGACTGTGGGAGGAAACCGGAGGAAACCCACGCAGACACGAGGAGAATGTACAAACTCCACACAGACAGTGTCCAATGTAACTATATAGAAAAGCTCAATGCAGGTAGAGTCCAACTCTCGGACTCATACTAGAGGTTCCCTTCTACCAGGACCCACACCCTCACACCCAATAGCTGCTGATACATACTCTTCCTCCTGATAGGATCTAGTAGGGTCCCGTGACCCTCATTCGCCCGCCCCTTTAAAGGGGCCACACTACCACAATCAATGATGGTTGTCATGGTCACTATCACTAAGACCAGTTTTCAATCCCAGATTTATTAAATTTGAATTCCTGCCAGGGGTAGGATTTGAACCCATGTCCCCAGAGGATTAACCTGAGCCTCTGGATTCCTAGCCCAGTGACATTACCACCATTGTCTCCCCTAAAGGCAATGTGTAATAAGTTATATTATGAAGCAGTGTATGTTCCAATTCACAACACCATAGGACATCTGCAAGTTTATTTACTATATGTATTGTATCTTTATATATAATATAAAAATATTCCTATGAGTGCCATTTATTTCCTGTAACTTTTCCGATCATTTTTGATATTGGCCTTATTGTTATGAAACAGCATATCCATCTACTCACTGCAAGTGATGCCACAGCACATCTGCTAGTACTTTTCCAACATTCTGGCTATATTAAACTATGTAGAGATGAGAAGTGGAAATGAAAAATACTTTGCCGGAAATAGTATTCTATAACTGATGATCTCAGGATCTGTCAGATGAGGTATTAAGTAGCTAACTCTTCTAACAGTCACTCCACTTCAATGCAGGAGACCTGAGATTGAATTCGAACCAGAGAATAGAGATTGGGATCTCAGCAAAGGTTGCCAAGACAGTTCCCAAAGGAGCCGGGTCAGAATCACAGATTTCCTCAAATGCATAATTTCATTTAACCAGTCTGAATCCTGGCAATAAAGTGGCAACGGAACAGGAGGAACTTACTCTGGATTATCAGCCCGGTCGGGGAGTTGAGTCTTATTCTTTTGTGCTATAGGAATGTCGAGCATGGTTGTAAATTGGAATGAGAATGTTTAACTTTCCAACATTCATACTTAATAAGCACCAAGAGATGTGACAATTCAGGTACCAGCTGCAACTGCAAATTGCAGACGTACAGTAGCTGTGGGAGGATCATTTAACCCAACTTTCTAAATGTGTGATTCTCTTGATAGTTAAAGCCCAATCCTTGCTGCAAAGCGTGCTTTATCTTGCAATAAGTCTATTTTTCAATTGAATAGCCGATCTCCTGTGGCATTCTCACAATGAGTCTGCAGACACTGTTTTACAGGCAATGGGAGTGCGATCAACAAGTGTGTGGAGGAACATGTGACAGGGGAAGTGTTACAGGGATGACACTTGTAAGAACTGTTCTGTTTGATCGAACTTATCAGCTCCTTGGAGATGGTTTTGCAGGCGGGGGTGAGAGTAAATTTGGAGAGGCGTGTGTTGGCTTGACTCGCTGTCAAATTCCCACCTCTGTGTGCTTTTGCCAGAGGTGGGCTGTGAGCAGACAATTAGGGTAATTTAAACGTCAATTAGAGAGACTTAGAGTGCCATCAAACCTCGTGAATGCTGCATGGGACCCCTCCTGTGGCCACCCCTTCCCCTAAGGAGGAGGAGGCAGTCTCATGGTGGGAGGTCAGAGTCTTGTAGGCAGCGTAAGGCTGCTTTCTGCTCATTTCGCAGCCTTGCCATTGAGCGCTGAAATAGTGGAGACAGCTGCCTTTGATTACCATGAGTATTAAAATTGTCAGCCCTTCCATGAATGCCAGAGCAGCTGCAATGCCTCCTTGTCTCTCCACCAGTCCATTCCTTGGCAGCATTCCCATTTTTCCCATGTTGAGCACTACCAGCCTCCACTGGAGTCAACCTAGGATTGGGTAGTCCCACCTTGGGAATCCACCCTCCTGCTGTTCTCAGTTGGACAGCAGAGGTGGAGGTGATCTCTTAATCAGGATATCCCCTGTTGATGTACTGTACCTCTGACTTACAGAAGGACAGGATGCAGATATGTTACTGAGGCCTGAAAAACTTTACAGATGTCAAGTTTAATGGCCTATATGTGAGGCTTTTGACATATTGAGCCCGATTTTACCATCAAGTTGCGCAAAAACTTGGTAAAGTTGGGCGTGAGGCGAGTTGCGCGATCCGCGCCGGCCTCTGCGCTGGTTCCCCCTTTACTAAGGCCCAAAAATGGCTGCGATTGGGACCGTGCTTGAAACAGGTGCGACAGCCATTTAAATGCATTTGCATGCATTTAAATTGATGTAATGGGCTGCACACCCAACCTTGCCAGATTTTCCCCCTTTACCATTGCGTTCGCCCGTACAGAATCAGTGCAAAACAGACATGCCCACAAAAGTCCGATTCGGGTGCTCCATTTAGTGAGGAGGTAGGTGCCGACCGTCCGACAGCTCTCTGCTTGAGATTGGTGGGGTGGGGGGGCGGGGAAAGGGGGTGTCTGCTGCCACTCTGCCTGAGATCGGTGGAGGGGAAGGAGGAAGGGGGAGGGGGAAGGGGGAGGGGCCAGCGATCGGTCTGGGTGTCGGAGGGGGTGGGAGGATAAGGGGGTCAGTAATGTTTTGGGGGTGGGGCAATGTCTGTGGGGGTCAGGGGGAGGGATTATCCGGTCCGGGAGGGATGTGGCAGGGGAGTCGCATTCTATCATTCTTTTTTCTGCGCATGTGCAGTTGGAGGCGCTGATCGGAGCTGCAGGATTTCGGGCGCATTAAGCCCCGCCCACAGGCTTGTGCAGCGCGATTCGGCAGAGTATGTATGGGGGCGCCTGAGAACAGGTCTAAAAGTCGGATCTGAAACACTCCCAGTTTCAAGTCCGCCCAGCACTTAGAATCAAAATGGTAAAATAAGGCCCATTAGAAACATAGAAACATAGAAAAACTACAGCACAAAAACAGGCCCTTCGGCCCCACAAGTTGTGCCGAACATATCCCTACCTTTTAGGCCTACCTATAACCCTCCATCCTATTAAGTCCCATGTACTCATCCAGGAGTCTCTTAAAAGACCCTATTGAGTTTGCCTCCACCACCACTGACAGCAGCCGATTCCACTCGCCCACCACCCTCTGTGTGAAAAACTTCCCCCAAACATTTCCCCTGTGCCTACCCCCCAGCACCTTAAACCTGTGTCCTCTCGTAGCAGCCATTTCCACCCTGGAAAAAGCCTCTGAGAGTCTACCCGATCTATGCCTCTCAACATCTTATATACCTCTATTCGGTCTCCTCTCATCCTACGTCTCTCCAAGGAGAAAAGACCGAGCTCCCTCAGCCTATCCTCATAAGGCATTATTTGGAACTCTCCCTAAAAATCTGTGCAGGCTTCTCAATTAAAAAGTTCAAAACAGATTTCTGTTCAGTAAGGGATACAAAGATACAGATTAACCATGGTTTAATGGAATGGCAGATTGCGCCCCTGTTCCCAAAGTTGGATGCTTTTCCTTTCTCTACCCATCCTAATCTTTTCCCCTTTTGACTTTCTCAACTAGAGATAGTGACTATATTTTGAGTACTGCTACATTGGCATCATTGGCTCTCTTAGTTGCTACCTTTCTGCTTTGATTTGATCGTGGCTGCAAGTGAGAGGGGCATTCAAATAAACCCTGATTACATTCTTAACCAATTTTCAACCATACAAACAGGAATAAGCTTGTGGGGAACATAACAACTGAC
This sequence comes from Mustelus asterias, assembly GCF_964213995.1. Lineage (NCBI taxonomy): Eukaryota > Metazoa > Chordata > Chondrichthyes > Carcharhiniformes > Triakidae > Mustelus > Mustelus asterias. The sequence goes on from NC_135817.1 coordinate 60,821,043, forward strand.
TAAAAGTTTCTATAGGTATGTGAAGAGAAAAAGATTGGTGAAGACAAATGTAGGTCCCTTACAGTCAGAAACAGGAGAATTTATAATGGAGAACAAAAAAAATGGATGACCAACTAAATACATACCGGCCGGAACTCTACCATCTCACCTATCATGTGATTGGAGCAGGCAAGGGTCCGACAATGGAAATCTCTGTTGACCTCAGGCGGGAATTTCCGGTCTCGCCCGAGTGAGGTTGTACAATCCCGCCCACTGCCTTTACAAAGGAGAACATAAATAATGTATCAGAAATGTTGGGGAACACAGGGTTTAGTGAGAGGGAGGAACTGAAGGAGATCAGCATGAGTAGAGAAATGGTGTTAGGGAAATTGTTGGAATTGAAGGCCGGTAAATCTCCAGGGACTGATAATCTGCATTCCAGAGTACTTAAGGAAGTGGCCCTAGAAATAGTGGAAGCATAAGCGGTCATTTTCCAAGATTCTATAGACTCTGGAAAAGTTCCTGCGGATCAGATATAACCCTATTATTTAAAAAGGAAGGTTGAGAGAAAACGAGGAATTATAGATCAGTAAACCTGATGTTGGTAGTGGAGAAAATGCTAGAGTCCATTATCAGGGATCTAATAATAGAGCACTTGGAAAATAGTGGCAGGATTGGACAGTCAGCATGGATTTATGAAAGGAAAATCATACTTGACAAATCTACTGAAATTGTTTGAGGATGTAACTAGTAGATGAGGGGAAGCCAGTGGATGTGACTTCTTTGGATTTTCAGAATGGTTTCCCAGCTAACAGCACAGACCACCTTCAGTCATCCTGCTCCTTCTTTCCTGGGCTTGCAGGACTCTTCCATCTCCAGACCAGCTTCAGGTTGGTGGGCAAGCTACTCAGGTCCTAGATAAAATTTACCATGTTCTTTTGATGAATGAATGTGCATGAATTCATGGCATTCCCTCCTGCCTGCACTTTTTGCCTGCAGGTTAACATTGGCAATGGCGTGAAAGAATCATGATGTGGAGATGCCGGCGTTGGACTGGGGTAAACACAGTAAGAAGTTTAACAACACCAGGTTAAAGTCCAACAGGATATTTACATGAATAATGGTTGGAATGCGAATACTTACAACTAAAGACTTGATTAGTTGTAAGTATTCGCATTCCAACCATTATTCATGTAAATTGAGTTTGTGTCTTTATATGCTCTGTTTGTGAACAGAATTCCCACTCACCTGAAGAAGGGGCTTGCAGCTCCGAAAGCTTGTGTGGCTTTTGCTACCAAATAAACCTGTTGGACTTTAACCTGGTGTTGTTAAACTTCTTACTGTGAAAGAATCACGCAGCTGTGTAACTTGCTCACTTTTAATTGCCCTTTAATGACCCTAAGTGTTGCTGCCGAAGGGTAAGATTAAAATTGACTCCTTTGATCAAGTTAGGAACTTTGCTGCATCGCCACCTTTATATTATCCTGTGATCCTATAAGTAAAACACATGATGTGAACGTTTTTCACCAATTTACTTAGTGACAAATACGGACATTTGATGGAAAACTGTTAACTTTGTCCTTTAGGGAAGGAAATCTGCTGTCCTTTCCTAGTTTGGATTATGTGTGATTCCAGATCCACAGCAATATTGTTGAAGCTTAACTGCTCCCTCAAGGGCAATTCGAGATGGTCAACAAATACTGGCCCAGCCTGTGATGCTCCCGTCCCATGAACAAATAAAAAAACAACTTGGACAAGTTTAAAAGATATTCAGGAGGAGAGTGTGTTACTGGAAGTTTAATGAAAGTGATACTGTGAATATGAACCAGCAGAAAAACATTGTTACTCAGGGATGAAATCCTGTTAACAGTGTCCAATTTGCAACGCTGACCTGTATAAGATGTCTACATTAAGCCCAAGCGAACTAAACTTCCCTGCTGTTAGAAGCTGGATCAGGATTGCTGCTATTACCATAGTCTAACGCCAGGCATGAGCCCACAGGGAAGGTGGGATCATGGCACAAGTTATGGTATTTTCTTTGTTGATGATGACATTTATTGAAAGCATGAATAATCTAATATATCAATGTCATAATATCAAAAGTGAGTGGGGGTGTGGGGGAATTATATTTTTAAAAAACAGTCCTCAATATCTGGATTATATTTTGGAAATTTCAGGATGACCTTAAAAATGGGATACCTCTGTAAAAAATATTAAACAGGTGCCAACATTATCCAAACAACATATGTGAATAAGTGGTAAAGTTTTTGATTTGGTTTGATTTATTATTGTCACATGTATTAGTACACAGTGAAAAGTATTGTTTCTTGTGTGTTATACAGACAGAGCATACCGTTCATAGAGAAGGAAACAAAAGAGTGCAGAATGTAGTGTTATAGTCATAGGGTGAAGAGAAAGATCAACTTAATGCGAGGTAGGTCCATTCAAAAGTCTGATGTCAGCAGGGAAGAAGCTGCCCTTGAGTCGGTTGGTACGTGACCTCAAACTTTTGTATCTTTCTCCCGACAGAAAAAGGTGGAAGAGAGAATGTCCGGGGTGTGTGGCTGTTCTCCCCTTTGAGAGAGAGAGAGCTGACTGGTAGTGATTTTAACCTGAGGATCACCACACTTCAGCTGAGGGGCAAGGTTGAGAAGGTGGGGCCTTCATGAATAACTTCAGCTGGTATGGGTATTGAACCCATGCTGTTGGAGTCACTCTGCATCACCATAGTCCCAGATGACCATAAGCTGCTTTCCCCTTTGAGGAGGAGAGCTGACTGGTAGTGGTTTAACCTGAGAATCACCACACCTCAGGCGAGGGGCAAGGTTGAGAAGGTGGGGCCTTCATGAATAACCTCAGTCAGTATGGGAATTGGACCTATGCTGTTGACATCACTCTGCATCACACGAACAGCTGTCCAGCCAACTGAGCTAAAGTGACCCCCCCCGCCCCTCAACCCAGGGAGCACGGGGCAGTCCATACCATCCATACCACATTGTCGCAAGTGGATTCCAGGTTTTTCTATTCAATGCTCCTTTTATTAAATAGCAAAATGACTTTGCAATTCAGTTTTCAACATGTGAGGGAATCGCAGTTTAATCTTAAACAGTTAGAAGGTATTCTGGATTCAGTTACAAAGAAAACGCAAATGGTTTGAAAGGCAATAGCAGTCACTGGAGGAAGTAGTTATAGATTTCAATGTCCGTCCTTCCATCTAAAAATATAAGAATGACGCAGTCTCAATTATTTTGCAATTGGAAGATTTGACAAATGGATTTGCATGTCTCAAAAATATGCACAACATTCAACTTCCAATTGATCCTAAATTTCAAAATCAATATGGCTTAATATTTCATCAGCGTAGAGAAATCAATTGTGCAAGTGTAGGTGAAGCCTATACTGCCAGCACTGCATGAGGGAAAAGTCCTCTAATGAGATATTTAGTGACTAGCAATAGACCACCATGGAGACACAGAGCAAACACTGTGTCCTGAGGTTCCCTTCATTGAACACTCGGTACTTTATCAAAGACGGAAACAAATATTAGAATCTGCTTCACTGACTATTTCCCGCTCTTGTAATCCAGCACTAAATAATGTAAATTTTTAATATTTGTAAATTATGTTAATTTTGGATTTCAATTGTTTCACCAGAATTTTAAAATATCTTAATTGTCAGTGGAAAGTCAGGTTGAAGCAGAGAGACTCGAGCTTTTGTTTGCAAAGTCGGAAAAATTGCTATGTTTTTATAAAGCTGTACCTTTAAACCCAGTGTCAAATCCTGAAGCAAGTAGTCAAAATGTATATTGTCATTAATGTACACGGTAAACAGTAAAAATGTTATGCCAAACACAGATCACCTGGAGTTAAAGAAGTTTAATTTCAAATTTTATACCTTTGTGCATTAAATTAGACTATTTTAAGCACACTTTCAGAATTCTCAGGTTTACACATCCTTGATATTAGGATTTTTAAAAACTAATTTGGAAACATTATAGCAACTTGAGGGAAATGCTATAATGGTTCTGAATTTCCTGTAGATAATTGTTATGATCGCAGGTCAGACCCTCAAATTATGTCACAGTCTCAGATGAGATCCCCAAATTTGTTGTGAGTTGACGAGGGGACCAGTTTCTGTTGAAGTGGACAAACTTTTAAATACCAGATACTTACTAACAGCATAAAGCCACAAAATTCTATGGTTTTAAACAAACGGAAGACATTATACTGTACATGAGTTAACAAAGCAAATAGTCCACACTACACGTTATACTCTAACATTCAAATTAACATGAGGTAACATGAATTAATATGGGCACCATGCCCGTGCCAACCTAGCGGTGCTAACCTAGCAATGTCACACTGTGCCGGGGCAGTGCCAAGGGTGGACCCCAGTTGATTTTTCTTTACACCCTGGCTATGACTGTAACACTACATTCTGCACCCTCTCCTTTCCTTCTATATGTACGGCATGCTTTGTCTGTATAGCGTGCAAGAAACAATACTTTTCACTGTATGCTAATACATGTGGCTATAATAAATCAAATCAAATCAAAATCCAGACATATGAGGTGCAGATAATATTTGCGGCAGATGTGACATCAGTGGCTCATATTGGAAGAAACTTGTGAAGAATCCTGAGGAGAACTGAGGGGCTTGGAGCTCCGAAAGCTTGTATGGCTTTTGCTACCAAATAAACCTGTTGGACTTTAACCTGGTGTTAAACTTCAGAACTGAGGAGTCATGGTAAAAGATCATAATTGTTGCACACATTTTCAGCAAAAATGATTCCAGCATATTTCACTAATCTTATCAAATCATTTATACCAAATAATCAGCTTGCTATTTTAATTTCATGAGCCGGTCCTGCTCAACTCACCTAAGCTTGTTTCAATTCAGTCAGAAAGCCTATCCAAGATGCTCTTCAATGCCGCCGTATGCCTATAGCAGCCTAGCGTTTTATGCATTTCACTTGCAAAACTGGCTCCTTGCTTCCCAACATGTATTAAATATTCTAGTGCTTCACTTTGCATATAAGGAATTATACCCATTTCTCTAATCTTGCTGCATTTTCTCAAGCTCAAGCTGTGTGGAGTTTGCACATTCTCCTCGTGTCTGCGTGGGTTTCCTCCGGGTGCTCCGGTTTCCTCCCACAGTCCAAAGATGTGCAGGTTAGGTTGATTGGCCAGGTAAAAATTGCCCCTTAGAGTCCTGAGATGCGTAGGTTGGAGGGATTAGCGGGTAAAATGTGTGGGGGTGGGGCCTGGGTGGGATTGTGGTCGGTGCAGACTCGATGGGCCGAATGGCTTCCTTCTGCACTGTAGGGATTCTATGATTCTATGAAGAGGCTGAAATAGAAGCAGGGTCTTAGTTTATACAAGCAAGAGTTAGGGTGCCTTTGGAACAATGAAGTATCATGAGATTGCCTCTCTATTTCTGACCTTTTAATTTTGTGATGTTTTTATTGGGCAGGAGAAGAATCATATTGGATTCAAAGTGTTAACTGTGTTACTCTCTCCACAGTTGCTGCCAGACCTGTTGGGTTTTTCCAGCACTTTCTGTTTTTAATTCATTCTTTTGACCTTTTCATGAAAAAATAAAAATCCATGTTTTATCTGCCTTCAATGGGGTTAGCTGCCTCTAATTGGGTCCGTAAATTCACCATAAACACATAAAAAAAGTAATGGGCACAGAATTACTGTTGGCAGTCCTAACGCAGATTTAACCCAGCATACCAAGCCGTTTCTTTCACTTAACACCTACATTGACAAAGTAAGTGATAAGTGCGCTTATGATATGTCCAAGATGTGTGGGTTAGGTGGATTGGCCATGCTAAATTGTCCCTTAGTATAGGTGTAGGTTAGGAGGATTAGCAGGTTAAATATGTGGGGTTACAGGGAAGGGGCCTGGCGGGAGGAGAAGTACTCTGTTGGGGAGTCGGTGCCGACTTGATGGGCTGAATGGTCTCCTTCTGCACTGTCGGGGTTGTATGATTCTGTGATAGGTGTCAAGTAGAAAACACGTTTGAAAAGCAAGCTGAATTTAAAAGGTTCAGAGGAGAGGTGAAGAAGCAAATTAATGAAACAAAGGGAGAGTATAAAAAGAGACTGGTAGCTAAGATGAAAGGGAATTCTATAGGCATTTAAATAGTAAAAGAGCAGTAAAACATGAGTGGGGCTGATTAGGAACCAAAAAGGGAATTTACACATTGAGAAAGAGGGCACAGCTGAGATATTAAATGAATGCTTTGCATCTGTCTTTACTATGGAAGAGGATGTTACCCAGGCCATGGCAAAAGAGGAGATTGTTCAGAAACTGAAAAGAAGGAGGTATTGGATAGGTTATTTGTACTTAAATTGGATAAGGAATTGGGATTGGAAGAGATGCATCCAAGGATACTGAGGGAAGTGAAAATGGAAATTGCAGAGGCACTGGCCATGATCCTTAGACTTCCTTAGACTTGGGTGTCCCGGACGACTGGAGAATTGGAAACGTTACACCCTTGTTCAAAAGAGGGTATAAAGATAAGTCCAGCAATTTAGATTAATTTCAGTGGTGGGGTAACTTCTAGAATCAATAATTCTGGACAAAATTAATAACCACATGGACAAATGTGGGTTAATTAAGGAGAGCCAGCATGGATTTCTTAAGGGAAAATCATATTTGACTAACTTGGTGCCATTCTTTGAAAAGGAAATGGAGAGGGTTGACGATGGTAAAGCTGCTGATGTGACGTACACGGACTTCCAAAGGTGTTTAGTACAGTGCCACACAACAGATTTGTGAGAAAAGTTATAGCTCATAGAATAAAAAAGACAGTAGCAATATGGATACAGAATTGGCTGAGTGATAGGAAACACAGAGTGGTGGTTAATGGACATTTTTTAGGCTGGAGGAAGGTTTGTAGTGGAGTTTCCCGCTCTTCCTGATACATGTAATAAAATGACCTAGCCATTGAAGTACAGGGCACAGTTTCAAAGTTTGCAAATGATACACAAATTGGAAGCATTGTGAACTGTGAGGAGGATTGTGTAGAACATAGACAAGTTGGTGGATTGGGTGAGCAGGTGGCAGATGGAATTCAATGCAGAAAAATCATAGAATACCTACATTGCAGAAGGAGGCCATTTGGCCCATCGAGCCTGCAACAACAACAATCCCACCCAGGCCCTATCCCTGTAACCCTACACATTCACCCTGCTAATCCCCCTGACTTCCCTCTAAAATTAAGGAGCAATTTAGCATGACAATCAACCATTTTTGGACTGTGGGAGCAAACCAGAGCACCCAGAGGAAACCCACGCAGACACAGGGAGAATGTGCAAACTCCACACAGACTGTGACCCAAGTCAGGAATCGAACCCGAGTCCCTGGTGCCATGAGGCTGCAGTGATAACCACTGTGCCACCGTGCCACCTATAAAGTGATTAATTTTGCTAGGTTGAAATTAGAGACAAAATATAAAATGAAGGGTACAACTCTAAAGAGGGGATGCAGAAGCAGAGGGATCTGGGTGTAAATGTACATTAACCGTTTACGTGGCAGGACAGATTGACAGAGCAGTTCATGAAGTATACAGTATACTGGGATTTATTAATAGGCTCATAGAATGTAAGAGCATGGCGGTTATGTTTATAGAGAATTATAGAATCCCTACAATGCAGAAGGAGGCCATTCAGCCCAGCAGACTTGCACCAACACTCTGACAGAGTATCTTACCCGGGCCCAACTCCGCCCCCCCTCCCCCCCCCCCCCCCCCTCCCTCCCTGCTTCTCAGCCCTAAACTTTGCGCATTTACCATGGCTGATCCACCTAAGTTACACATCTTGGGACACTAAGGGACAATTTAGCTTGGCGAGTCCACCGAACCTGCACATCTTTGGAGTGTGGGAGGAAACCGGAGCACCCTGAGGGAACCCACAGAGACATGGGGAAAATGTGCAAACTCCACAGTTACCCAAGGCCGGAATTGAACCTGGATCCCTGGTGCTGTGAAAGCTAACCATTGTGCCACTGTACCACCCAAATGTTGACCTTGTATAAGTCACTAATCCTGCCTCAGCTCGAGTATTGTGCCCGATTCTGGGTGCCAAACTTTCGAAAGGATGTCATGGCATTAGAGAGAGTGCAGAAAAGATTCTTGACAGCGGCTCTACAATGAGGAACTTCTGTTGTGAAGATAGATTGGAGAAGTCCGGGCTGTTTTCCTTAGAGAAAATAAGCCTGATACGAGATTTGATCGAGGTTTTCGAAATCGTGAGTGGTTTGGACAGAGCAGATTGGGAGAAACTTGTGAAAGGATTAGGAAGAAGCGGGCACAGATTTAAAAGAAGCAAAATTGATATGAAAAACCTTTTCACACGGTGCATGGTTAGGGTTCGGAGTGCACTGCCTGAGAATGTGGTGAAGGCAGGTTCAACTGAAGTATTCAAAAGAGAAGACTGTTATCTGGAAAAGGACAATGTGCAGGGCTATGGGAAGAAGGCAAGAGAATGGGACTCGGTTGAATTGCTCATTCAGAGAGCCAGCACTGACACAATGGGCCAAAGGACCTCCTTCTGCACTGTAACAATTCTGTGATTCTGTAATTGGAAGAACACCATGCAAACAAATTAAGAGTTAGTTAAAGCTATATTATTTTAATCCAATCAAGGTAATAATACAATCTAAAAAGACAAGGTAATTCTTACATCAAAAATGCTCATTACTTGAATGACAGTTGAGCGGAGTGTTCAAAAACTATTTGTAGAGCAGAATACTGGACACAAGCACTATTTTGTTTGCACTATCTATAAGTGGCTGCTTCTGAAGGGAGTCAACCATTAATGTCAGGTGGACACGGCTGGAGAATTAAGGGTCGAGAGCATATAATTGTGCGACCAAAAGTTCAGCCAGTATCTTTGAAGCCCTTGAGTGGCTACTGCCCTATGTCCCTGACGCCGGGCTGAAGGAGTAATCCCAATGCCGCCAGGCTGGTAGACGGCAATCTGAATCTTGGCTAGGCAAACACTGTAGATGATTGATGGCAGTCGGTGTATGAAATGTCATATCGTATAGTCCGAGAAGGACCACATGCCAGTGATAAAGTGAGATTGGTTAGTTCTGTCAAAAATACATCATAGCCTTATTATTGACCACACTAGACGGTATTGATTGAACTGCCAGGTTTATCTTATTACACAATTATGATATTAGATTTGCATTTTTAATTCCTTTAGAAGAAATTGGCCACAGACAATTACAGGTAAAATATTAAGATAGATCCTGTCTTTCCAAAGAAAACTAGGGCTTTTAGTAATATGTTGTCAATGTCAAAGAAAAAAGGCTTATGAAAGAAAGGACAAGGAAACAATGGAATTCTAAAAGCAATAAGCACTAAGGGCTTTGATCTGAGCATCACTCTCCTGGGGAGAACAAGGCCACGCAGGCTGACCCTTGACTTGGCTAGTGATGGGAAAACAGATTATGTCTGGATTTTCTTCCATGGAGCAAGCAAACAGAGCTTTATGTGATCTGAAAACCAACTGCTGGAGTCTTTTAAGGTTCAGAAACGCAATGTATATACATTTGAACATTATAAGGAGTATGGGGAAAATAAATGTCTCTTTAGACATCATTTACCTAAGGCTTTTTCCTACTAGAGATTTAATAGTTGCCTAACATCCAAATGCTTTTAATTAGGCTAGGATTGTACAAAGAAAGATGAGACACCATTTGTTGAAGTGTCAATGGTAGATTATTTAATAGAAGAGATTTTTTTCGAAAATTGGTCAGATATAAATTGAATTTGGCCACTGATGGAAATTTACATAGGAAAACAGAAAAGGTTGCTAGTTTAACAGTGAAATACTGACTTTGTGTGACATAAGTCACACATAGGTTTTGAGTACATTTTTCCTATCAATTATTTTTTAAAGTAATGACTGCTATTTTGTCTGCTAATGAGTAACTGCTTTAGAAAGTGACTAATACTCAAAACTGAAAAAGACCAGTTTAGCAATAATGTATAAAAGCCTTGCACCTAGCGCATGTTTGTTACATTTCAGATGCCAAATCTGCGTCAAAAGCATTAGAAAACAGAGGCAAAGCCAATTATTTACTGTTGGCTTTCCTGACCTTGATAACCTGGCTTCATCCCAATGTTCAAATCAGGAATGGAGGAGCAGCTGCCAAGTCTAGAATCTTCTCTCAGTTAGCTGTCTCAAATTGACCTCAGCATGCAAACAGTTCCTTTGACTTCACTGAACCTTACCATACAATAGTACCTTATATATCTTAATTACCTGTACTGGATCTATTATCAATAACCTGTTACAGACTTGACCATTCACAGTTAAACTACAAGAGGAGATTTCCAGGCTTTGCTTACCTGTTCTCTCACTAAAGCAATGGTATAGTAAATGCAGCAGAAGAAATACTCAGAGCTGATTTTTAACGCAATTCCTCACTGGTTGATTATAAGGGGCCGAATTTTTGTCTGGGTGTGAGTTTCGATGCATAAATGGTCACACTTTTTGTTGGGAGGAAATATGATTTTCTCCCATGTTCCCGTTCCTCTGCTATTTCCTCTGTTTTGTTTTGTGGGTTGGGAATGTCTAGTGTGCAAAACCCATGCCCGTTTCATATGGGGAAAAAAAATTGGGTTTCTTCTCAAACACCACTTTCGTCTGGTGATGCAGGATTTTGGAAACCCATTAGAAGGATGTCAGGTTTGAGTACCTCAGGGTAGTGTTCTGGGCCCAACCATCTTCAGCTGCTACATCAATGACCTTCCTTCCACCATAAGGTCAGAAGTGGGGATGTTCGGTGATAATTGCACAATGTTCAGCACCATTCCTAAGATACTGGAGCAGTCCATGGACAAATGCAGCAAGACCTAGACAATATGCGGGCTTGAACTGACAAGTGGAGAATACAGTTTTCCCCACACAACTGCCAGGCAAAGATCATCTCCAGCATGAGAGAATTTAACCACCATCCCTTTCAACCATCGCTGAATTTCTACCCACTGTCAACATCCTAGGGGTTACCCATGCAAATACTGTGGCTAAAAAAGCAAGCCAGAGGCTCATAATCCTGCGGCAAGTAATTCACCTGACTCTCCAAAGCCTGTCTACCATCTACAAGGTACAAGAAGGAGTGTGATGGAATACTCTCCACTTGCCTGGATGAGTTCAACTCCAACAACACCCAAGACGTTTGACACCATCCAGGACAAAGGAGCCCTCTTGATTGACACCCCATCCTCAAACATTAATTCTGCCATCACCGATGCACAGTGGCAGCAGAGTGTATCAACTATAAGATGCACCGCAGAAACACACCAAGTCTTCTTTGACAGTGCCTTCAAAATCCACGACAGTTACCATCTAGAAAAACAAGGGCAGCAGACACATGGGAACACCATCACCTGGAAGGTCACCTCCAAGCCATTCACCACCCTGACTCGGAAATATATCAATGTTCCTTCACTGTTGCTGGGTCAAAATACTGGAACTTCCTTCCTATCAGCACTGTGGATGTACCTACACCACATGGATTACAGCAGTTAAAGGTGGCAGCTTATCACTACCTTCTCAAAGGCAGTTAATATTGGGCAATAAATGCTGGCCCAATCAGCGATGCCTACATCCCATATTTTTAAAAATTCTGATGTGCTTTAGTCATAAAAGTTTACAGCATAGAAACAGGCCCTTTGGCCATAAGACCATAAGACATAGGAGCAGAATTAGGCCACTCAGCCCATCCGGTCTGCTCTGCCATTCAATCATGGCTGATATTTTTTTCATCCCCATTCTTCTGCCTTTTCCCCATAATTCCTGATCCCCTTATTAATGAACCCAACTTGTCCATGCTGTCCAGTTTTTACCACTAGTCCCAAATGCTAGTCCCAATTGCCCGCATTTGGCCCATATCTCTCTACAGCCATCTTACCCATGTAACCGTCTAAATGCTTTTTAAAAGACAAAATTGGACCTGCCTCTACTACTGCCTCTGACAGCTTGTACCAGATATTCACCCCCTCTGTGTGAAAAAATTGCCTCTCTGGACCCTTTTGTACCTCTCCCCTCTCACCTTAATCCAATGCCTGCTAGTTTTAGATTCCCCTAACTTTGGGTAAAGATGTTGACTATCTACCTTATCTATGCCTCTCATTATTTCGTAGACTTCTAAAAGATCACCCCTAAACCTCCTACATTCCAGGGGAAAAAGTCCCAATCTATCCAGCCCCTCCTTATAACTCAAACCATCAAGTCCCAGTAGCATCCTCGTAAATATTTTCTGCATTCTTTCTGGTTTAATAATATCCTTTCTATAATAGGGTGACCAGAACTGTACACAGTATTCCAAGTGTGGCATTACCAATGTCTTGCAAAATTTCAACAAGATGTCCCAACTCCTGTTTTCAATGTCCTGTCCAATGAAACCAAACATTCCGAATGCTTTCTTCACCACCCTGTGCACCTGTGACTCCACTTTCAAGGAGCTATGAACTTGTACTCCTCGATATATAACTGTCCCTAACGCCCTACCATTAACTGAATAGGTCCTGTTCCGATTCTTGTTTATTTACAAACCTAACAGGCACTTAAAGGATAACACCTTTTTTCCCCTTAGGTTTTTTGGTCTAGTTTTGGCGATACTGAATTTTAATTCAGGATCTTCTTAGGTTATTTGACATTTAATAGTTTACTGATGATTTTAAAATAATTCCAATTATTATTGCATGGCTCCTGAGAATGGTACATAATGCATACTGGATGAGTGGCTATGGAGGATACCTGTGGGCATAGGGGTAGCATGATAATGTGGGGTGGCACAGGGGAATGTAATGTGAAGTGGCATGGGGAATGCAAAAGACCATGGGATGGCATCAGGGAATGTGAGGTGGCATGGGGTGGATGGGCACGAGGAGGGGGTGAGGTTTAGAAGGCCTTTAAATGATGTTGTGAGCTGGGCTGCTGTGTTGGAGACCAGAGGTAGGTTCACCTCTGCACCTTTACTCTTCACGCAATCCATGCACTGTAAACCTGACCCGTATGTGAAAGGAGGAAAATACCTTGTAACATTACACATGGGTTTGCATTTGTGAGCTGTGAAAGTACAGAGTTCGAGCTTTTTCTTCTGGATGTAAGTTTAGTCCAAAGAGTTTAGTTGCCAGTTTGATAAACTGTAGAGTGTTAAAGCAGGAACTTAAAATAAAACAAGTATGTTATCATTTTTTTGTCATAACAGTGAGGAAACATAGAGCATAATCCAACGATACCAAATGTACCAACTTTCCCAATATTCAAAGTACTCACATGAGTTTCACTATTAATTTGGGTCATAATTATGACCCAATTAGCTATTAGCTTAGTTGGTTGAACAGCTGATTAATGATGCAGAGCGATGCCAACGGATTGGGTTCAAAACCGGTACTGGTTGGGGTTATTCATGAAGGCCCCATGTTCTCAACCTTGCCCCTCGCCTGAGGTGTGGTGACCCTCAGGTTAAATCACAGCCAGTCAGCTCCCCCCCCCCCCCCCCCCCCGCCCGCCCCCCCCCTTCAAAAGGGGAGAGCAGCCTATGGTCATCTGGGACTTATGGCGACTTTCATTTCAATTATGACATCAAGGGGGAATGCTCAGAGCGAGGGGCAAACAGAAGAATCTGACATAAGTGAATGGAAGGTCATGAAGACAGGAATGTGAGAAAGCAAAACAGAGGAGTGATATTGAGTTTTAAACACTTGGAAGTCAAAATTCAGAGAGCTGGATGATGAAGGGCAATATACTGAAGCCAAGTCTTTATTAATTTTTAAAACTCTTATTTGCAGATATATGCATTGGATACCACATGATTTCAACAGCCCAATTTCCTTTTAACCTGGTCCTGTAAATATGAACCCAGGTGAGTCCCCAGGTAATACCCACTACCTGGATCAAATTACAATTAGGTACTAATCCTTTCTCAGGAATAATAATGTCATCTATGTATTTAGGTTAGTAGCAATGCCAGGCAATAAAGTTAGGTCAATAATGAGATCAAAGTAGTAACATCTAATATGTGATGAAGCAAAATGCTAAGAGGGTATGTGACACTGGAGCTGAATAAACATGATCCCAGTTAGGGGGTGGCAGAATGTATAATTAATGCTCTTATTCAATGTATGAAACAATTTTCTATTTGCAGTGGCAATATTGCAGATATTTTGGAATAAGAGGATCAATGGACCACTCACCCTAATTTCTAACTTAGGTAGAAAGTAAATGTAAGTTATAGGTTCCGCTTTTTCTTATTGTCTTAAAGCGTTTATTCTAATACAGCACCAGGCCTTACGGTGAAATGCATAATAGTAAAAAAACACATAAGATAAGGATGTTAACAAAATTACATGTAGTTAACCTCTGAAGAACATGAAGTCAGGGCAATTGTATGAGATATGAGAGGTTAACAATGGGCTGCATTCTCCTGAGACTCTGACAGACCCCTAATTTGATTGAAAGGTGCCTTAACATCAGCCCATGGGAACATGGGGCCACTAATCAAACAAATAACATTATTTACAATATGTTGAGTTTTTTTGGTGAAGAGGTGTAGTTCAAAGGTCATTCTGTTCTTTGTCGTGTTCTGTGATCGGCTTAGTAACTGCTGGTCAAAATGCATCAAACCTGTGGGAATCAAAGTAGAAAACTTAATTCTGTCCTGGAGATAATACTGCTACACAGAAATTGTGTATTTATTTATCAACATTAAATGGCATTGCCACAATCAGCTTGAGAAATGTAGCATTTTTACCTTGCATTGTGTAACAAAATGAAGCAACAAGGTGACATCCTTCATCCTTTTCTTCTTTTGAATCTGTATTGAAAAGTCTGCTTACGGCAGTGAGTCGCAGAATTTTTTCATCATGTTACGAGTTTTGGCTTTGATTTCCCGCGACATTCAGGAGTTTACAAAACCGGAGCTGATTCCAATTCATGTGAGTCCATCACAGAAATCTGCCGGCAGCATGGACAAGTTGGGCCGAAGGGCCTGTTTCCATGCTATAAACCTCTATGACTCTACGATTGCTGAAGCAGACCCACATTGGGCTGAACTGGACACGTAGAACCACTCAGGTCTGATCATTGCTTTCAGCAGGTAAAGGGTTAATATCCAGTTGAAATTTGCTGCAGACCCTGTCTATCACGTTGTAATTTGAACTACACCAAAGCACATGATAGTGAGAGTATGTGTTTCATGTGGTTTCTGTGTTAAAAGAAGAGGTGTAATGTTACAGTAAGTATTACAAATTTTTAATACCCAAGATAAAAGGCAGATAAATGTTTTTGCAAAAAAATATTCATCTGTATGATTAATAGTTATATGTCTGGAGTCAATGTCATGAACTTTAGTACCTGTCAGGAAACTTTGTCGGTTTTAAAAAATCATCCTTATTGGTTAAGTGTGCGTTATCTTTGTGTTTTTTTTTGCTTCCTAATTGGTTGTGTTCTATTCTGCTGTCTCATCAATTATATTGTGTGGAAGATTTCTCTTTTGGAATAAGTTTCTCCTCCTTTGCAATAAAGGGGAGAGGTTCCACGTAATCACATTACAGCGAAAACAATTTTCAAAGAAACACTCAGCACAGGTTTCCTTTCCAACCGACTGTAGTTCCCTAAAAATAACTAGCTGGAACTTACATGGAGATTCTCTGACAAGAAGTTGGCAGAACAGCGAGGCCAATCATCTATGTCGTTTCTCTAGAATCTTCTGTGAATCTTCCACGTAAGTTACAACAAAAATTTGGAAAAACCTTGTAGAAATTCAGGAGCAAGATTTATAACACAAATAAAGAAATTGAACAACTTTGATAATAATCGTAAATGTACTCACCCTAATTTCCAATCTGTAGAGCAATTTAATTCAGTGAACCAACTGAGATTTCTGACCTTGGGTTCATCCTCTTTGGCACTTCATGGTCCACACTGGCCTGCCTAGTTGGATGCTGATTTGAGGAACTAACATGAAAAGGATGGTCAAAGATCTTCTGCTTGGGCCTAAGTCTGACCAGAGGTGTTGCTATGTGATAATTTCAGCTGCTTGAATTGGCCTTGACTAATGTAGGTGTGTTTAGGTGTAGAAAATGGCTGCATCAGGGAGCTTTAATGCTAGTTGATGGAAAATCATGCACTGGTGGAGAATCCTGCAGTAGTTTCATGTGCCAGGCACTTGCATCTGTCAAAGTTGTAAGACCTTTCTGCTAGGTTTTCCAAGCTGCCAACTAAAGATTGTAAAGGAGGCCTTCTGCTTATTTGAGGTAATTTTTTTGAAAAACTTCTGAAACTCTTGGAAAATAGTGCAGATGGTGAACGATCTGGAGACCTATCATGGAAATTAATACCTCAAGTTTGGAAGGGACGTGCAAAAGTGGACTGCAGCCCATTTTCCTGATGGGCTATATAAACTCCCTGTATAAGAGGAGATGTGCAAAGTGTCAACATCATAATCAAAATGCTTCGGGTAGAATTTTCCCCCAAACTTCTAAGGGCCCGATTTTACCATTGTGTTGCGCCCGTTTTCGGGCATGAAAACTTGGTAAAGTCGGGCGTGAGGTGAACAGCGCGATCCGCGCCCGCGCGGATTTGCATGCATTTAAATTGACTTAATGATCTGGACGCCCAGTTTTACCTGCATTTCCCCCTTTACCATCGCGTTCGCCCATCCAGATTCGGCACGAAACAGACACGCTCGGCAAAGGTCTGTTTTGGGGGCTCCAACTTCTGAAGAGGTACGTTCAGATCTTCCAACGGCTCTCTGACTCAGATCGGTGGTGGAGGGGTGAGGGAGGCGGGTTAAAATGTTTCACTGGTGGGAGGGGCGAGGAGGGAGGCCCGATCATCCTCTGGTGGGGGGAGGGGAAGGGAGGCCAGATGGTTCTCTGGTGGGGGGGGAGGGAGGGCCAGATGGTTCTCTGGTGGTGGGGGGAGGGGGGTGGCGGGGAGGAGGGAGGTCCGACCATTCGCTGGTGGGTGAGAGTGGTGATGGAGGAGGAGGAGAGAGGCAGGCCAGATGTATCTCTGGTGGGGGTGTGTGTGGGGGGGTCCGCTGCCACTTTGCGGGTGGGGGGGAAGTGGGGCAGGGGGTCGTGATTGGTCTGGGTAGTGGGGGGTGTGGTTGGATAAGGGGAACAGTTATGTTGTGGGGTGGGGCAATGTCTGTGGGGGCCATCGCTCCCGGGCCGCTTTATCCGCTTTTTGCGGCCCAGGAGCGATGTGACAGGGAAGCGTTTTTCAATTTTTTTTTACTGCACATGCTCAGTTGAAGACTCCGATTGGAGCAGCAGCGTTTCGGGCGTGATAAGCCCCACCCACAGCATGATTCAGACTCGCAATTTTTTATTCAGGCTAAGTGCGTATGAGGGCGCCTGAGAACAGGTTTGCAGGTCGGATCTGAATTACGCCCAGATTCAGCACTTAGGGGACAATTTTACCATTTTGATTCTAAGTGTCATAATGGTGAGAAAAATCGGGTGAGCCACGTTGGTCTCTCAGGCATGCTTTGCATTAAAATCTTTTGACATCTTTTGGAGAGTCCTGACTTGTGCACCGGTACTCAGGGGGCGGGGCCTAAACATGCCGGTGAGCCGACTGCAAAGAGCTCGGGCGCCATTTTGCAAGTCCTCCACCCTCACAGTTTTTAAAGTCTAAAGTTTTCAATAGGGTAGCTACAAAGAACATTTTCCTGTGTTGGGAGAATTCAGAACAAAGTGGCATAATCTTAAAATTAAGTCATTTGCGTGTGAAATCTGGAAGCACTTTCTCATGCAAATGATAGTGGAAATCTGGAACTTCTGCCCCAACCCCTGAAAAGATAGACTTAAGTTAGACTTTTGTTAGTTCAGGGTGATAAGTGATAGGAATCAAAGGCAAATGGTGTTGAGGTACAAGGTGTGGATAAGTTATGATCTAACAGAATAGCGGAACTGACACATGGAGCTCAATGACTTACTCATGTTCCTATGTTCCTATTACTGAACACAGTATATAAGTACATTATTTATACATTACTATGTGCGCATTACTTGCACATCACACATTAGCACGACACGTGCGCCTGGTCCCCTTGATGTGCTCTGTACCTGCGCTGGGATTACATGCATGTTGGGAGTTGTGGTTTTTGGCCCCACAAAAACCACATCTTTCGAACTCTAGCAGACAGATTCCCTCACATATTCAATGCAGAACAATATGACCCAACATTGCACACAGCTGTGTTACACCAGTACGCATTGCAATTACAGACCACAAATTTATATCAGCCATTATACCATTGTACCAGGGCACATTACACATGTTGTTCCAGTACATCAGGAATACCGCAATACTGAATTAATGTACAGTTGAAAATTGTTAGCCCATTTAAGAGTCTAGAGCTATGGCACATGTCCATTTAATGTGAAGGATTTATGTGCTCAGCATTCATTGAAACATAATTCATTTAATGCTTTTTGAATATATATATAGGCAAACCTGGCATGAGGTCCCATGTGTGATCACCACAGAAAGACAGAATACCTTTTAGTAACCTATAAACAGAGACAGTGGATCTATCCAGACACATTTTGTGTAGCTGTACCGCAGGTAAAAATCATCCAAAGGAATGAACACACACATAAACATTAATCTAGATTATCCAGACACTGGTTGGACAAGCAGGTTTCGCTCACACATATCAGCGTGAATTCCTTGTCAATTACGACCAGGTTAGAGATGTCAGTTTAGAATGAGTGGACCTTGTTACAAATGGACTGTGCCGGAGTGTGGTGATCAGCGAATTTTCATAGTAACTTCATTGCAGTGTTAATGTAAGCCTACTTCTGACACTAATAAATAAACATTAAACTTTCTGCTGGAGAGGCAAACTAACATGGACCATTGGTCTTGTGGGAAAACTGAGGCTTTACTTTTAAATTCATGATGCCATCCATTTTTATTAAAACTTTGTTGTCATCAACGCCATTGGTCTCCCGACATGAGGATGATGTGTTCCACACACTGTGACCCCAGCAGGAACAGTCCAGGAGCCACTTCAGGTGGTGATGGCCATTGTCCTGAGGACGCAGGGATGCGGTGGGTGAGGAAAGTTCTCTCTCCCGCTTTCGTCCGCATTGAAACATTAACCCGTCGTTTTGTTTGAGTTTATCTATTAGTGTCACAAGTAGGCTTACGTTAACATTGAAATGAAGTTACTGTGAAAATCCCCCAGTTGCCACACTCCGGCATCTGTTCGGGGATGAGCGATTGGGGTCGCAAGTTCTGAGGTAGTAATGGCAGCTCTGGAGTGAAGGCTCAGATTTGACAACACTGATCAAATACAAGGTTCTTTAAATGTGTGCAACTTATTTTTTTGCCTGTGGGTATGGCTTAATCCAGTGAACTCTGAGGCCTGATAACTGACACCAACAGAGCATGCAAAATGGTAATGTATTTTAGCTTTTTTTTGTGCCTATGTCACCACTATTTGAACCTCATCCCACCCAATAATGTTCCCCTGCGCGCGCCACAATCTTCACTTTGACGTTGTATCAAGTATGAAGCATTAAAATGGAGTCACAGCAGAGAAAAAATGTTCAATGTCCAAGAGAAACCTTGCTCTTGAGGCTGGATATTTCCTCCGGGCGGGAAACAGAAGTCAGAACTGTTTCTAAGTCCCCAACCTTTCCCCTGAAACTAATAATTGTGATGTTCGGGTGGGGGGGGGATCCTCTCCACTGGCATAGGGGCAGGTTTTCTATCCTGTTGAGGAAATGGGTGGGCACTCAAAGCTAGGGGGACAATCAAAGGCCTTCTATCATGAGAGGGTCAGCAGACTGTAATGGAAGATAAGCCAAAATGTTGTGAAGTCGAGTTTGTAAAAATGTAAAGAATGTCTGTACAGAATGTAAAATACTAGAGGGGAAACAACAGTGGGTGGTCCCTTTAAAAGTTGGCTTTGTGTCAGTGCCTTCAAAAGCTGGCCATGTTCAATGTTTGAATGTTTAAATACAAGGCACACTGGGCACAAAGAATGCAACACTGTTCTACTAAGAGATCAAAACGTCAGGGTTGCCTTGGTAACAGGCTCTGCAGATTTTTGCATTTTGCTAGCCTATGAGTTTAAAGAAGACACTCAGCTAACAGCCTACATGTCTAAAGAAAGCACTCAGCTAAAGGGAACCTATCAGATTTGAATTTGCTATTGTTGTCAGCATCAAACCAATCCCGATGTAGAAAATGCATAGGTCATCAGGAATATAAATATAGGAATTCAGCTGCCTGTCTTCAATGACTTCAGGGTGGCACAGTAGCACAGTGGTTAGCATTGCTGCTTCACAGCTCCAGGGACCTGGGTTCGATTCCCTGCTTGGGTCACTGTCTGTGTGGTGTTTGCACATTCTCCTTGTGTCTGCGTGGGTTTCCTCCCACAGTCCAAAGATGTGCGGGTTAGGTTGATTGGCCATACTAAAACTGCCCCTTAGTGTCCGGAGATGCGTGGGTTAGAGGGATTAGTGGGTAAATATGTAGGGATATGGGGGTAGGGCCTGGGTGGGATTGTTGTCGGTGCAAACTCGATGGGCCAAATGGCCTCTTTCTGCACTGTAGGGTTTCTATGATCTTCTATGATCTGTGACTCTAGTTCAGTGAGTGAGTTCAGTTGAGTTCAACTGAAAGAACATCTCTAGAGAACATCTCTTGAGAACATCTCTCGAGCCAGGGCCAGAGTCAGATCAACTGAAGAAGGTAAAGCAGTTAAGGGTGGTTAGATCAACTGAAGCAGTTAGTTCTTACCTCTGCCAGCTTCAGATAGCTCTTAAGATAACTCACCCTCCAACCAGCAAAAAGTACCAAATCAGACAGCGCTTACAGACAGCAGACACCTACCAAAGAACTCCAAAAACTTCCAAACGCTATTAGACCTGATTGTATAATTTCTTTGAGAGTGACTAAAATGCTGTCATTACTGTTTTGGTAATGGATGTTCCTTATACAAAGAACAAAGAAAATTACAGCGGAGGAACAGGCCATTTGGCCGTCCAAGCCTTCACCGATCATGCTGCCCGACCGAACTAAATCCCCCTACCCTTCCGGGACCATATCCCTCCATTCCCATCCTATTCATGTATTTTTCAAGATGCTCCTTGGAAGTCACTATGGCATCTGCTTCCACTACCTCCCCCGGCAGTAAGTTCCAGGTACCCACCACCTTCTGTGTAAAAATACTTGCCTCGTACATCTCCTTTAAATCCTGTCCCTCGCACCTTAAATCTATGCCCCTAGTAATTGACTCTTCCACTCTGGGAAAAAGCTTCTGACTATCCACTCTGTCCATGCCCCTCATAATCTTGTAGACTTCTGTCAGGTCGCCCCTCAACCTCCGTCATTCCAGTGAGAACAGCCAACCTCTCCTCATAGCCAATGCCCTCCATTCCAGGCAACATCCTGGTAAATCTTTTCTGTACCCTCTCCACATCCTTCTGGTAGTGTGGCAACCAGAATTGAACACTATATTCCAAGTGCGGCCTAATTAAGGTTCTATAAAGCTGCAACATGACTTGCCAATTTTTAAACTCAATGCCCCGACCAATGAAGGCAAGCATGCCGTGACTACCTTCTCTACCTACATTGCCACTTTCAGTGACCTGTGTACCTGTACACCCAGATCCCTCTACCTATCAATACTCTTAAGGGTTCTGCCATTTACTGTATATTTCCTATCTGTATTAGACCTTCCAAAATGCATTACTTCACATTTGTCCGGATTAAACTCCATTTGCCATCTCTCCGCCCAAGTCTCCAACTGATCTGCTGTATCCTCTGATGGTCCTCATCACTATCCGTAAATCCACCTACCTTTGTGTCATCTGCAAATTAATAATCAAACCAGTTACATTTTCCTCCAAATCATTTATATATATTACAAACAGCATTTATTTGAACAGCATTTCAGTCAAAAGCTTACTTTAATTAAAATGTTACTTGTTTTGTTAAAGTTCCAGTTGGTTAAATACAATAACTTGTTAATTATTCACTTAAAGCAAGTATCAGATCTTTATATTAATGAACATCTCAACGTTAAGGTAGAACAGTTAACATCTTTCCAAGCACTTTTAGCAGATTATCAAGTGAGGAAAAGGGGATAAACCTTTGTGTCGTAACAAAAGAAACAACACTTCAAAATTGAGGCATCCGCTTTCCAAAATGTTCCAAATCTTCAATTAAAAAATAGATTCAGCGAGCCCAGCACTGAGTTAGAGAAGGCCGGGGATCTTTTCCTTTTTCAAGCTGGCCCTTGGTTGCTCTTGCATCTAGACAGGTAGAGAGGGCCTGTACGCCTGGAAAATGGCCCCAGGCCTACCGCTGCATGTTAGCCTCCACAGACCTAAACTGGCTCTGGACAGTCCAGGAACTGAAGGTTGACTGGAAAATTCCAGTCATCTACCATTAATTGGCCTCAATAAGATTGGTTACCCATGCATGTGCAAAATGGCCCAGAGGCCAAACAGAGCCAGGAAACCAGCTAGTCAGCAGGGCCAATTTTCAGCCCTTCCTGCCTCTGATTCCAGCTCTGGCAGAGACCGAATAATCAGCTCTTGCTGTTCATTTCTGGAACCTTCTGTTTTATCTCATGTTGATTCGTTATATTTTCAATACAACTGCATTTTGGAAGATAGGGAAATCGACATCTAAAACAGCTTTTGTGTTTATTACTCTTAATAATTACACGTTTTGGATAAAAATAACACTTAAGTGATTATAATGATGTGAAGTTTTAATATGTCAGGGTATGTGAGAATATGACATAATTTATTACCGTGTACAATGTTTTGAGAATTGAAGTCCTATGGCAAGGTAATTGATTCAAAGAAATTAACATACAAATGTACATGCAAACATATGAATCAGGAGCAGGAGCATACCATTCAGCCCCTCCAGCCTGCTCTATCATTCAATAAGATCATGACTCATCTTTTTGTGACCTCAGCTCCACATTCCACCCATACCCGATATCCTTTGTCTCTCCTGTTAGTCAAGAATCTATTTATCTCTGCCGTCCCAATGACTCTGCCTCCACGGCTCTCTGGGAGAGTTCCAAAGATTCACAACCCTCTGAGAGAAAAAAAAGACTTCTCTCGTCTCTGTCTTAAATGGGATGTCCATTATTTTTAAACAGTATCCCCCTAATTCGAGATTTTCCTACGAGGGAAGACATCCTTTCAAATTCCAAAAAAAGGAGACCATTGAAGGTTACCACTTTGCCCATCATTCCTATGATGGTGTTTGTACCTCAACTGGAAATATCAATTGTGATCCTGTTTCCTGGCCTTTTCCTTGCATTTTATTCCCATTTTCTCTCCAATTTTATAGTCTTTGCCTCGAGTGTGGTGACGCTTTTCATGTTTTGAATAATTCTCTCTATGAAAAGACTCCTAATTTCAACGTTCTTCTTCTAGCTATATCTTACTTTTATTTATTAGTGTCACAAGTAGGCTGACCTTAACAGTGCAATGAAGTTACTGTGAAAATCCCCCAGTCACGACACTCCGGCGCCTGTTCGGGTACACTGAGGGAGAATTTAGCATGGCCAATGCACCTAACCAGCACGTCTTTTGGACTGTGGGAGGAAACTGGAGCATCCGGAGGAAACCCGCATGGACATGAGGAGAACGTGCAGACTCCACACAGACCCAAGCCTGGAATTGAACCCGGGTCCCTGGCACTGTGAGGCAGCAGTGCTAACCACTGTGCCACCGTGCCACCTGTGAGTACCTGAACCTGTGAGCACATGGCCTAGGAGAGGAGAATCACTGCGTTGAAACCATTGTTGTGCAGCAGTGGGCTTTTGGGCCAGGATACCTCGGTACAGTAATGTGTTGGGCCAACCAAAGCAGGTGATCTTCAGGTCTTGGAGCTTTTTGGTAGCAGAGAGATAACAGAATACCTGCCCCAAGATGGCTAAGTGTCGGCCAATGGACGATGACTACACGGGATTGGAGAACTTCTGAAACCAATATATTTGCATCATCTCCACGACTCTCCTAATACTTGGTGCAGCAGATGGTCTGGAGGACATAGTCATATCTCCAAATAAAGTATAGTTATCAGATGTGCCTGTGCTAGAGAGGCAGCATTAGACCAAAGACTCTTTTATTTCTATTTTTATCTTTTTTCACTCTCTTTGGCTCTGATGCTGGTGTTGCTCTGTAGCAATATGGGTTGTTATTGCTATGTGACCCTTTCTTGGTTGATTGTGCATAAAGACAGTAAAAGGCAGGAGGTTTAGGGGGGTATGTGAGGAAAACCTTTTTTACCCAGACGGTGGTGATGGTCTGGAATGCGCTGCCTGGGAGGGTGGTAGAGGCGGATTGCCTCACATCCTTTGAAAAGTATCCGGATAGGCACGTCATTGCATTCAAGGCTATGGGCCAAGTGCTGGTAAATGAGATTAGGTTGGAGTTTAGGTGTTTCTAATGTGCTGGTATGAACTTGTTGGGCCGAAGGGCCTCGTCTGCGCCGTATAATTCTATGATTCTAAATTTCAGTCAGGACAATAAAGTATATTGAATTGAATTTAGATAAATGTTTGCACATGTAAATTTCCCTCTCTAATTGTAGGCCTTGTTTCAGTGAAAAAGAGTTAGGGGCGGCACAGTGGCACAGTGGTTAGCACTACTGCCTCACAGCACCAGGGATCCGGGTTCGATTCCCGGCTTGGGTCACTGTCGGTGTGGAGTTTGCATATTCTCCCCATGTCTGTGTGGGTTTCCTCTGGGTCCTCTGGTTTCCTCCCACAGTCCAAAGATGTGCAGGTTAGGTGAATTGGCCATGATAAAATTCTCCCACAGTGTACCTGAACAGGCACCGGAGTGTGGCGACTAGAGAATTTTCACAGTAACTTCATTTCGGTGTGAATGTAAGCCGACTTGTGACTAATAAATAAACTTGACTTGGCTTAATTTGGAACAAGTGAATTAAGCAAGTGGAAGTGCTGAAAAACTTAGGCTTCAATTTGAGAGTCAAGGTGGAGGTGGAAGGCTTTAAAAATGGTGGGATGGACCTGATTCAAGACATTCACCTAATGTGAATTTTGGCATGGCCAGTTCACCTAACCTGCACATCTTTTGACTGTGGGAGGAAACCGGAGCACCCGGAGGAAACCCACGCAGACATGGGAAGAATGTGCCAACTCCACACAGAGAGTGATCCATTTTCATTTTCAACATTTTATGCCAATATGGGATAAATGTGGATGGCAAGCCCAAGTAGCTTTTACTGGCTCCATTGTGAAAGTGACAATTCCAGTTGCACTACTATTTTCATGTAATTAAGAGTTATGGTCATGGTCCTCAGAGGATCATTAACTATGAGGGATCCCTAGTCTCAAATCTGGAACCAGAAGGAAAAATAAGCATAGTCACTGAAATACATTGCCCTCTTACCTTCTCACATAGCTGCCAGTCACACGCAGGCATACAAAATACCAATGACAGAAAACTTTAATTTTTTTCACACCTCTTAATCTTTTGCAAATAAAAACACAGACATTGAAAGAAGATTAGGTTATTACAAGGTAATTATGATGTCAATCAAACAAAATAAGCACTCATATCCAAGCTATGCAAACAACCCCCTATTGAGTTGAGTCAATTAGCCCTTCATGGAGCTCAGCCAAGAATTCATAATGAGACCATCTGGAAAAACATTTGTCTAGCCATCTTGTTAAACTGCTTCTGTTGGTACAGTTGCCAGATGTTCTCATTATGAATGCTTGGCTGAGCTCCAAAAATGCAACAGAGCTGAGTCCATCAACCAATGTTGACACGACTAGTTTCAGTGTTAAAGGTGTTATGCTTCCCTGCCACATCCTGCCCTGAATCTTTGTCAGTATGTGCGAATATTGTCCTGATTCTGACGCTGCTGTGCATTTCTTCTGGAATTTTAAAATCCCAGCTGTCAATGAACTTGACAGTGCAGCCTTCTGTGGCAATTTCCATCAGAGCAGAAGACAGGACGTGATCTCCCCACCTCTCACCCCTACACCACTTTCCAGCACCAGCTGCTATATTCTGTCTGGTAAGTTTAAAGGTTCAGTCTATTAATGAATGTTAGTGGGTAGGTGAATGAAGTGGGTATGGGGGGAATAGGTGAGTGATGAGTTGGGTACGTAGGTGAGGTGATAGATGGGTAGGTGAGTGAGTGGGCAGTTGGGTCAGGAAGTAGGCAAGCCTAGTTAGAGCTGGCAGTCGGGTTAGGGAGGGTAATCGTATTGAGCTGGAGGCTTAGTTGGATCTGGTTGGGGGTGTAATCTGGTCAGGGATAGTTGGGCTGGGTCAGGGAGTGTGGTCAGGTGGTCATTGTGTCTGGTTGCGGATGGAGGTAGTCGAATCAGCTGGGTCTGGTTAAGAGGCTGGTTATATGTGACCATGGATGGTTGGGTTGGGAGGATACCCAGGGTGGGGTAGTCAGGGAGGTTGTAATATTGGAGGGGGGGGGGGGGGGGGGGGGGGATAATCAGGTTGTCGTGAATAGTTGGGTGGTCAGCTTCCTGAGTAAGTTCAACATAGATTTGTGTATCAGGATGCTCACAGGGTCCTGGTGCACATCTTCAGTTGTATGTTCAGTGTCTGATGATCTAGAGACTGAAAGATTTGGCACTCGATATCTGCATTTTATCTATAGAGTATAGTTGCCCACTGCTTTTGAAAAATCTTTTAGATCCACTATTCTTTTCCCCCAATTCCCTGAAATTTCCAGTTTCTGAAAGAAGAGTTCAAAACCAATTTTTAAAAATCCAAAAATTCTATATTTCTCAATAACACAATTAAATATATTTATTAAATATATTTTGTGTATTTTCAGAACTTGTTTTGTTTTTTGTGACAAATGTGTGACACAGGAAGTAAGTGTGACAGAAAAAAGTGCAGAAAGTCACAAGAGAATGAATGTATGATGTATTTGTGGGCGGCGCAGTGGTTAGCACTGCTGCCTCACAGCGCCAGGGACCTGGGTTTGATTCCCGGCTTGGGTCACTGTCTGTGTGGAGTTTGTCTGCTTCCTTCCACAGTCCAAAGGTGTGCGGGTTAGGTTGATTGGCCATAATAAATTGCCCCTTAGTGTCAGGGTGATTAGCAGGATAAATAAAAGGAGTTATGAGGACAGGACCTGGGTGGAATTGTGGTCAGTGCAGACTCGATGGGCCAAATGGCCTCCTTCTGCACTGTCGGGATTCTATGATTCTATAAATATCTATAGTAAGTAACATATTTTACAATTCAAGAGTTTGAAACTGTTGAACTTGATTAGGTGTTGGTGAATGGACTTGCGAGTTCTATCCTGCATTCTTGGTATTTTTTTATTTATTGCAAGCTCTCTGTGGTTCTCCAAGCAATGGAGTTGGTTAGCCGTAAGTACAGCATACCCAAACATTAGACCACAGGAGAAAGAGAGGACATCTCCAAATTGCATATAAAAATAAAAATTTAACTCCTTGGGGGAGTGGGGGGGGAGGGGGGAAACAATGTCAGAATAGAATTATGACTCCTATCTATCATGTGCTCTCAAAGACAGTTGTGATCCATCATGGCAGGCTTCAAGTCAAATGGTCAAATATTTCTATGAGAGAGACACAGAAAATGAGATAAACATTGTACCGTCAGAACAGTATAACAAATTGCATTTGAAATTTAAGAAAATAGCAAAGATATTGATCTTTAAAAGCAAGAAAATGCAATCCTAATCTCAGTCAAATCCAGGAAACAGATTAATGTAGTTTACTTTTTTATAATATTGATCTGGGGAAACGTAATACCTTTATTCCCTTATTACAACACAGGCTGTTACAAAGAAATCGCTATCTCGGAGAGTGGAAAATCAATACAAAGTTTACCAGACATCATAAACAGTTTCCAGGATCTAAACAGCCCAGCATGCATATGGAACTAGTATCCAGGAAAGAAAAGTCACCCATGGGGAATTTTCTCAAAGAATTTTTATTTCCATGAAATCTTTCCTTTATACCCAAGTTTCAGATTTATGATGTGTAAACAGTTGGGATGAGATGCAGCTTTATTTTACTTTCAAGGCTTTGATCAGAGATGTTTGATCTGAAGGTACTATTCCTCCCACCCACCCCCCCCACCAAAATCTGTAATGCTTTATGGTGATGTGAGTAGTAGCTGATGTCTGCTGTCGATTGTGGCAATCATTTAGGTATTACTTCTTGCTGGTGTACCCGAGAATGACGTTATATGTGTAACAGGGGATAGAGAAATATTCAGAGAAAAAACCCGAAGGGAAATAATATAGCTCATAAGCTCCAGCGTGGTAAAATGCCAGGTTAAAGTCCAACGGGTTTATTTGGTAGCAAATGCCATTAGCTTTCGGAGTGCTGCTCCTTCGTCAGATGGAGTGGATATCCACTCGTTTAACCTGGACTTTAACCTGGTGTTGTTAAAACTCTTACTGTGTTTACCCCAGTCCAACGCCGGCATCTCCACATCATGGTAAAATGCCACAAGGTAGCATCCTTGATTTTGTCCCTGCACATTGCTGCAATACACTATCTTTGCCAATGACTTTTCAGCATTGGTCTTTACACAAACCTCGCACTGATTGGCTTGCTTATTCTGTGTGGATAATTACAGAGCTGCATTAATTTGGAATTGAAATATATAAACAGAACAATGCTCTCTTTCTATCTCCTTTCACTTTCTTCCCCCGACTCAAGTGGGCAGTCGATCTCAAGCTGCTGTAAGAGCGATATGTCTTCAGTTAATGTGTTGCTAATTAATACCTTGAAGGAGATGGACAAACATATGGTCTTAAACAAAACAGGATTGGAAGTTGCAAGGACAAATATCGACAGAGCTGAACAAATTCACTATGTTCCACGATGATTTCTGCGCTGCTGGGACCATGAAACTGTCTTCAGTGGAAAATGGAAAAAACGGAAGTCAGTCAGTTGCTATTTAAAGTCAAAAACTCCTTCAGATGTCTCGGAGGCAGACTCTTAAATGTCAAATAACTGACTTGTGTGTTTTCCCAGTCACAACCTTGCTGGCTGACTCTTTTCACCTATTTTCTGCTTTTATATGAAGATTGTTAGCATCGGCAATATTTTTGCTTCTTACAGTTTAAAGTTACTGACACTCAGTGCAGGTAGCAGTGATATTTTACAATCAGTGAAATCCCTGTTCCAGGGAGGGAAAGAAGGGAATAATGTGCAACTCTTTCTCTCTCAGAAGATTAACTGGGTGAAAAAGCAAGCTACTCATTTCTAAAGCACTTTATTACACATTCAAGTAAAGTAACGTTTATTTATTAGTCAAAAGTAGGCTTACATTCACACTGTAATGAAGTTACTGTGAAAATCCCTCCTGCTTCACAGCGCCAGGGACCCGGGTTCGATTCTCAGCTTGGGTCACTGTGTGGAGTCTGCACCTTCTCCCCGTATCTGCGTGGGTTTCCTCAGGGTGCTCCAGTTTCCTCCTACGTTCTGAAAGACGTGCTGGTTAGGGTGCATTGACCCGAATAGGCGCCGGACTGTGGCGACTAGGGGAATTTCACAGTAACTTCATTGCAGTGTTAATGTAAGCCTTACTTGTGGCTGATAAATAAAATTTAAAAACTTTATCCCCTAGTCGCCATACTCCAGCGCCTGTTCGGGTACACCGAAGGAGAATTTAGCATGGCCAATGTACCTAACCAGCACATCTTTTGGACTGTGTGAGGAAACCGGAGCACCCGGAGGAAACCCACACAGACACAGACACGGGGAGAATGTGCAAATTCCACACAGACAGTGGCCCAAGCCGGGAATCGAACCGGGGTCCCTGGCGCTGGGAGGCTGCAGTGCTAACTACGGTGCTACCGTGCTGCCCAGGCACGCATCAAAGGGCAGGACAAGTTGTTTAATGTTACAGCTGAATAATGTCATAGTGGGATGTCTACATTAGAGTAGATTGTACATGGTCAGTGAAAGGAAATGTGTTATCATGGGTTTGTCTTGGGATTTGTTAGCTTCTTATTCAAGAAGAGACCTCACAGGAGGCAATGGTCTTTGCTTGAAAAACATTTATTTACATGCTAACTATTTCAAGGGTTAAATAAGACTAACAGAATGCTGGAGGCTGCCCTCAGATATCCTCTCTATTAATGAAATCATTGTGACAGGATTCTTTTACACAGGCTCAGTCTGTTTTTATTTGAATGAATCCTTTACTCTGCATTTGCCCCGCAAGTTATTATTCCTGTAGCATTTTGCACACATTCTCCTACACCTCCTCCCCCACAACAAAGTCTCTTCACTTAAAGAGCAAGTCTCTTTGGTGGTTTCACCCATTTCCCTGAATGGGTATGGATCTCCTTCTGGGGTAGATGGGAATCGTACTGCTCCGAGGTCAGTTTGAGAGGACTGTCGCTCCTGGGTCCCTTCATTTGGGACCAGTAATTGTGACAGTCTCTTTTGGTGCAGGGAACTCTGTCAATGCTGTTGATGGCTTCCTGTCTGCTGAGATTAGGACAGTTCTGTTCCAGTGAACAATGCTTGACTGTGTCCTGACCAGGTACAACCTCAGTTGCAGAAGTTTTTCCAATTTACCTATTTTGTTCTGGTCTCTGATTATTACCCTCTCTCCTCACCCCAGAATTAGCACGTATTGATCTCTATGCCACTGGTTAAATGTACAAGCCTGACTTGCTTGATAGGCTTTTTCCTTCTTCCTAGCTCAATCATGTTCTTCCCCCATTAGATTTAGTCACAAGATGTTGGGCAAGAAGAGGAGTTGAGTCTTGGTTCAGGAGTTCACATGAGACAAGCCCATTGTGTAATTGTGTGGAATGATAGCTAAGCAGAGGTGCTCAAAGTCTTCATTCTTCCTCAAGAGGTCTTTGACAGTGCATACTCCTCGCTCAGCTTTTCCATTAAGCTGAGAGTATTTTGGGGAATTCTGAGCTCCGAAAGCTCAACAACCAGTTTCTCAGGTGAGCTGAGACTCCATTCCTTCCTCTACTGACGAGATTCACATTACGGCCTTTGTGTTGCACAGAGTGCCATAAATTACCATTACCGGCACGGTGGCGCAGTGATTAGCACTGCTGTCTCACAGCGCCAGGGACCTGGATTCAATTCCCGGCTTGGGTCACTGTCTGTGTGGAGTTTGCACATTCTCCCCGTGTCTGCGTGGGTTTCCCCCGGGTGCTCCAGTTTCCTTCCACAGTCCAAAGATGTGCGGGTTAGGTTGATTGACCGTGCTAAATTGCCCCTTAGTGTCAGGGGGACTAGCAGGGCAAGTGTGTGGGGTTGCGGGAATATGATCTGGGTGGGAATGTTGTCGGTGCTCGGCGTGATGAGCTGAATGGCCACCTTCTGGGATTATATGATTCTCCCTCACTGAAAAAACGGGCGAAAAAACCTCCCATTTTTTTCACCCGTTCGACACCTAGAATTATTCTGAGAAAATTCTACCCATAGTGTGTGCTGTCCTCTGGGACGTACCCAGATATTCCCTCTAAGTGAGTGAAATCACTGTGACAGAGCTTCCTTTGCACATGCTTAGTATGCCTTTATTAGAGTTAACCCTTTACAGGAAGAAGTTAGTGGCCGACTGACTTTTCATGTTCCCCTGTCCCAGAGAATTTTAATGTCGATAAGTCAGGCGTTACTAGACGTTATTTTCAGTTCTGTGCCAAAGATGGAAGAAACTCAACAAAATAAAAATAGTTTTCCACACATCCTATTTTCAAATGATTCTTACAAACAAGACGTTGGAATTCAGGATGTTACGTAGGTTAATGAGAAAGGATAGATGGTTTAATGACTATTTTTATAATTGGCATAAGTAGGCACCTTCTTAAATACATATGACACCATCAGCTGCAGCTTCTATTTGATATAGTTTTTTTCGCATTATGCCATTTCTAAAAGACTTTTGGAAGGTTGTTGAACTGTTGGAAATTATCACCACTGCTGCTTTTCTTGCCCATTAGCACTTATGGACACTTTGTAGCATGATTATTGGAGAGGGTTCAGAAACTGGGACCTCAAGCTGATTTATATTTCCTCCATACGACAGGGGAATGGAGGTCAATTTTAAAACTTTCCGTCATTCTGGTTAACTCAGCACAAACCAGCGACCATACTTGGACCTTTCTGGTTCCACACTGGGCCATTAATTATATCTAGCCAAGTATGAGAGTGGAGGTGGCTTCAAGCATTTGTTACTAGACATTGTTGAAGGTCCCGGCGTACAGACTGCATGGATTTCAATCTATTGTGTGCTGATGTGAGCGTGAAGTAGTCAGATCGCGAACACACAAGTGGTGGTGTCTAACAGTACTCAGACTGCCCATGGTTTCCAGATATGAAGTGGAATGAAGCTTGTTTGAGAATCAAGCCAAACAGGAGTGGGCTGAGAAATAGCAAACTCAGTAGAACTTGGAAGTGGATGACCAAGTTTTAAAGTTTAAGTTTATTTATTAGTTACAAGTAAGGCTTACATTAATGCTTCAATCAATGAAGTTACTGTGAAATTTCCCGAGTCGCCACACTCTGGCGCCCGTTTCAGGTCAATGCACCTAACCAGCACGTCTTTCAGACTGTGGGAGGAAACCAGAGCACCCAGAGGATATCCATGCAGACACAGGGAGAATGTGCGAACTCCACACAGACAGTGACCCAGCTGGGAATCGAACCCAGGTCTCCTGCATTGTGAAGCAGCAATGGTAACCGCTGTGCCACTGTGCCGCCCACAGAAAAGTTAAGCACAGTCAGTGGCTTTGTACCCCCACTTTCCCGCCCAATCACATTACCCCACTCACCCCCACCTCGATCTGGAGAGGGGGAGGGGAGGGGCATTCTGCCCAAAGCTTGAAGTAAAGGAGATTTGTTAACCTGATGTTCTACAATTTAACTCTGTTTAAAAAGCTCTGTGGGGCCACATTAAAGGGACTACAACACGCCCCATGGTAGGTTTTCATTCCTGGGGCTTGAAACATAACTGCTGTCGAAGCCAGGCTTACATCATTCAGTGGACAAATTTGGCCACGGAATGTGCTGGCCTGCAAACTGTGACAATATATGTCTAGAAGTATGTAGTACCCTGCGGAAAAAAGCTCAGAGGTAATTAAGAGCAGGGACTCTGATTAAATTTATTACCACTTCCTAGTCTGGAGACCAATATTGAACCACTGCCCCGGCTGAGATCATCGAATAGAGGGTTCAAACCGGGGCTCTCCTGGTCTGCTTAGTTTTGTGTCATTACTGGACCATTGCCCCTACTTCTATCTGTAATGCAGATTATAAATCCAGCAAGGCCCTTCACTGTACAAGACAATGGTTTATCTTTTAATTCAGAAGTCAATGGGTTTGACTGATTCAAGTATCTCATCTCAAAGTCTCTGGCTATAACGGCCAAGACAGATGAGTACATACCCTGCTTCGGTGGGTGCAGGACCTGGTACCGCCTTCTGTGGCAGCAGTCAATTACAAATCTCTTAAAAAAATATTCTTTCATGCAATGTGGGTGTCACTGGCTAGGGTAGCATTTATTATCTATCCCTACTTGCCCTTGGGAAAGTAGTGGTGAGCTGCCTTCATAAACCACTGCAATCCATGCAGTGTAGGTACACCCATGATGCTGTTAGGGAGGGAATTCCAGGATTTTGATCCAGCGACAAGGAAGGAACAGTGATATATTTCCAAGTCAGGATTGTGCGTGGTTCAGTGAAGAACTTGAAAGTGATGGTGTTCCCATGTGTCTGCTGCCTTAGTCTTTCTAGTTGGTAGTGGTCATAGGTTTGGAAGTTGTTGTCCCTGCAGTGCATCTTGTAGATGGTACACATGGCTGCCACTGTTCGTTAGTGGTGGATCTTTGGCACAGAACTGAAAATAACGTCTAGTAACGCCTGACTTATCGACATTAAAATTCTCTGGGACAGGGGAACATGAAAAGTCAGTCAGCCACTAACTTCTTCCTGTAAAGGGTTAACTCTAATAAAGGCATACTAAGCATGTGCAAAGGAAGCTCTGTCACAGTGATTTCACTCACTTAGAGGGAATATCTGGGTAGCATCCCAGAGGGCAGCACACACTATGGGTAGAATTTTCTCAGAATAATTCTAGGTGTCGAACGGGTGAAAAAAATGGGAGGTTTTCTCACCCGTTTTTTCAGTGAGGGAGAATCATATTTGTGGATGGGGTGTCATTCAAGCAGGTTGCTTTGTCCTGAATGGTCGTCATGCTTCTTGAGTGTTGTTTGAGCTGCGCTCATCCAGACAATTAGAGAGTATTCCATCACACTCCTGACTGTGCCGTGTCGATGATGTACAGCCTTTGGGGGGGTCAGGAGGTGAATTAATCACCAGAGTGGTGATTAATGACTTTTCTGGTAGCCAACGTATATATATATGGCTCGTCCAGATCAGTTTCTGGTCAATGGTAAACCCCAGAATGTTGCTAGAGGGGGAATCAGTCATGGTAATCCCATTGAATGTCAAGAGGGTTACATTTTCCCTTGTTTAGATGGTCATTGCCTGGGACTTGTGTGGTGTGAATGTTATTTGCTACTTGTCAGCCCAAGCCTGAATACAGTCCAGTTCTTGCTGCATTTGGACAAAGTCTGCTTCAGTATCTGAGGAGTCATGAATGGTGTGGAACATTGTGCAGTCATCAGCAAACATCCCCAGCTTCTGACCTCATGATGGAAGAAAGGTCATTGATGAAGCAGCTGAAGATGGTTGGGCCTCGGACACTACCCTGAGGAACACCTGTATTGACGTTCTGAAGCTGAGGTAATTGACCTCCAACAACCACAACCATCTTCTTTTGTGTAAAGTACTCTCCAACCAGTGGAGAGTTTTCCACCTGAATCCCATAGACTCCAGTTTTGCTAAGGCTCCTTGATGCCACACTTGGACAAATGCTGCCGTGATGTCAAGGCAGTTGATATCAAGGCAGTCACTTTCATCTCACCTCTTTTGTCCACTTTTGAACTAAGGCTGTAAGGAGGTTAGGAGCTGAGTGATCCAGGTGGAACCCCAAACCGAGCATCAGTGAGCAAGTTATTGCTAAGCAAATGCTGCTTGATAATGCTGTTGATGACCCCTAAGAGGCACAATTGAACACCCGTCCACCATCATTCCCATCACTGGCAGAATGGCATGGGTATGGGAAGGCATCAAGCCATCACCTGACACCTTTGTGTGCTGTTTTGCTAGTCTTTCGCTCTCCAAGTCTTTCCCCAAGAGCCCTTCAGCTCTTTCTTCTGAATGGATATTGCAGTGGTTGTGGTACTCAATTGTTAAGCAGAAGTTATCAGATAAAATTTAAATCAATAAATCTGGTAATACATGAGCTAGTACCAGGAAAATTATAAAGTTGTTAATTAAGCACTGCTGATCCATTAACTGCCTAGCCTGGACTATTTAAGTCACTGGGGTAGAGTTTGAAATGAATGAAAATAAATATTGGAAGGAATGTAAAATAGGTGGCTGATTCACTTGCCTGTGTTTTCCACTATCAACAGTAAGAAAGTAAGTAAGAAAGCAGACAAGATACTGAACTTACTGTGTTTACCCCAGTCCAACGCCAGCACCTCCACATCATGACTACCATTTTCCACTATCAACACCTATAGCAATGCTTCTGAGTGATCT
The DNA here is from genome assembly GCF_964213995.1 of Mustelus asterias. Taxonomy (NCBI): domain Eukaryota; kingdom Metazoa; phylum Chordata; class Chondrichthyes; order Carcharhiniformes; family Triakidae; genus Mustelus; species Mustelus asterias. The sequence continues at coordinate 60,856,678 of NC_135817.1, forward strand.
AGCAATCCATTCATTTGCAACTTCATTGCATAGACTGACTGGAGACACACAATAGAATCATAGGATTCCTACAGTGCAGAAGGAGGCCATTTGGCCCATTGAGCCTGCACTGACCACAAACCCACCCAGGCCCTATCTCTTAACCCCAAGTATTTTACCTTGCTGGCCTCCCTGACACTAAGGCAATTTACCATGGCCAATCTACGTAACCTGCTCATCTTTGGAGTGTGGGAAGAAACCGGAGCACCCGGAGGAATCCCACGCAGACACGGGGTGGATGTGCACACTCGACACAGACAGCCACCCGAGGCTGGAACTGAACCTGGGTCCCTGGCGCTGAGAGGCAGCAGTGCAAACCACTGTGTCAGTGTGCTGCCCCGGTGGTCACGGCACATTCATCTTCTTTCAGAAAAAAGTTTTAAAAAGTGAATGTTCTGTACTGTCGCAAGTTTACTTGGTGCATTATCTGTAGGTAATGCCTGTCCACCATCGATGCCACAGTTTATAGGTTGCTTACGTTCTACATTTCCTGGGGCTGCCATACTTCAGTGACATGTCGCAGAAGCTGCAAACCTCTGTGGCTTTGGACTCTGGTGGTTTCAGAACCATAAGTGGGCGGCAGAGCATCGGACACTTGACAAGCGATCGATACTGATTGGATCCCGTCAATGTTGGGGCTTATTTTGCCATCAATCACGGCCTTCCCAGTGGCAGTCTGCTTTCTTGCTGGTCAGCTGATTCTGCAGCCTCTCTGTCCCCACTCCATCCCCCCCCACCGTTCCTCGCACCATCACCACTGCCACCTGATTTTTTTTTCCCCGGATCAATAGGAGCGGTCAGCGAGAAAAGCCAGACAATCTGCACACAGCCACTGACCACAAACAAACAAATAGCACAGACCAACCGAGCATTACCTTTGAAACCAGATCCTTTTCCCGCAGTGGGCAGTCTGGTGAACTGATTTAGCCCAGTTTTGCCTACAGCGAACTGCATGTGTTTCCCTTCTGTAAACTTGCTCTCCACTTTTAAAATATGCATTTTCTTTCAAATAATGAGCAAAGAAAATACAGAATTATGCAGATAATTTATTCCTTCTGACTTGTCCAATATGCTTGTAAAGAAATTAATTAAATCATGTCGCTGCAGTGACAGAAATTGATGGCTTTTTAATCATCCGGTGATGACTGAATATGCAAGCATTTTCTCTGCTACTAAAAACTCAGAGGAGGGTCATTGATTTCTGCATTTATTACTGAGCATACATTTCCAATCTTTGCTACCTCTTTACTTCCAGGCAATTGAATGCTGACGGCCTGAGTTTTGAACCTGTTTACACAACCACAATTACTGCATTGAGTTAGCAACTGCAAAATAGAACAATGTCCCAAGGCTCTTTATAGAGATGAGATTGCAGAAAAAGCAAAATCCAAGAAGGGATATCAGGAACGAAGTTGTTCAGTGGGGGATGGGGGGGTGGCGGGGCGGGGGGGCGTTGTTCAAAAGAGTGTTAAAGCCTGAGATTTGATTTGGTTTTATTTATTGTCACATGTATTAACATACAGTGAAAAGTATTGTTTCTTGCGCGCTATACAAAGCATACCGTTCATAGCGAAGGAAAGGAGAGGGTGCAGAATGTAGAGTTACAGTTATAGCTAGCGTGTAGAGAAAGATCAACTTAATGCAGGGTAGGTCCATTCAAAAGCCTGACAGCAGTAGGGAAGAAGCTGTTCTTGAGTCGGTTGGTACGTGTTCTCAGACTTTTGTATCTTTTTCCCGACAGAAGAAGGTGGAAGAGAGAATGTCCAGGGTGCGTGGGGTCCTTAATTATGCTGGCTGCTTTGCCGAGGCAGCGGGAAGTATAGACAGAGTCAATGGATGGGAGACTGGTTTGCTTGATAGATTGGCTATATTCACGATCTTTTGTAGTTTCTTGCGGTCTTGGGCAAAGCAGGAGCCACACCAAGCTGTGATACAGCCAGAAAGAGTGCTTTCTATGGTGCATCTGTAAAAGTTGGCAAAGATAAAAGTTTTAGGACAGAATTGACCGAGGACCTTGAGCGTTGAAGATATTAGCTGCCAAAGGAAGAGAGGATGCATCGGTGACTAGATTCAAAGTCATGAAAAAGTTGTGAGATGGGATGGGTGCAGCCATCGAGGAGGGTCAAAGCTATAAAGTGGCTAAAGCATAAGAATTAGAATTGTAAATAGGTGATTTTGAGAAGTTGATGCTGGTCAGTGAGGACAATTTACCATCTCGCCCGCCCCAGAGCGGGCGAGATGGTAAAATTCCATCAGGGGACTCAGTGTGGTAGAGATGAGCTGAGGTTTATAGAGGATATGTGGTCAACTTGGGAAGTATTGTTGTGGTTTAGCATGGAGAGTATAAAGTCATGGATGGGAGTTGAAGGAACGGATGGGCTGGGAAGGGTCAGAGGTGGATAATATTGCAATGGAGAAGTCACTTTTAATGATGGAGAAGAAATAAGGTCAGATATTCAACTAGGGCTGAAGTAAGACACTGAAGTTGTGAAAATTTTGAACTATTTAATTGTGACAGTTATTATCAGCATTACAACTACTTCCAGACAATTCAATCCTCAGAACACCAGATCAAGCCAAGTTGTAAAGACAGAGGTGTGATGCAGCGTAATTCACAAAGTATAATTCTGCTAAGGTGGGTGTAGAATTCAACACCACACAATCTAATTGCTGAATAAAGTCCCCAGGTCACTTAGAGTTTTATTAATTGGTCAGAGAATTTCTCAAATTGAAATTAACTTGTTCGTTTTAAGCTTTAATTTTTGGATTATGTGTGAAAAAGTTGATTTGATTCCCTGTTTATGTCTGCCGGATTCTCAAATTCAATGGAAACAAGTCTGGAGAGATGTATAATGGGTTGCTGGCTTATTGGAACCACCTGATTTGCACTGTGGTACCAGGTTAATATCCAGATATCTGCCTTTATTTTTATATGAGCGTTATAAATGTCAATGTTCACATTTACCATATAAATTCATAATTACATCCTGCCACAAGCGGTGGGAGGGTGTAATTGCAGGATGACAGATTTACAGGGGTCAAAAGAAATTATAACAGAAGAGGTTAACAGGAAATGTAATTTTTTAAATATATTAATAATAGATCGGTTATATAAGTTAGGCATCTTGGCATCATATGAAGTAATCATGGTTAGATTGCATGTGAATTCAGTGGAGTGACTTGTAGTCAGATGTTCTGAATGTTTTTTTTGTTTCGCTTCATTGTTGGATGCAGTGAAGTAATGAGAATGAAGTCTTGTAAAATAATTCTTAAAAATAGCTTGGCAGAAGGTATGGCCTAATGTGGGAATGAACTTTTGTGGTGAGTTAAATATCCCAGAACTCCTTTTAAGAAACAGTTCTAAGGGTAGTAATTTTTCTGGGTGGGTGGACCGAATATCTACTTTGGTGAAAGACTTTCGTGCTGTGGGGTCTGAGGTTGCATTGTTTATATATTTTTCTTTTAAGGACAGGTCTGGACTGTGTCAGTTGTGGCTAAGTCGAGAACTCTCTCTCCTCTGAGTCAGAGGTTGAGTTCCAAGTCCCACTCCCAGTACTTGAGCAGGCAAATCAAAGTTGAGTAGTGAGGGAGTGCTGCACTGGTGGAGGAGCCCCTCTTCGGAGGAGACATTAAACCAGAAGAGGGCGGCACGGTGGCACAGTGGTTAGCACTGCTGCCTCACAGTGCCAGGGACCTGTGTTTGATTCCCAGCTTGGGTCACCGTCTGTGCAGAGTCTGCACGTTCTCCCCGTGTCTGCGTGGGTGTCCTTCGGGTGCTCTGGTTTCCTCCCAGTGTTTATCACCTATTCCCAAAGACAATTTCCATGTTCTAATGAGAATGGCATCTTGTAACAATATGCTAATTACCTAAATTAATTAACTTTTATATTTAATAGTCCGAAATAGTCCGAAAGTCATGCTGGTTAGGCGCACTGACCATGCTAAATTCTCCCTCAGTGCACCCGAACAGGCGCCGGAGTGTGGCGACTAGGAGATTTTCACAGTAACTTCATTGCAGTGTTAATGCAAGCCTACTTGTGATACTGATAAATAAACTTTAAAAGCATTGTCTTCCCCCAGGGGTGGAGGTCAAAGATCAGTAACACTATTTCAGAGAAGAGCAGGGGAGCTATCCACAGTGTTCTGGCCAATATTTATCCCTCCAGACAACATCACAAAATCAGATCATCGCATTGCTGTTTGCTGTACACAAATCAGCTGCTGCATTTCCTACATAATAGCAGTGACTACATTTCAAAGGGGCTTCACTGGTTGTAAAGTACTTTGAAATTCCCAGAGCGTGTGCAAGGCGCTATACAAATGCAAGTCGTTCTTGTCGTTCATAATGGAAGTCAAGAGCAAGGTTGCAAAGTGTAGGAGAGAAAATGAGAAAAATCAAATTGTGGTTAGCTGATGTCAAGCTTGGGTTTTCAAAGGCTATAGATTGTAACAATATGTCAGGCACCACTATTTTAATTAACGCAGCCGTGAGATTAAAGAAATAGGACACCGTCGAAAGTCATTTATTTTCTCGAAAATCAAAAGTTCCTAATCTGCACAGATTTATTAAAGGTACTGGATGGCTGTCAGTGAGGGACAAGATGTGGAGATGCCGGCGTTGGACTGGGGTAAACACAGTAAGAAGTTTAACAACACCAGGTTAAAGTCCAACAGGTTTATTTGGTAGCAAAAGCCACACAAGCTTTCGAGGCTCTGAGCCCCTTCTTCAGGTGAGTGGGAATTCTGTTCACAAACAGAACTTATAAGACACAGACTCAATTTACATGGTTGGAATGCGAATACTTACAACTAATCCAGTCTTTAAGAAACAAAACAATGGGAGTGGAGAGAGCATCAAGACAGGCTAAAAAGATGTGTATTGTCTCCAGACAAGACAGCCAGTGAAACTCTGCAGGTCCACGCAACTGTGGGAGTTACAAATAGTGTGACATAAATTCTGATTCTAGGATCGCATGATAAAGACTCAGGAGGAAAAAAGCAGAAATATTTATGTGAAATAGTGTGACATAAACCCAATATCCCGGTTGATGCTGTCTTGATGCTCCCGGTTGATGCTGTCTTGATGCTCTCTCCACTCCCTGCTTTTTTCCTCCTGAGTCTTTATCATGCGATCCTAGAATCAGAATTTATGTCACACTATTTGTAACTCCCACAGTTGCGTGGACCTGCAGAGTTTCACTGGCTGTCTTGTCTGGAGACAATACACATCTTTTTAGCCTGTCTTGATGCTCTCTCCACTCCCATTGTTTTGTTTCTTAAAGACTGGATTAGTTGTAAGTATTCGCATTCCAACCATGTAAATTGAGTCTGTGTCTTATAAGTTCTGTTTGTGAACAGAATTCCCACTCACCTGAAGAAGGGGCTCAGAGCCTCGAAAGCTTGTGTGGCTTTTGCTACCAAATAAACCTGTTGGACTTTAACCTGGTGTTGTTAAACTTCTTACAGTGAGGGACAAGACAGTAATCAAATCTCGGGCATCGTCTGACAAACGCAAACACGGGTTTTGCGCTTGTGGTTTCTGTCATGTGGCCACCCCACCACGTCCCTCGTTGGATTACTGTCGCGCAAAGCGCTGAAGGGCTGCTAATGCCCTGAGTCTAGAAGCACTCTGCGTCAGGCAAAGAAAACGCAGTTGATAAGGGGAATTCTCACTGGCGAGTCAGCAGCTTTGCTGTGATCTTTCAGTAATTTACTGAGTTCCCTGTAGACAATAGATGATAAATACTGGTTGGACAGGCGCTGTACCATGATTGTAATGGTATGATGTGTGACAGATGTGTCAGAGCAATTAACAAGGAGCATTTCAAGTGTGACACTCACTAATAATCTTTCGAAAGAATCCTGCACTTATCCCATATCAGTCACTAAATAAATGGCATATCTTGCTGCTCTTTTTAACCCTAAAGCTACCAGCAGTTGAGCATCCTCATGAATTTAAACGTGCAAGCGAGGTTCCATTTATTTTCTCTTTGACTGAAGCTAAAAGGTACTCAACAATGAGTTTAGTCTTCTGTTGGGAAGTATCTCGTAAGTTTCCTTGGGCAACTGAAATTTTCCTTGACCAATTTCTATAATTATGAAAATCCACATGAACTTGTACCAAATGTGAACTTCGTTCACAATAATAATGCCCCCATCCATATACTGATAGATATAGTGCCATGGATACACCAGGACAGAAAGAGTTCCTGGAGTTGCCCGTGTTACAGGCATTAAATGAGCATGATAGCCAATTCCATGGAATGTGTGCCACGCCTGATTAGGGATACGGACTCTGCCACATAGTATAGAGCACAGCTCAGTTGCCCCCGGCAACCACCTCCAAAAGGTGTTAGGATCCTTAAATAAATGTAAATGAGTAAGCTAATGCCTACTTCAGGAGTCCGGCACTAAATTGGTGAGTGATGCGGGCGCTGGGCCGACTCCACTTGGGATTCTTGAGTGGTTCCAAGCAGCAATTGCAATAAAACAGCTTCCCAGCTTCCTGGCTTCCACAGCACTCTCAGGGATTCTCAAGTCATTGCTGGCCTGCGATGAGTACCAGTCTCGTTAAAGTCATCATAGCTCTCTGGGATTTAGCTGAGAACTTCTGTCACCAAGGTAGGTAGCCTGAAATCTGATGAAAAAGGATGAGTTATGTTTGTGGGCACAGCAGGTGTCAGGAGCTGCATGGCCCAGGGTAATGAGGCCCAGGCCCAAAGTTTCAGGTGGGTCAGTGGGCCTTCCACCTCCTGACTGCTGACAGTCACGTGCCCACATACAGGCCATAACTAGATTTTACCTGAAGAACTAATTACTATTTGATATTCTTAGCGTGTATCAGGGCATTCGGCTAATGTGTAGGAAGTTGAACAAGACTAACTTGTCTTTAGATTTGCATGCACCATAAATACCTGCCCATGATCACATTAAACTGCCCTTTTTGTGACAGGACTTGGAGGAGATTGACTTTTTACTACTCAGTGAGTGGAACGACAGCCCTCCAGATGGGAAAAGTGAGAGCAAGTAGCAGCTATAGATATATCCTGTCCGAAACTTTACTGACAAAGGAAGACTGAAGTTTGCACAAATAGCATTAGCCCAGAGAGCCATAAATCTGAAAGGTGTAAAATTTAATCCTTAACATGTGTTTGGTGCCACCGTCTGTGGCGAGAACAGGTGTTGACATTTCAGGTGTGATTTTAATCAGAACTGAAAAATGATGAATAACCATTTAAATAGAACCAGAGTGTAATGAGCTGCTTTTACAGGCTTCACAAGAAGTGTTTGTTAATAAGAAATGTACAACAGCCTCATGGCTGTATCTATCTCCCAGAACGTCTCTGCCCAGAAGCCTGTCTCACCACGGGGGGGTGATTCAACACAATGGGTGGAATTTTACCATCCCGCCCACCACATGAGCTGTAGCTGGCAAGACACAAACCATGTAAAAGTCTGTTGATTTCGGGCAGGATTTTCCAGCCTTGAGGTAAGCGCAGCTGGAAAATCCCACCTTATGAGTCCCGATTGGTCGCGCAGGCTAGATGACCCTTATTCTGCTGTGTTGCCCTTAAAGGAGCAATCATCATATCCCTCCCCCTTTAACTCCTTTATACAATCTCTGGAACTAATTCACTCCGTCCTTAATTCTAACTAAAAATTATGTACGTGAGTTGGACAATTATCAGTCAAGTCTTTGAGAGGGTTTTCTGTTTCGTGTAGAATGGTTGTCTGAAATGCTTCCACAGGATTGACAGGAACTGGGTATGGATACCTCTTCTGGCACAGATGACTCCAAGTCCATGTCAAAACTCCTAAGTGAAACTTTTAACGTGTTCTTGTGGCACTTTGAGTGCCTCCCAGACTCAAACTCTTCATAGAAGATTTGCTTTAGTCGGTGTGAGTGCCCGGCATCCTGACTACTTGACGGGCCCAACTCAGATGTGAAGGTCTCAATATGATGTGGATGCTTGTCATCAGCTCAGAGGAGCACCTCAGTGTCTGGTATTTTGTCCAATCATTTGATCTTCAGAAGCTTCCAAAGGAAGCTCAAGGAAAGCTCCAGAAGAACATGAGAAATAGAAATAGGAGTAGACCACCTGGCCCTTCAAGCCTGCCCCATCATTCAATATGATCATGGCTGATCTATGTCTGTGCCACTTTCCCATAGCCCTTTATTTCTTGATCTATCACAATATTTATCCACCTCCACTTTAAATAATTCTCATGATCCAGCCCCTAACACCCTTTGGGACAGAGAATTCCAGAGATTCACCACCCTCTGCGAGAAGACATTTCTACGCACTTCAGTTTTAAATGACTGGCCCTTTATCCTGCAGCTATGTCCCCTTGTTCGAGACTCTCCCACTAGTGAAAACATCTCATCATCTACCCTATCAAGCCTCCTCAGGATCTTTGAATAAGTTCACCCCTCACCCTTCTAAACTCTAAATGTTACTACATCCATTTTTAGGTAAGGGGACCAAAACTGTATACGGTATTCCAGGTGAGGCCTTAACAACACCCTGTACAATTGCAACAAAACCTCCTTATTTTTAAACTCCAACTCCTTTGCAATCAAGGTCAAAATTCTGTTTGCCTTCTTAATTACTTGTTGGACCTGCCTGCTAGCTTTTTGAATTCATGTACTAGAACACCTGGATACCTCTGTACCTCACTCAGTCTCTCCCCATTTAAATAGTAATCTGTCTTTTGATTCCTTCTGCGAAGTGCATGATCTCATCCTTCCCCATGTTAAACTCCATTTCCCCCAGTCACACAATCCATCTATATCCCATTGCAAAATCACAATATCCTCATCACAACAATGCCCCTCCACCTATCTTTGTATCATCAGCAAATTTGTAAGCCTCACATTCTATTCCTTCCTCCAGGCCATTAATGTAAATAGTGAACAATTGCCGGCCAAAAACTGATCCCTGTGGTACTCTACTAATTACATCTTTCCACTCTGAAAAGGACCCATTTATTCCAACTCTCTATTTTCTATGTGACAGTCAGTTTTCAATACATGCTAGCACACTTCCTCCAATTCCATGGGCTTTTACTTTATGCACCAGCCTTTCATGCGGCACCTTGTCAAATGCTTCCAGGATGATGGAAATGCAGGTCCCTTTAAGAGTAAAACAGGGACAGGCTTCAGAATCAATTGAGAGCAGATAATGCTCATTGAAGCTTGTACTTAAGAGCTGTGGTTTTCCCCCAGTAGGGAGCGACGTTAAACAGAGAGAGAGGATCCAGAAGGGAAGAGTAGTTGTGAATCACAAAATGTCTTCTGCTGTCTGATTCAGTAAATGGATATCCAACTAATAAAATAGGAAAACCCTATCTCAAGTCCAAGTTTCCAGTCCGTGACCAGGGCCTGTCAGCAGTGGATAAGTTCACTTATTTCAGCAGCACACTCTCTCTTGAGCTATCTGTGTTAATGATGAGCCAGATGCAGGAATTGCCAAAGTAAGTGTAGCCTTTTACAGACGTCAAATATCAGTCTGGGAACAAAGAGCAGTAAGCCTGTCGACCAAACTGAAATGCTGTAGGGCAACAGACCTGTCCATTCTGCTGTACATATACAAGACGTGGACTGTGCATCGGAGTCATGCCGAGACGCTTTGATGTGAGTTCCTTTGGATTGTATAAAGGGGGTAAATTCAACACACCATAGGCATCCTGGAACCAGCTTATCCACACTCTTGAGTGCATTAGTTTGAGATATGAAAAGTAAAAGTATTTAGAAAGGTCTGCAATCATTGGCAATAATCGTGAAAATAAAACCTGAAGAGCAAGTTTCCATTTGGTCTGACACTTTTCCAATACACAGCTCAAATGTGTCTTAAATTAGTCTGGCTTGAAGTTCTTTCTCAAGCTCTCTATTAATCTATGCTCCTCAAATCCTCAACTAATTATCTCTGCTCTAAATAAGCAACTCATAGTCCTTCCTTGGCACAATTAATATTCATTAAACATACGACAGGTTAAGAAGCTGTTCTGAACAGATTTTTCATGTCTTCACAAATCAATAGAATACTCGAACGATGCCCTCATACTTTAACGTAATGAATATATTAACTACTGTGTCCCTTAAACACTCACTGTGTTTGATCAACCTTCTGGGATCAGGGAATCTTCAGTGATATTATGTACTCTGCACATATTTCTCTCTGGTATACAGTTGAATAGATCTGTACAAACTCATTGCCTTTGCAGCTCACATGTTCTCAATAGTATTTGGTTGCTTCCATTTTTAATTCCCTCCTCACCCTGAAATTTGCATATTTTCTCCTCACTCCTACTGCAGTAAAGTTCTGCAGGCACCTGTAGCCTTTCTTTGCCTTTTCTGAGGAACTATTCTTCAATTGTATGTCCCATTTTAATATTGACTGGGAATTGGGTGAGCAGGCGTTTCAATGGGATGAAAGTTTGATGTTTGTTTTTGCATCGGGTCAACCCTGTGAAGTTAAAAATGGCCCTCATAACCTCTGGCTCACTGATCTAAACCTATAACCTCAAGTGGTGGATATATACTTGATAAGGAAAATAATTCAGGACATTGGGGGAAAGAGCAAGTATGAATTATTTAGGCCTTGAAACAAGCTAGCACAGGCATGAAGGGCCAAATTGCCTCCTTTTGTACTGTATGTTTTTATGATCCTAATACTATACCCGCTGAACCATTATGTCTTGCTGCTAGAAATCTTTCAATCATGCAGCCATGAATTATAAATACAGCAGATTGTTCAGATTCTATTGGAGAAGCATTTCTCATTATCAGAGTATAATAAGTACTACCGCTATTTTGTATTATTGCATTTATGCAGCTCTCAGAGTACGAACACTGTAACTAAATCCATTGCTGAATTTTCAGATCAGTCAGATCTCAGTTGCTTACAATAAATCATTGCTTTTTGTTTGATGATGTTCAGGGCTTTACTGGCCCCTGGGAGATAGGTGGTGGCAGGAAAATCGTGAGGAGTCAGCTTCATATCAGCAAGACCAGGGAGAGAAATCATGGGTCCTGGTTCTTCACCTCTCAGGACCTCTTATTCCCCACATGCCCCACATTCCCCTTCAATCATGTGTAATATTTTTAATACAACAAAAACACAAAATGCTGGAAAATCTCCGCAGGTCTAACAGCATCAGTTGAGAGCGTATAGAGCCTGAGGATGATCCTGCATGATATTTAAGTTTAAGTTTATTTTCTTAGTGCCACAAGTCAGCTTATATTAACACTGCAATGAAGTTACTGTGAAAATCCCCTAGTCACCACACTCTGGCGCCTGTTCGGGTACACTGAGGGAGAATTTAGCATGGTTTAGCACCTAACCAGCACACCTTTCGGACTGAGGGAGAAAACCGGAGCACCCGGAGGAAACCCACGCAGACTCCCCTTTCAAGATTCACCAATCACAGAATGGTACTAGTAAAATGATAATGTCTCCTGTTGGCATCTGCTTACAAATATGGTGAAATATACACACAACATGGATCATTAATATTAAGAGCAGCACTGATATGAAGCAGTATTTGCTTGTGTGTATCCTATGGATGGTCTCATCTTGACTGTTACACAAACCAGTGAGTACAAATTTGACTTTAACAGCATTGTACACTATTGTTAAGTTGACAGGAAGATATCCTATTTATTATTTATAACACTATGCAGATCATAACACTGCTTTCAATGACTGCCTCAGTGCTCCTTAACATGTTCTGCACACTCATCTGCCGTTTAAACAGTAAATTCATATTTGGGGGAAACGTTCAATATTTTCAACCCAGATAAACTGCACAAGATCTTTTCAAATCTGTCAAAGAATTAGAAGACTTCCTCCTGCCTGGGTGCATGATATTATTCAGTATAATTATTTCATATAAGGGGAGCAATTGGATTCTATCAGTAATCTCATAAGATCAAATGACTCCTGAGCAAGAAAGTGGAATGATTGAACCATATAGGTCTCCACTGTCAGTGAGAAGCATTGGAGTCCTTGGGTGTCTCTATGTGACTCAACATTTATGAGGCCAGATGAATGGCTCACAGTTGTATCTGCGTTTTCTTGATCAGCAAGTCTGAAGACTTGCTGCTTCTCACTATAATATATTTTCAATATTGACTATGCAACATAAATTTATCAAGATGTATAATTCGTACAAAAGACGCATAAAAGCAACATGATGGAATGGCATAACAGGTAAATAGACAAAAGGACAAGATTGAAGTTATTGGAAAAAATAAACAGTTGAGAATCATTTACAAGATAAAAATTGCTAGTTTATGATAAGGTCATTACACACTCCAGTCCTAGCAATATCACCCCACAAAGCCTGCTCACAGTAAACTTCCATTAACGGCAAAATAAACAGAACTCCAGCTATGACTACACCCTCTGCAGGATGATCGATAACAAAGATTGTCTCACCAAGCTAAACTCATTCATCCAGAATAACATGCAAACATACATATTAGGAGCTGAAGTAGGCCATTCAGCCCCTTGGGTCTACTCCACCATTTGATAACATTGCCTACATTTTACAAGTGAAGACAGATATAAAGCGCTTTGAGACATCATGAAAAGTGTAGTATAAATGTAGGCTTGTCTTTATTTCATTACATCTGCATGCAGTAGGCAGAGGGACCATAGCAATGGTGAAACTGGAGGCTCAATGCGGATTCTTCTAATGGTAATTAATCCCAGAGCAATCAGCTGATGTTAGGAAATATGAAGAAATCTCTTCATTTACAAAACAATTAAATTCTGTAGCTAATACAACCTTACCATTCTTCATTCTCTAGTGCCAAACCACAATATATGTAAATGGCATCTGTCCCTTTTTGTATTATCCCCCAGGATTTGTCAATCAGACTTCTACCAGCAGCTCAGGAAAATTTAGATTGAACATTGGATCTTAATTTTTTCAAAGAATGATCCAAGCTATATGGGTACAAGACAGCTACCTGGTAAAGTAGAAAGTTGTTTTGTATGTCTTGTACTCAAAGAGCAGGACAAATCCAACCCAGCCAATTACCGCGCCATTGGTCAACTCTTGATCATCAGTACAGTGATAGAAAGGGGTAATCAACAGTGCAATCAAGCAGCACTTGCTTGGCAATAATCTGCTCACTGATACTCACACTCATACCCACTCATACTCAGCTCCTGACCTCATTACATCCTTGGATCAAACTTGGAGCTGAACTGTTGAGGTGAGGAAGAAGTGACTGCCCCTAATATTAAGGCCACATTTGAACAAGGACCCCTAGCAAATCTGGAGTCAATGGGATTAGGGGAAATCTCTCTTCTGTTGGGATTCATACCTGGCACAAAGAAAGATGGTTGTGGTTGTTGGAAGTCAATCATCTCTGCTCTAGGACATTACTGCAAGAGTTCTTCAGGGGTGTATCCTAGACCCAATCACCTTCAGCCGCTTCATTAATGACCTTCCTTCCATCATAAGGTCAGAAGTGTGAATGTTTGCTGATGATTACACAATGTTCAGCACCATTTGTGACTCCTTAGATATTGAAGTAGTGCAAGCCCAAATGCAACATGACCCTTTGGGCTGACAAGTGACTCGAGACATTCACACCACACAAGTGCCTAGATGTCAAGAGAAAATCTAATTATCGCCCCCTTGACATTCAATGGTGTTACCATCACTGAATTCCCCACTGTTAATCTCCAAGGAGTTATCATTGACCAGAGACTGAACTGGACTATCCATATCACTACTGTGGCTACAAGAGCAGGTCAGAGGCTAGGAGTCCAATGGCGAGTAACTTGCCTTGTGAGCCTGTCCACAGATTAAAAGGCACAAGCCAGGAGGGTGATGGAATACTCTCCAGCTGCCTGAATGAGTACAGTTCCAGCAACACTCAAGAACCTTGACACCATCCAGGACAGAACAACCCACTTGATTGCATCCCTTCCAGAACCAATCACTTCCTTCACCATTGATGTTCAGTAGCAGCAGTGGTAACATCTAAAAGTGCACTTGTTGTGAAGTTGAGTTTGTAAAGATGTAAAGAATATAAAAAAAGATGCTAGAGGAAAAAAACATTGCATGGTCCCTTTAAGAATTGATATTTTGTCTCAGTACTTGAAGGTTTAAAATGCAAAGTACATCCAAATTCCAGGCTGAAACATTTGCTTCAAAAAGTCAAGCAGTAGTCCTGACAAGGCAACCTGTTTGTGTTTGAATTTTGCCCAATTACTTTAAAACAGGCTACCAAGAACCTGTAAGATTTGAATTTGATATTGTTGACTACAGCTGACAAATCCTATTGTAGGAAAATTGATAGGTCATCACAGGTATAAAAGAGAGTGCAAGGGTGGAAAAACAGACTGTTAGCAACTGCCACCTCTCAAACCTTGAGAGGAACAGAGCAGTTCTCTACCCTACCAGCTTTATAGATGTCTTAAGAGAATGCAACATCTAACCAGTGAAAGGTACCAAATCAAAGAGAACTCACAGACAGGGAAATCAACTGAGAAAGTCCAGAAGGTTCTGAAAGACACAAAAGCTGGTTGTATATTTTTTGAGAGTGACGAAATTCTATTTTTTTTGGTTAATGAATGAGCATTCTATTTATTTGAACAGCATTCTAATAGAACCTTATTTTATTCAGTACTTTACTTTAGTTAAACTTCTCTGTTAGTTAAATAAATAAATTGTTAAGCATTCATCTTAAAGTGCATGTCGGGTGTTTTTGTTAGCTAACCATTACTGAAGGACAGAGATGAAGGACAGTTCACACCTTCCCACACACTTTTAACAGATTACGAGCTGAGGCATTCCTCTTTGGGGGATTTGGCATTACTTCTTTAGTGGTCAACCTTTGCTTCATAACAAATTGGGGACTCAGGTCAGGGATATGAACAGTCCTAAATCTTTAAATAAACCTAAGTGAGAAAATGATTCTTAACATAGTTAAAGAAGTTCTGGGTGTTGAAAATGCTTCCCAAATAAATGGCACAGTGGCACAGTGGTTAAACTGCTGCCTCACAGCGCCAGGGACCTGGGTTTGACTCCCGGCTTGGGTCACCGTCTGTGTAGATTTTGCATGTTCTTCCTGTGCCTGCATGGGTTTCCTCCAGGTGCTCTGGTTTCCTCCCAGTCCAAAGATGTGCTGGTTAGGTGCATTGGCCATGTTAAATTCTCCCTCAGTGTACCCGAACAGGTGTCGGAGTGTGGCAACTAGGGGATTTTCACAGTAGTTTCATTAGAGTGTGAATGTAAGCCTACTTATAACTAATAAATAAACTTAAAATATAACTTAAACAAATTTGCCAAGAAACTGTAGAGAAACAGAAAAGATGACACTAGTAGAATTAACCAACAGGCTAAAATTGGGTTTAACTAGGAATAATAAGAAAGCTGAAATTGTAATGGAATTAGCCAACATTTATGTACATCAGAGAAACAGTCAAGTGCAGTGGAATTAGAAAAAATTAAAATGCAACTGAGACAGTTGGAGTTAGAAAGTCAACTTCAAAGGCTGGAGTTAGAAGGAAAAGGAAGGGAGAAGAGAGAGAAGAAAGAAAAAGGGAAAAAGAGCGGAAAGCCCAAGCACAAGAAAGGGAAAAAGAAGGTTGTTTGAGTTAGAAAAGATAAAGTTGGAATCTGAAGCAAGAAGACTTTAAATGACAGAAGGAAGATTACCAGATATAATTGATAATGAGCAGACTCATCATAGCCAACCATCTGGTAAGGATACATACAAATATGTCCAAACATTATCAAAATTTGATGAAAAGAACACAGAAGCCTTTTTCATCTCCTTTGAAAATTTGGCTACACCGATGAACTGGCCAGTGGAGATGTGGGCAATGTTAATTCAGACCAAGTTGGTAGGCAGGGCTATATTGACTGGGACAGCCATAGTATTCGAGGGTTGGATGGAGAGAAATTTGTTGAGTGTATTCAGGAGGAATTTCTCATTCAGTATGTAGATGGCCCGACTAGCGAGGGGGCAAAACTTGACCTCCTCTTGGGAAATAAGGAAGGGCAGGTGACAGAAGTGATAGTGAGGGATCACTTTGGGACCAGTGACCATAATTCTATTGGTTTTAAGATAGCTATGGAGAATGATTGGTCTGGCCCAAAAGTTAAAATTCTAAACTGGGG
Source organism: Mustelus asterias (assembly GCF_964213995.1). NCBI lineage: Eukaryota > Metazoa > Chordata > Chondrichthyes > Carcharhiniformes > Triakidae > Mustelus > Mustelus asterias. Next base: position 60,872,863 of record NC_135817.1, read on the forward strand.
CAAGGCTAATTTTGATGGTATCAGGCAGGAACTTTCAAAAGTTAATTGGGGCAGTCTGTGGGAAGGCAAAGGGACCTCTGGTAAGTGGGAGGCTTTCAAAAGTGTGTTAACCAGGGTTCAGGGTAAGCACATTCCTCTTAGAGTGAAGGGCAAGGCTTTCAGAAGTAGGGAACCCTGGATAACTCGGGATATTGAGGTCCTGGTCAAGAAGAAGAAGGAGACACATGACATGCATAGGCAGCTGGGATCAAATAGATCCCTTAAAGAAGATAGGGGTGTAGAAGTAGAATTAAGAGAGAAATCAGGAGGGCAAAAAGGGGACATGGGATTGTTTTGGCAGATAAGGCAAAATAGAATCCAAAGAGCTTCTACAAATACATAAAGGGCAAAAGAGTAACAAGGGAGAGAGTAGGGCCACTTAAGGATCAACAAGGTCATTTATGTGCGGATCCACAAGAGATGGGTAAGATCCTAAATGAATATTTCTCAGTATTTACTGTTGAGAAAAGCATGGATGTTAGGGAACTTGGGGAAATAAATAGTGATGTCTTGAGGAGTGTACATATTACAGAGAAGGAGGTGCTGGAAGTCTTAAAGTGCATCAAGGTAGATAAATCCCAGGGACCTGATGACGTGTATCCCAGCACATTGTGGGAGGTTAGGGAGGAAATTGTGGATCCCCTAGCAGAGATATTTGAATCATCGATAGCCACAGGTGAGGTGCCTGAAGATTGGAGGGTGGCAAATGTTGTGCCTTTGTTTAAAAATGGCTGCAGGGAAAAGCCTTGGTATTACAGACCAGTGAGCCTCACATCTGTGGTAGGTAAGTTGTTGGAAGGTATTTTGAGAGACAGGATCTACAGGCATTTGGAGACGCAAGGACTGATTAGGGACAGTCAACATGGCGTTGAGAGTGGAAAATCATGTCTCACAAATTTGATTGAGTTTTTTGAAGCGGTAACCAAGAAGGTAGATGAGGGCAGTGCAGTCGATGTTGTCTACATGAACCTTAGCAAGGCCTTTGACAAGGTACCGCATGGTAGGTTATTGCATAAGGTTAAATCTCAGGGGATCCAGGGTGAGGTAGCTAAATGGATACAAAATTGGCTTGATGACAGAAGCCAGAGGGTGGTTGTATAGAGTTGTTTTTCAAACTGGAGGCCTGTGACCAGCGGTGTGCCTCAGGGATCAGTGCTGGGTCCACTGTTGTTTGTCATTTATATTAATGAATTGGATAAGAATATAAGAGGCATGGTTAGTAAGTTTGCTGATGACACCAAGATTGGACTGTGAAGAAGATTATCTCGGATTGCAACGGGATCTTGATCCATTGAGCCAGTGGGCTGATGAATAGCAGATGGAGTTTAATTTGGATAAATGCAAGGTGATGCATTTTGGTAGATTGAACCAGGGGCAGGACTTACTCAGTTAATGGTAAGGCATTGGGGAGAGTTACAGAACAAAGAGATCTAGGGGTACATGTTCATAGCTCCTTGAAAGTGGAGTCACAGGTGGACAGAGTAGTGAAGAAGGCATTCAGCATGCTTGGCTTCATTGGCTAGAACATTGAATACAGGAGTTGGGACGTCTTGTTGAAGTTGTACAGGATATTGGTAGGGCCACACTTGGAATACCGTATACAGTTCTGGTCACCTATTATAGAAAGGATATTATTAAACTAGAAAGAGAGCAGAAAAGATTTACTAGGATGCTACCGGGACTTGATAGTTTGAGTTATAAGGAGAGGCTGGATAGACTGGGACTTTTTCTCTGGAGCGTAGAAGGCTGAAGAGTGATCTTATAGAGGCCTATAAAATAATGAGGAGCATAGATCAGCTCGATAGTCAATATCTTTTCCCAAATGTAGGGGAGTCTAAAACTGGAGGGCATAGTTTAAGGTGAGAGGGGAGGGATACAAAAGAGTCCAGAGGGACAATTTTTTCACACAGAGGGTGGTGAGTGTCTGGAACAAGCTGCCAGAGGTAGTAGTAGAGGCGGGTACAATTTTGTCTTTTAAAAAGCATTTAGACAGTTACATGGGTAAGATGGGTATAGAGGGATAAAGGCCAAATGCGGGCAATTGGGACTAGCTTCGGGGTTTTAAAAAAAAGGGGCGGCATGGACAAGTTGGGCTGGAGAGCCTGTTTCCATGCTGTAAATCTCTACGACTCTATGACTCTACTGAGGTGTTTGCAGCATTGTCAGAGGAGGTGTCAGGAAAATATGATGAAGTGATGAAGGCTGTTTTGCATGCGTGCAAATTGGCATCAGAAGCATATAGACAATGATTCAGAAATGTAAGGAGGGAACCAGGTCAGACATATATCAAGTTTGAAAGAAATAAGCAGAACAACTTTGATCAATGGGTGAAAGCATTAAAGATGGAAAAGACATCTGAGGCCCTTAGAGATATTATGCTGCTGGAAGAGTTTAGAAACTCACTTCCAGAAGTGATAAGAACTCATGTTGAGGAACAGAAAGTTAAGACAGCAAGAAGAGCTGCAGAGATGGCGGATGAATACACATTAGTGCATAAATTGAAATTTGCCTTCCGACAGCAATTTCAGTCCATGACGGATAGAACTTGGGAAAGAAGGAGATCCTTCAATGAAAAACAAAAAGTAAATCACACTAGGAACAGATTACCACCTGTGGAAAAAGACACCCAAGCGGGTGGAAAAGAGGTGAAAGACCTCAGGTGTTTTCACTGTAATAAGGTGGGACACACAAAAACACAGTAGCTTGAGAAAGGCACTGGGAAAAGGATGAGGTAAAAGAGGCTCAACCAGTGAGATTAGTTAAGGCAATGAAAGAAATCCCGAGAGAAGTCGAGGAGCTGAAGGAGAGTGCACAGCCTCAATCCTTTCAAAGACTTCATATGTGTGGGTAAGGTTTACTCAGGTAGAACAGGGGGAGTAGGTAAAGAAGTTAAAATATTAAGAGATACAGGAGCTAGTCTGTCTCTAATAGTAAGAAATGAAAATATTTGCACACCTTCTGAAATATTTCCCGGAGGGTGGCAATCTGTGGAATAAATGGAGAGAGGAGTAGTGTTCCCCTGTGTATGATCAGGCTAGAAAGTCCAATCCAGTCTGGGGAAGTGATAATGGGAGTGATGGAAAACCTGGCTATTCCAGGAATATAGTTTATTCTTGGAAATGCTTTAGCTGAGTAACAGGCATTGGTTCTCAGGTTTAAAACCTTGGATATGTGTGAACCTGTTTGACAAGTTAATTTGTTGCCTAGATCAGTAAACAGACTGGCCAGTATAATTTTAAACTATACAGTTGAGAATGTCTCAGATTAAAGTCTAATTTTCTGGGCTAAATTATCTGACCCCAGGTAGTAGTGGGAGTTCTTGCAAATAGTCTCAGCACTGCAACGCTAAGGAGGAAAATGTTAGATTGGGTATCCTCTTCCGATTGCTACCCTTGCTGAAAAGAGAACCTGCGTTGGTGCCAATTGCAAGTTTATGGGGGAGCAGCAGTAGAGTGGGGCTAATTGTGGGAAGTGGTTCTTCCAAAGAGCTGGCACAAGCACAACGGGCTGAATGGCCTCCTTCTGCACTGTAAGATTCTATCACTGAGAACAGAAACCTGTTTGGCTCTGATTCCATTAACTCAGGGTTATGAAATTAGCCATGCAAGGACTGAGAAGGGAGTGTCCAATCCACCAAGCACTGACTGGGTACCTTTACTCTTTTGTGTGTATGTCGCTGTGAGTTATTCCAGGTTATAATCTTTTGTAGCAATTTTATTCCACATATTTCCTCACCCAATCTCAGATATTTTAATGCTGAAGTTTCCAGTTAATTTTATTTATTTATTAGTCACAGATAAGGCTTACATTAACACTGCAATGAAGTTACTGTGGAATTCCCCCAGTCGCCACAGTCTGGCACCTGTTTGTGTCAATGCACCTAACCAGCACGTCTTTCAGACTGTGGAAGGAAACCAGAGCACGTGGAGGAAACCCAAGCATGCACGGAGAGAATGAGCAAACTCCACACAGATAGTGACCCAAGCCGGGAATCGAATCTGGGTCCTTGGCGCTGTGAGGCAGCAGTGCTAACCCACTGTGCTTTCTAAGTCCTGCTCATTGGTTATTTGCATGCTGAAACTTCTCACCGCTTAATATAATTGATAGAAAGAAGAAATTGGCTTGACTGCTTGAACTGAATGGGTTGTGACAGGGAGCAGTTGATTAGACAGGACTGAAACATGCAGCACTGCGGGCTTCAGGGAACTCTTCCTGCAAGATGCATCAGTTCCATTATCTTTCATGTGTTGCTTGATCCCTCCAACTTGTCAAGACCAGTTTTGGCAACTGATGATGCACAAATGTCTTCTCTTTGCAGGGACGCGAAACCTCCAGTTCAGGCAAATGGACGAATGCTCACCTCTTGTCATGAGCTGTGTTTCCTGTTTATTTAATTTAGCGATGCCAAACATAGATGGCCAGGAACTGGACTTGGTCTTGAAATGGACAGCACTCTAGTGGAGTGAGGGATCTGTGGCACAAGATGTATCTTTGCCAAATTTGACGCTGGATCTTATCTGAATGTAACTGGCCATTTGTGGATGCTGGCCAAGTGTACCAAAAAAACTTGTTTTTTAAAAAACCTTGTTCATGGGATGTGAGTGTTGCTGACTGGGCCAGCATTTATTGCCCATCCCTAATTGCCCTTGAACTGAATGGTTTGCTAGGCCATTTCAGAGGGCATTTAAGAGTCAACCACATTGTTGTGGGTCAGGAGTCACATGTAGACCAGACCAGGTAAGGTTTGGAGGTAACCAATTTGGGTTAACTGTGATACCAGGAAAGTCCTTTAGATTGGTCCTGGATGTTGGAGAGGAGAATGAGAGGGTTGGCTTCAGTGGTGTTATGGATAGTTCCACATTCAGGTAGGTTAAGAAAAGAAGAAACTTGAAACTGAAGACTGAACAGAGCATGTGTAGTAAGTGCCCCACTCTGTTAATGCCCAATTTGGCAATGATGATCGGCTAATCATGGATCTAATTCTTGTTTCGGTTTAGCACCATAGATACTCAGGAGCCAGCAGTTTCTGATTTAACTGGACAAAGAGCAAAGAATAAAGAACAGTGCAGCACAGGAACAGGCTCTTTGGCCCTCCCAGCCTGCGCTGAAGACATTGTCCTATCTAGACCAACCGCATGTGTCCCTCTATTCCCTGTAGTCCTGGAGTAGTCCTTCCAGAAGAAGGGGAGTGAAATACACTGCTGAAAATTGGTCCCCCTCGCCTTGATTTGTTGTTCAGATATTGAACACGGTAGCCACCAATTTGTATTCCAATATATTAAAAGCAAAATACTCCGGATGCTAGAAATCTGAAATAAAAAAGCAGAAAATACTGGAAAAGCTCAGCAGGTCTGGCAGCATTTGTGGAGAGAGAAGCAGAGTTAACATTTCAAGTCCATGTGACTCTTCTTCAGAGTTAAAGAAAGGGAGAAATGTGATGGATTTTTTCCTGTTTAGGAGGGGGTGGAGCAGCTGCAGCAACATAGAAAATGGGAAAAAAATTGGATTGAAAGAGGTCACGATTGGACCATATCATATCAGGAAGAGTACTGGAGAGCATGCCCCTGTCTACATCAATGTGGACGAAGATCATAGAACATAGAAACCCTACAGTGCAGAAGGAGGCCATTCGGCCCATCGAGTCTGCACCGACCACAATCCCACCCAGGCCCTACCCCCACATATTTACCCGCTAATCCCTCTACCCTACACATCCCAGGACTCTAAGGGGCAATTTTTAACCTGGCAATCAACCTAACCCGCACATCTTTGGACGAAGTATAAATGGCCGAGAGCTTCAAATTTTTAGGTGTCCAGATCACCACCAACCTGTCCTGGTCCCTCCATGCTGACACTGTAGGTAAGAAAGCCCACCAACATCTTTACTTTCTCAGAAGACTAAGGAAATTTGGCATTTCAGCTACGACTCTCACCAACTTTTACAGATGCACGATAGAGAGCATTCTTTCTGGTTGTTTCACAACTTGGTATGGCTCTTGCTCTGCCCAAGACCGCAAGAAACTACAAAGGGTTGTGAATGAAGACCAGTCCATCACACAAATTAACCTTCCATCCATTGACTCTGTCTATACTTCCCACTGCCTTGGAAAATCAGCCAGCGTAATTAAGGACCCCACGGACTCCAGACATTCTCTCTTCTATCTTCTTCAATCGGTAAAAAGATATAAAAGTCTGAGGTTACGTACCAAACGATTCAGAAAGAGCTTCTTTTCTGCTGTCATCAGACTTTTGAATGGACTACCTCGCACTAAGTTGGACTTTCTCTACACCCTAACTATGCTGTAACACTATATTCTGCACGCTCTCCTTTACTTCTCTATGAATGGTATGCTTTGTCTGTATAGCATGCAAGAAATATTACTTTTCACTGCATACTATTATATGTGACAATAAATCAAATCAAATCAAATCATAGGTTTGACAAGTCAAGTGTTTAGGAAGCCTTGTCCTTGCTGCGAACTGGCTCCCCTTTATCACTATTCAACTCTCCCCAGTTCATCTCTGCATGGAAATACCCTGATCTGCAAACAGTATTTGAGGAAACTCACCAGCCATTTATTCATTCACACATTTCCATTGTTAAACTCCGCTTTGCTCCGGTCAATATTTCTCTCCCACCTCCCAACCCCACCCCTCAGCACTCTCTGCCCCAAAACAGGAATCTCTATAAGGTAAGTAGGACCGAAGGATTGGTTAAATCAGCAATGGTAAAGCATGTCTCTTTGGTGTTGTGTGAAGACATTAAGCTATAAAGGAAATGCTTGCTGCCAGGAAAGCAGAAAAATGCATGCAAGTGTTCATCGCGCTGAGCAAAGTAGTTGTGACTGAAGAACTGATTCTGATCATTGCTGATTGATTGATGATTTCAATGTGTTTATGTTCCACTTAGCGAGAAAATGCCAACACAGTGGCCATATTGTATTTTGCCCTTTAATACTCAATGATATAGGATACATCACATAAATAAGTACAGACAAGTGAGTACATTTAGCCGATTTATGTCCAATCTGAATTGAAAACTGAGGTAAAAAACGTATTTCTTTAACAATGAAAACTGGCAAAATCAGAAATAAAATGGACCCCGAGCCACTGTAGCCGTTTGAAGAGCTGTCTTTTAGGCATTGTACTAAAGGAAAATAGGTGAAGGGGTTTAGGAAGACCCCCTCACTGTATATTGAGCCCGAGGAGTATTTTCAAACCTTGTCAATGTCATGTCACATTGGCGCAGTTTACAACAGGTTCACCCAGACATGCACCTGTGGTGGGGATGCCCCCAGGCATCAAGGTGGGTAAGCCTCTGGGGGAGAGGGATATGGACAGCCAGTGCCCTGGCAATGCCCTCTGACACTGCGCCCTAACACAGATTGACACTGCTAAATTGGCACAATGCCACCCTGCCGGCGCCAACCTGGCAGTGCTGAGGTGGACCCCAGTGGGAGGCTCATGGGTGAGGGGGTGGGGGGGGGGGTGGAATCATTTATTTGTTGTAGTGTGGGGGAGTGGACGTGGGAGCTGGGAATGCTGGCGATGGTTGTTTGGATGGGGGGGGTTGTGGGAAAGGGGTCCGATGTTCAGGGAAAGGGGGCTTGTCGGCAATGGCTGTTTGGATGAAAAGAGGGTGGTTGGAGTCTGGAACAAACTTCCTGAGAGGGTGGTGGAGGCGGGTTTGATCGAAGTATTCGAAAGGGAATTGGATTGCTATCTGAAATGAAAGAATGTGCAAGGTTACGGGGGTAAGACAGGGGAGTGAGAGGAGGTAGAATGCTCTTTAATTAATGCATGTTCATCGGCTACAGATGCGAAGATCATCAAGAAAGTTCCACCCCCACCCATCTGGCTGCGTGACCCACAAATGACCGTGGTGCCGAGAATTCCATTCATTTAGCAAAATATAGCAGTCCTCTGGGTCAGCAAGCATAGCAATGATAGGGAGGTGGATTCATGAATGAGTTAGGATTTGGCCAGCAGAGTTTTGGAAGAATTGTTTAGAGAGAAGGCCAGCCGGTCACTGGAAAAGCTAAGTCTGACAAAGGAACAGATGAGAGTTTCAGCACCAGTCGGCTGAGGTGGGAATAGAGGGAGAATGTTACATAGCTGGATGTCAACAGCCTTTATGATAGCTTAGATATGGAGCTGAAACCTCAGCTCAGGATAGAATAGGGTGTCTTGTCTGTGAATAGTCTACTTGAGGTAGTGGTCGGAGAGGAAGGATGGCATTGTTTAAGGTGCTTTTCCTTTCACATTTGATTTAATTTGATTTGACTTATTATTGTCACATGTACTAGGATACAGTGAAATGTATTTTTCCTGTGCTTATAGAGGTCTATAAAATAATGAGGGGCATAGATCAGTTAGATAGTCAACATCCTTTCCCAAAGGTAGGGGAGTCTAAAACTAGCGGGCATGGGTTTAAGGTAAGAGGAGAGAGATACAAAAGGGTCCAGAGGGACAATGTTTTTCATACAGAAGGTGGTGAGTGTCTGGAACAAGCTGCCAGAGGCAGTAGTAGAGACGAGTACAATTTTGTCTTTTAGAAAGCATTTAGACAGTTACATGGGTAAGATGGGTATAGAGGGCAAATGTGGGCAATTGGGACGAGCTTTGTGGTTTTAAAAAAAGGACAGCATGGACAAGTTGGGCCGAAGGGCCTGTTTCCATGCTGTACAGGCAAAACATACCATTCGTAGAGCACATAGGGGAGAAGGAAAGGAGAGGGTGCAGAACATAGTTTTACAGTCATAGCTAAGGGGTAGAGAAAGATCAACTTAATATAAGGTAGGTCCATTCAAAGGTCTGATGGCAGCAGGGAAGAAGCTTTTCCTGAGTTGGTTGGTACGTGATTTCAGTCCTTTGTATTTTTTTCCTGATGGAAGAAGGTCCGGGGTGCGTGGGGTCCTTGATTATGCTGGCTACTTTTCCGAGGCAGCGGGAAGTGTAGACAATGGATGGGAGGCTGGTTTGCGTGATGGACTGGGCTACATTCACAACTCTTTGTAATTTTTTGTGGCCTTGGACAGAGCAGGAGCGATACCAAGCTGTGATACAACCAGAAAGAATTTTTTTTATGGTTCATCCATAAAAGTTGGTGAGAGTCGTAGCGGACATGCCAAATTTCCTTACATTTCTATGCATTGAACTGTGGCACCAACTGGAGCAGAAGAAGAAAAGGACTTTCAGGCAATTTACCTGCAAAGCGGTTGACCTGGATCAGCTCCTCAACATGTCCTATGCCCAGGTGAAGCAGTTGCACTGTGCCCGTCAGCACAGGCGGGTGAAGAGATACCTGGCCACAAACAGCAGTCCCTTCTTTGGCAAGGCCAAACAGGAGACTCCACCAAAAGGAGAAACCAGAGGTTGTCAAAACTCACCTTCAGGATATGGTTATCCTCTCAGAGGTGGTTGGCAGCATGGTTGGTGTGTACAATGGCAAATCAGGTTGAAATTAAGCCTTAAATGATCAGCCATTAGCTTGGCGGGTTCTCCATCACCTACAAGCCTGTCAAGCACGGCAGACCTGGCATCGATGCCACTCACTCCTCCAGGTTCATCTCACTGAAGTAAATAGTTTACACTAAATGTGTAATAAAATTGGTTCCAGTACAAAAAAAAACTATCTACCTGCCTGTTCTGCAAAACTATCCATGTCCTAATGCAATCCTTCACAATTTTCATAAGTTTGTCATCCCTCTCCAATTTTGGTGTCTTCAGCAAATTTGTGTATTGTATCCTTGGTTCAGTTATGTACACAGCGAATAGAAGCACTGACCTCAGTGAAGCACCATTCATCATATCTCTCTCACCCCAGGAACTTCCTTTTAGCCTTCGCCTTTGCTTTTTGCTCTATAACCAACTCTCTATGCATGTGGCCTCAATCCTCTTAATTCTATGTGTCATTACTATTGCTATAAGTCTCTTTGAATGCTTTTCGAAAATCAATATAAACCGCATTCAGTGCATTTTTAAAATCTATTCTCTTTGCTATTTCTACAAAGACCTCTCTAAGGCTGGTCAAAACATGAGCCGTGTTTTAGAAATCTGTGCTGACTTGTCCTATTAAGCAATTTTTTTCTCTCCAAATACTGAGTAATTTAATTCCCTATTATAGACTCTGGTGGGCTGGAATTCCGGAGGTCTGAGAGCCTCTCTGGGTCAGGAGGTTACTTCTGCCTGCCCTTGGATGCATCACCGATGCTGACACAAGATTCAGGATCATGTGTATTTTCAATTTGTGGGTGGGTCCCTTGCAATTCATGATACAGACAAGGGGAAAGATGAAAATCGGAGAGTTTGCTGTGACAGTGAGCTGGAGTTTGCCTTGGGCTTCAAGTCCCAACATAAAAGATCATTTGAGACGTTTGAAGATACTTTGAAAAAATGGAATTGCATTCAAGAATAAATCGAACCTTGCATTAATGTACAGTAAGAAGTCTCACAACACCAGGTTGAAGTCTAACAGGTTTGTTTGTTGGAGTGATTCCAAATAAACCTGTTGGACTTTAACCTGGTGTTGTGAAACTTCTTACCGCGCTCACCCCAGTCCAATGCTGGCATCTCCACATCATGTATTAATGTAGGAAAACTTCAGGAAGTGCTTCACAAAGTGCTCATAGCCAGTAAAGTACTTTTGAAATGTAGGGTGAGATTCTCCGGCCTCCTAGCGGTGTATTTCCCCCCTCTCACCAACTTTTACAGATGCACCATAGAAAGCACTCTTTCTGGTTGTATCACAGCTTGGTATGGCTCCTGCTCTGCCCACGACCGCAAGAAACTACAAAAGGTTGTGAATGTAGCCCAATCCATCACGCAAACCAGCCTCCCATCCATTGACACTGTCTACACTTCCCGCTGCCTCGGCAAAGCAGCCAGCATAATTAAGGACCCCACGTACCCCGGACATTCTCTCTTCCACCTTCTCGGGAAAAAGATATAAACGTCTGAGGTCACGTACCAACCGATTCAAGAGCAGCTTCTTCCCTGCTGCTGTCAGACTTTTGAATGGACTTACCTTGCATTAAGTTGATCTTTCTCTACACCCTAGCTATGACTAGCGGCACGGTAGCACAGTGGTTAGCACTGCTGCTTCACAGCTCCAGGGACCTGGGTTCGATTCCCGGCTTGGGTCACTGTCTGTGTGGAGTTTGCACATTCTCCTCGTGTCTGCGTGGGTTTCCTCCGGGTGCTCCGGTTTCCTCCCACAGTCCAAAGATGTGCGGGTTAGGTTGATTGACCATTCTAAATTGCCCCTTAGTGTCCTGAGATGCGTAGGTTAGAGGGATTAGCAGGGTAAATGTATGGGCTTGTAGGGATAGGGCCTGGGGTGGGATTGTGGTCGGTGCAGACTCGATGGGCCGAATGGCCTCTTTCTGTGCTGTAGGGTTTCTATGACTGTAACACTACATTCTGCACTCTCTTGTTTCCTTCTCTATGAATGGTATGTTTTGTCTTTATAGCGCGCAAGAAACAATACTTTTCACTGTATGTTAATACATGTAACAATAATAAGTCAAATCAAATCAAATCAAAAGCGGGAGGTGGCACGTTGTTTGCTAACGCGGGATTCTCTGGTCCCACCGCTGTCAATGGGAATTCCCATTGATGTCACCCCACACTGGCGGGAACCCTGCAGGCAGGGGCGTACTGCCGGCAGGACCGGAGAATCCCGCTGGCGGGAACAGCCGAAGAATTCCAGCCATAGTCACTGTTGTAATGTAAGAAACACAGCAGGGGAGAGGGATGGCCTGGTGGTATTATTGCTAGAAAACTGAGCTAATGTTCTGGGGATCCGGGTTTGAATCCCGCCGTGGTAGATGGTGGAATTTGAATTCAATAAAAAAATCTGGAATTAAGAATCTACTGAAACCATTGTCGATTGTGGAAAAAACCCATTTGGTTCACTAATGTCTTTCTGTTCTACTTACAGGGAGGGATGTCAGAAGTTACAGAGGGACATAGATAGGATGCAAGACTGGGCGGAGAAGTGGCAGATGGACTTCAACCCAGATAAATGTGTAGTGGTCCATTTTGGCAGGTCAAATGGGATGAAGGAGTACAATATAAAGGGAAAGACTCTTAGCACTGTAGAGGATCAGAAGGACATTGGGGTCTGGGTCCATAGGACTCTAAAATCGGCCCCGCAGGTGGAGGAAGTGGTTAAGAAGGCGTATGGTGTGCTGGCCTTTATCAATCGAGGGATTGAGTTGAGGAGTCCAGGGATAATGATGCAGCTATATAAGACCCTCGTCAGACCCCACTTGGAGTACTGTGCTCAGTTCTGGTCACCTCATTACAGGAAGGATGTGGAAAAGGTTGAAAGGGTGCAGAGGAGATGTACAAGGATGTTGCCTGGATTGAGTGGCATGCCTTATGAGGATAGGCTGAGGGAGCTCGGTCTTTTCTCCTTGGAGAGACGTAGGATGAGAGGAGACCTAATAGAGGTATATAAGATGTTGAGAGGCATAGATTGGGTGGACTCTCAGAGGCTTTTTCCCAGGGTGGAAAAGGCTGCTACGAGAGGACACAGGTTTAAGGTGCTGGGGGGTAGGTACAGGGGAGATGTTAGGGAGAAGTTTTTCACTCAGAGGGTGGTGGGCGAGTGGAATCGGCTGCCGTCAGTGGTGGTGGAGGCAAACTCAATAGGGTCTTTTAAGAGACTCCTGGATGAGTACATGGAGCATAATAGGATGGAGGGTTATAGATAGGCCTAAAAGGTAGGATATGTTCGGCACAACTTGTGGGGCCGAAGGGCCTGTTTTGTGCTGTAGTTTTTCTATGTTTCTATGTTTCTTACCTGGTCTGGCCTACATGTGACTGCAGAGCCAGAACAATGTGGTTGACTCTCAACTGCCTCTAAGGGCAACTAGGGATGGGCAATAAATACTGGCCAGCCAGTGATGTCCGTGGCCCACAAATGAATAAATTAAATGAATATCACACACAGCAAACCCCACACACAGCAATATGATAATAACCAAACTGTCAGTTTTAGTGATGTTAGTTGAGGGATCTCCCTTTTGCTTCTTCATAAACGCGCCTTGGGATGTTTTTCATAGCTGAACAGGACAGCCGGAGCCTCGCGTTAATGTCTGATTGAAATACAATATCTCTGACAGTTCAGCACCTCCTCAATTCTGTACAGAAATGTTAGCTCAGATTTTGTGCTTGTCTTTCTGGAGTGAGACTTGAACTCATCCTCTAACCATTGAATCAAAGGGAGTTGTAATAACTGAGCCAAGGTTGACACAAGAAAGAGATGCTGGGTCTGTACACATTGCGCAGTATGATCGCTCGCACACTTTTCCGATAAGTCTAGCTTTTGCTGATGCTCCACAACTTCCTCAAACTCTTCTTGCATCCACATGAAAATCCTAATGACAGCAGCACCTCAAATGAACAGATGAGGCTTAATGAGGATAAATCAGGCAGAAAATTGGGAAGCTGTAAACGCCCGGTAATCCAGCCCAGACATTGGCACCGGAACCCTGTGATTACGTGCTGATTGGTCCCTCAGTAAATACTGCTTTGGTATCTCTCAGAGACCAATCCCAGTCTGAGGCATTTGGTGTGAGCTCCTTGATTTTGCACGAAAGCAGTGATGGGGTTCTACTTAGATCACAGTATTAGCCGTCGCTCTCATGTCTGAGTCCTGGTATCAGCTCCTGATTCCAGAGATTGGACAATGAATCCAGGCTGGCACCCCCAGTGCAGTACTTGGTGCTGCACTATCGGGGGTGCTGTCTTTCCGATGTGATATTAAGCCGAGGTCCTGTCTAACTGCTTAAGGTAATGAAAACGATCCCATAGCACTATTGGAAAAGGATCTGTGGAGCATCTCTTTGCGTCCTGGTCAGAATTTATCACTAATCCAACATTGGAGACAGATGATCTGGTCATTATCACATTATTATCCATAAGAGTTTGCTACACACGCATTAGCTGTTGTGTTTCCTACATTACAGTGACTGTTTCATTGGCTGTAAAGTGGTCATAAGGATATAAACACAACTATTTCCTCCTTTCCATAGTATCCCAGAGAGGCAGCTGCTTATTTCTAGTGAATTAGTTGGCTAAATTTAAGAAGGAATCTGCCCAGTTATACTGACAGATGGCAAGAGAGAAGCGTGAATGGAGCAGTAATATTCTCCAGAGACTTGAACCACACTGTTGCTGTTGTGCGGCCAGAGTTAAAATTGCCCCTTTAGTATCTCTGCCATCCTCTGATTCTCCATTACAAACTCACTTCCTTCACCCTTTAATGTCTACTTTGGCTATAGTATTTTACTGTGCTTATAGGAAGTCTTTTCAATGTTCTTTTTTCCCCCAACTCTACCTTATACTTTTCCTTAGCCTTTCAAATTTTTTTATGTTCTTGGTCCAAATGTTTTTTTTAAATTATCTATCCTTTCTAAGTGTTTTTAATTTCTAACTTGATCTAATTACCCTTCCACCCATGGATGTCAGCGCAGGTTTAATACAAGGTGGACTAGGGTGGCATGGTGGCACAGTAGTTATAGCACTGCTGCCTCACAGTGCCAGGGACCCGGGTTTGATTCCCAGCTTGGGTCTCTGTCTGCATGTTCTCCCCGTGTCTGCGTGGCTTTCCTCCTGGTGCTCCGGTTTCCTCCCACAGTCTGAATCAGGAGCTGTGTGGCGACTAGTGGATTTTCACAGTAATTTCATTGCAGTGTTAATGCAAGCCTACTTGTGACTAATAAATACACTTTATTTGTGCTTTTCCAATCAAAAACATAATTCCCCACTCCTAACAAACTATTTTTACTTGAGGGATCAACTAGTTTGAGTTTTTAAGGACAGTTTTCGACAGGGAAAACATTTATTATTTCTTTCTTTAGGCTGCTAGCCATCTTGTGTGGATGGGAACTTTTCTATTTATAATCTGTACGATTAATCTGGGCCTTTTGAGGATTTGGCCAATGAAATACATCCTCAAGGAGCTTGGCTCCTATTAATAATCACCACTTCTTGGAAAGAATAGTAGTAGATGTGCCTTTGAATGACAAACGGCCCAATGGCAAATCATATTGAAATTGCTGGAAATTAAACCCACATTTAAATGCTCCTCTCCTATCCCCATGTGGTGGCCATATGATTCATTCTGAACAGTACTTGTTCACAGTAAAGGGGCATCTTTAAGCCAATGTGGATGTAAGTCATTCAGAATGTCAAAAGCACCTAGCCTCAGTCCACACAGAAGTCGATGCAAGGGCATTACACAGAAACCAGCGGATGTCAGATATATTTGCTGAGCTTTGTAAGCAGCACCTTGCAGTTTCAGTAAAGCCATGTTTATCAGCTAGAAAAGAATATTGTCATTTAATGGATCCCTTTTGGTTGGCAAATTTCCACGGACCAGGGTTGAATTGAGTTGAATGAACATCTGTTTTGGCTACAGACCACTCAAAAAAAAACTACAAACACACAGGCTCGGGATTGAAAGTGGAAAGCTTTTCTCTTTATTTTCTCCAAACAAAACAGGCATGCTATTTGTTAATGACTACCAGGGAAAAAAAAACTGAGGGGTTTGTTTTTGTCAAGTTAGAAGTTTTTTTATTTAAAGAAGGAAAATGTTCTACATTATAAGAGCAGTTTTGGATATGTAATGCCTGCTGGATCTCCTGAGTAATGTGAGTGCTTTGCTGTGTAGCAGATGCGGGATCTTGTGTGGTCAACAGCTTCAGATTGAGTTTGAGGCCACGGATAGACGTACAAAGGTTGAAAGGGTCACCTTCATGATATGGACCCATGGATACATTTCCTGCTTCTGTCTTGGCCCAAAAGCTCTCATTCAACTTTAATGCCCTCATTGAGTATTTCCAACCAATTGACTATGTGTTCCGTTTCAAAGCTGCATTTATGAAGCTCGTGATGGGACCTTATCAAGAATGACCCTGATCTTGAATATCATTCCATGTCATCCTAAAGGATGATGAGAAAGAGCCAGATAAAAGAGACAAGACATTGTCCCGAGAATATACTCACTTAATGTTTGATTTGATTTGATTTATTATTGTCACATGTATTAGCATACAGTAAAAAGTATTGTTTCTTGCGCACTATACAGACAGAGCATACCACTCATAGAGAAGGAAACGAGAGAGTGCAGAATGTAGTGTTACAGTCATAGCTAGGGTGTAGAGAAAGATCAACTTAATGCAAGGTAAGTCCATTCAAAAGTCTGACAGCAGCAGGGAAGAAGCTGTTCTTGAGTCGGTTGGTACGTGACCTCAGACTTTTGTATCTTTTTCCCGAAGGAAGAAGGTGGAAGAGAGAATGCCCGGGGTGCGTGGGGTCCTTAATTATGCTGCCTGCTTTGCTGAGGCAGCGGGATGTGTAGACAGAGTCAATGGATGGGAGGCTGATTTGCGCGATGGACTGGGCTTCGTTCACGACCTTTTGTAATGGAGAAAGACGCAAATAATAACATTTATAAAAAACAAGAGAAAATCGAAGATGGCGGAGGGAGGCGACTTCTTGTGAGCTGTCTTCAGCATACCGTCTAATTCTATATTTTGCTCTTGTTCTATGCTGTTAAAACTGAACTCTTTTAAACTCTCTAACAATGCTCTGTTCTAATCTCTTACAGATTTGGCATTTTACACCCTAGCTATGACTATAACATTACATTCAGCACTCTCTCATTTCCTTCTCTATGAACGGTATGCTTTGTTTGTATAGCGCGCAAGAAACAATACTTTTTACTGTATACCAATACACGTGACAATAATAAATCAAATGAAAATCAAAATTTTTTTTTAAAGTCTAAAGATTGCTTAGAAAGTGCAGAGAAAGGGAGTCAATTGTCCCTTTTTAGATCTAATAAATTAATGTTGTTTTTATGAAATACTGAAAGCGGGGGACCAAGGCACAAAATTAGTCTACACAAAATTAATCTACACAAATTTAAAGTTTATTTATTAGTAAAGCTTGTATTAACACTGCAATGAAGTTACTCTGAAATTACTCTGGTGCTGTTCGGGTCAATGCACCTAACCAGAACATCTTTCAGACTGTGGGAGGAAACCCACGCAGACACGGGGAGAACGTGCAGACTCCGCACAGACAGTGACCCACAGAAGTGAGGCCTATTCCACTTGTTTGTTATGTTATGTTTCTATGATCCTGGACTTGACCCATCCAAGATCCGGTTAGAGAACAATGACTTCTTCTTTAAAGTAGACAAAGTTTGAGATTCAAGACACTTGCCCAGAGAATAAACCACAAGATTCCATAGTCTTTGAATGACCAAAATAACTTCTACTATACAAGGAAAGAAAGATAAAACAATTTACAATATCTATCTTATAGAAACATAGAAGATAGGAGCAGGAGGAGGCCATTTGGCCCTTCGAACCTGCTCCGCCATTCATTACTATCATGGCTGATTGTCCAACTCAGTAGCGTAATCCTGCTTTCTCCCTATAACCTTTGATCCCATTCGCCCTAAGTGCTATAGCTATACTCTAACATTCAGCGTTAATATGAGGCACATATGAATTAACAGGCAAACTGTGCTCTAACGCCAACACTACACATTGAATAGCAAATACGAACATGAAGGTTCCACGGATTTCTCAGCAACCCACCCAGGCATCAGTAAATGTTGTGAGTCAATGAATTTCGTTGAAACTCTTTCTCACGAGGGATTGCAGGCTTCACCTCTGTGGATCTGACCTCTGAATTCCCTCCAGAGGTTGCTCTGACTCAGGCTGCTTCAATGATAGCTCGCCTCGTAGGGTTTCAACCGAGACCCCGAGGCTCTGCTCCCCTGGATTCCCGAGTCTGCACTCCAGCACCTACTCACAAGCACAGCTAAAGTTCTTCAGCAGAAGACCACTGCTCCAAAGGCTTACTTTTATCCCAACAGCCCATAGCTTGAAATCACCAATTTTTGCTGTCTTTTCATTTCTCCAGGGCTTTTCCCGTGCCTCCAGTATTTAAAGACTGCCAGCTGCAGGATCCTTATTATTTGGAACCTCTATCCTTGCTCCTCTTCCCGGTGGTTCTTACCAGTGGTCGTCTCCTCATGGTGGCCAATTATTTCTCTTTTATTGGCACCACTCCCTGTCCTCTCTCCCTGCCCCATGCCTGGGATTCTTCCCCGTTGTGGTGGCCTGCTCCTCAGTCATATGACCATGGTTTTTGTGCCATTTTCTTTTACGCACATGTTAACCAGGCCCTTGCCCTCAGCCTGAAGAACTGCAAACACTGTCCATACACGCGCAAGAACTCTTGGGGCCTGCAATGACTCACAGTTCCCAGCTTCTACTTGATGATAAGGCGAGTAGGATCTCATAACAAGCTACCCAGGCAGGCATCCAAGTATGAGCTCCCAGCAAAATTAAGTAAAAATGTTAGCTTTTCAAGCAGGCAAAATACATTAGCGGGCTCTCTATGCTATGCTCAGGAATTATTAAGACTTTAATTAATCCCTAATCCCTAATTAAAACCTAATTGGGGTGGCACGGGGGCGCAGTGGTTAGCACTGTTACCTCAAAGCACCAGGGAACTGGATTCGATTCCCGGTTTGAGTCACTGTCTGTGCGGAGTTGCATGTTCTCCCTGTGTCTGCATGGATTTCCTCCGGATGCTCCGGTTTCCTCCCACAGTTAGAAAGACGTGCCGGTTAGGTGCATCGGCCATGCCAAATTCTCCTTCCTGAACAGGCACCGGATGGTGGCGCCTAGGGGATTTTCACAGGAACTTCATTGCAGTGTTAATGTCAGCCTACTTGTAGCATTAAAAAATAAACTTTAGACTTTAATGCACTGGAAAGCATGAGGAACTAACAAGCCCTATTGTGCATGATCTTATGGATTCCCTGGACTTGTAACCTATATTGCAATCACATTAAATTTTTCAGCTGTCAATTTAATTGAAGCATTAACCAGTAATGCTTCCAGTAAGTCATTGCATTTTGTACAATAACATATTGGAAGTTAATATTCACATATCTTAATTTCAAGAGCTCAGATTCATTAATTTCTGGATTATTTTTCCTTCCTTTCTTACTCTAGATTTATTCTGTGTTTTAGAATATTCTCATAGGGATAAATGTCATTTTCCTTGTATTTTGTGGATACTTTCACTAATTCTGAGATTTAGGTGAACTTATCATATATCCATGATAATGCACAGAAGTGCCTTTAGGCTAACTACATTAGCAACTGGAATTAACAAGTATCTCTAATAGATTCTTCTCTGGGCAACCAGGAGAGAATCCCAGCAGGCGGATGGGGCTTCGCTTTAACATCTCAACTGAAAGATGGCATCTTCAGCACACCCTCAGCACTGCACTGGATTGTCGACATAGTTTGCGAAGTAGAATCAGACTCTGCAGTGGAACGAATGGTGCGTAAACAGGTATGGGTTCTACAAAGGACTGGCAATCTGCTTTCCAGGTTACGGTCCTGGTGGCAAAGTTGAACATTATCCCATGACATCTCAACCGCATGGCCTGCTTTAACAAGCTCACTTTTGAAGTCAGTCGCTGCTTTTACAAAAGCAAATGCAGTTCCCAGTTAGCACACGACAATACTCCATGAAGAGCAATGAGATAAACGATTAATCAATCTCTGATTTAAAGATTAGTTCAGAGCCAGCACACTTTCCTGTTCTTCTTCAAATCGTGGCTTAGGAACTTTTGCCTTGAGACAGATGGGGCTGTCGCAGTTTAGCGTCTCATCTGAAAGATGGCATGCCTGACATTCCCTGAAGTGTCAACATAGGTTATTTCCTCAACTTTTGGAGCAGGGTGTTAATGTACAATCCTCTGGCTCAAGGCTGAGAGTGCTACCACTAAGTCATGCTGACACAGACACAGCCAGTATTATTTCAGGCTGATGTAGTCATGTTGCCAACTATTCCAAAATGGCTGTAAGATAGCTGTCATTTATCTCATTGCTGTTCACGGAATCTTGCAGTGCATAAATTGGCTACTGCGGCTGTCTATGCAACAATAACATTGCGCAAGTAATCCGTTGCCTGTGCAACATTTTGAGCATCTTGGTGTGCGAAAGGTCAATAAATAAATACAACGACATTGTTTTTACAAAGGTGTTCAAATAATATCACAAGTGCTCCACAACAAACCGACGTATAATTACATTGGTGCTGGACTATCAATCTGTTTAGTGTCATTTAAGAAAACCCAAAACTCTGGGGGTTAAATGTTAATGCATTATTATCGGAATACAGAAGCAGAGATCTTATGTTATCTGTTCAGGCTTTGACTGCCAAAATTCAAGGAATTTCCTTGCAGAATCGGATGCAACAACGTTTGAATGTTAACAGAGGTTCAGAACGTCCACACGACCATATTCTACAGGACTGTTTAGAAGAGGTTATAAAGGAAAATTAGCACAAGACATGTTTTGATTGACTTGTCTGAAATGTTGCTGGGTTAGAACCACACACAAGATTTGTAGCAAAGTGAATTAAACAGAGATGTGGACACACAAAATGGAATGTTTGTCAAATGCTTCTACATCTCCAGATCTATGTGTGAAAGCCCCATAAGCTCATTTTAGATCTATGGGCTGGGATTCTCCCAAAAAAATTCTAAGTGCCGATTATGGGTAAAAACTGGAGTAAATCCTATTGGTTTTGTAAGCTGGATTTTCAAAATGAATCTCCCACACTCTGAGCACTCAAGGGGCCTGATTTTACCATTTTGAGTCGAAGTGCCGAATCCGGGCATCAAATAGATCCGCGCCTGGAATCCTCTTTCCAGCGCACCCATACGAGTTTTGCCGGCTCCGGTCCGATTCACGCTGTGGGCGGGGCTTAGCACTGGCGGACCGATCGGAGCTCTGAACTGCGCATGCGCAGTTCGAAAAGAAATCTGATGGAGCGTGCCTGGGCGCGAAAGAAAAAAAAGCAGAAAGCGGAGAGAGCGGCTCTCTGACGGTCATCCTCTGGTCGGGATGGGGGGGGGGGGGAGGAGGGGGGCGGGACCCAGATCATCCTCTGTTCGGTGGGGAGGGGAGGGGGGTGGGAGGAGGAGGGGGGGTCGGGACCCAGATCATCCTCTGGCCGGGGCGGGGTGGGTGGGGGGGGGTGTGTGTGGGACCCAGATCATCCTCTGGTCGAGGGGGGGGTCCGCTGCCAGTCTGCGGCTGATCGGTGGGGAGGGAGGGGGCAGGGGGTTCCGCTGCCACTCTGCGGGCGATCCCTCCTCCCCACCGGAAGAACGAATCCCTCCTGCCGGAGTGGACGTGCGGCCATGCCATCCCACAAAACCTTCAGGATGAAGCGATTCCTCATAGAAATCATAGAAATCATAGAAACCCTACAGTGCAGAAGGAGGCCATTCGGCCCATCGAGTCTGCACCGACCACAATCCCACCCAGGCCCTACCCCCACATATTTTACCCACTAATCCCTCTAACCTACGCATCCCAGGACTCTAAGGGGCAATTTTTTTTTTTTAACCTGGCCAATCAACCTAACCCGCACATCTTTGGACTGTGGGAGGAAACCGGAGCACCCGGAGGAAACCCACGCAGACACGAGGAGAATGTGCAAACTCCACACAGACAGTGACCCGAGCCGGGAATCGAACCCAGGACCCTGGAGCTGTGAAGCAGCAGTGCTAGCCACTGTGCTACCGTGCCGCTCGCTAAGAAGATGAAGCAGAACCGGCAGATTCCACAGTGGATCCGCATGAAAACCGGCTACAAGATCAGTACAAGTCCAAGAGGAGTCACTGGAGAAGGACAAAGCTGGGCCTGTAAAGGGATACACCATCACTGGTACACTACCAGCCACAGATTACTCTTCCCTGCAGGGGAAAGAGAGCAGGAGAGATGGCAAAAACGGGCGTGAAGTTTTGGTAAAATTTGGCCCGATAATTCACACTGAAAAGCTGTATTCCCACTGGAGAGGCTGGCAGCATAGCGCTGAGCGGGCCACTGTGCATGCGCCAATCTGTCAGCACCGAGATCAGGAGGTCGGCAGTAGCCCCACACTGCCGGCCTCCCGATCGCTGGCCAGCCCCATTGCTGGTCAGCCCCGCATTACTGCCCTCGCCGACTTCTCCCCCCAACCCCTTGATTGCTGGCCTCCTGCACATCTCTAGGCGAGCCCCGACTCCCTCACCCCCACCGGCCCACTTGATCTCCCTGACCTCCCCCCCTCAATCCCTCTGCAGTCCCGAACTCATGACATCCCCTTCCTCCTGGCAGTCCCAACCGCACAACTGCCCCCCACACCTGCCCCCCCCCCCCCACCCCCCCGGCAGTTCCGACCATGCTCCCTCCACCCCGATGGCCAGCCCCGATCAGACCCTTCCCTCCCTCTGTCGTGGATCTCTGTGCAGAGTGGCAGCGGGACCCCGACCCCCACCAATCACACTCCTCCCCCCCATAGACTCCGTATCCCCAATAGGCTCTGCCTGCTCTGGCCCCGCCCCCTTTGCACAGCCTAATGCCTGGTGGGCTGTGCTAAGGTGCCCCTTGGACATTGCCACTTTGCCCCTTGGGCAGTGCCAGGGGGCCAGGCTGGCACTGAAAGGCTGGCAATGCTCAGGGGGCACCGCCCTTCACCCTTGACCTCCTAGGTGGTCTCGAGGGCACCCCCCCTTCACTCCAGCGGGGTTGGGCCACCAGTTCCCTGATAGTTAAACCCCGCTGGAACAAACCACTCCTGGCGGGATTGCGGGAGGGGGGGGCGATGAAGCTAGTGGGCTGGAGACTTCAGTCCCGGGCCCGCTAATAAGATTAAAATTGTGATTACAATATATAAACCAGCTCCGCACTGACTTCCTGCACGTAGCTGATGATGCCGGAAATCCGGGCCCCGGAGACACGTGGACACTGTGGCACTCAGCGGGGAGCCCAATAAATGGCCTCCGCTAATGTCTCCTGCCGCGTTGTGCTGATCTAGCAATGCAGCGGGCTGGGAGAATTGTATCCATGGTTTCCAAAGCTTTCCACCAAGGCTTTACCATGTGAAATGTCCACACCGGTTGTAGTCTTAATTGATAGATGTTAATTGCTCCAATAAGCCACCAACTCCAGTAATATTATATCCTGTTGTGGAAGCAGTATAGTAAGAAAATTTGGAATTTCTTTAAAATGTCTAATGATTCTGTATTTATTTTTAATAATGTTTGAAAATGACTTTTAAGAGTTTGTAAAGGTATCAATTGTAATCTTTTTGAAAATAGGAAGCACTGGTCCATTTAAGATAGAAATCCTGATTTAAATTGATTTGATTTATTATTGTCACATGTATTAACATGCAGTGAAAAGTATTGTTTCTTGTGGGCAAGACAAAACATACCGTTCATAGAGAAGGAAACAAGAGAGTGCAGAATCTTGTGTTACAGTCATAGCTAGGGTGTGGAGAAAGATCAACTTTATGCAAGGTAGGTCCGTTGAAAAGTCTGACAGCAGCAGGAAAGAAGCTGTTTTTGAGTCGGTTGGTATGTGACCTCAGACTTTTGTATCTTGTTCCCGACGGAAGAAGGTGGAAGAGAGAATGTCCGGGGTGCGTGGGGTCCTTAATTATGCTGGCTGCTTTGCCGAGGCAGCGGGAAGTGTAAACAGAGTCAATGGATGGGAGGCTGGTTTGTGTGATGGATTGGGCTACATTCACGACCTTTTGTAGTTCCTTGCGATCTTGGGCAGAGCAGGGGCCATACCAAGCTATGATACAACCAGAAATAATGCATTTTATGGTGCATCTGTAAAAGTTGGTGAGAGTCATAGGTAACATACCAAATTTCCTTCGTCTTCTGAGAAAATAGAGGCGTTGGTGGGCTTTCTCAACTATTGTGTCGGCATGGGAAGACCAGGGCAGGTTGTTGGTGATCTGGACACTTAAAAACCTGAAGCTCTCGACCCTTTCTACTTTGTCCCCGTTGATGTAGACAGGGGCATGTTCTCCTTTACGCTTCCTGAAGTCAATGATAATCTCCTTCATTTTGTTGACATTGAGGGAGAGATAATTGTTGTCGCACCAGTTCACCAGATTCTCTATCTCATTCCTGTACTCTGTCTCGTCCTTGATCAGGATGGAATACAGTTAGGAAACTCAGATCATTACCTTCTTTTTAAACTGGCAGTCAGGCCAGGAACTCTAGTTCTTAACTGGAATTGGGCCTTCCGTGCTTGACCTACTGGGAAATGGTCACACATGTAGGGTTTGAATCTTTTTACATTTGTCAGGCTTGGAACCGGCCTCGTTGCAGAAGCAAAGAAATGAAACAAGCACCAATACAGGGGAAGGAATCCACCCTGGACCAGGGTGCAGGTAGAATTGGGGAAGTGGGGCAGTGGGAACAGGGAGAGGTTCCAGAAGAAACTCCCAGGCAGGGACAAAGTCAGGGAACAGAAAGAGGTCCCAGAAGTCAACTTGAAAGAAAGTTGCAGAGCAACAGGCTCCGAGTTTAAAGAAAGCTGTGGGCAGGGAGCAGACTGGAAGCCAAGTGGGCTCGAGAGAAAATCTGGAGATTCAAGGAGGCAGCCGAAGCTCACTGACTCCTTACTGTGGGCTTTGAGCAGTGATGGTGTTCTGCTTTGCTTGGAAGCGGAAGGTGAAGTTTGAATATACTTGGAGATCTAGGGGAAAGGAATTTTTGAAGGTGGGATTGAAAGTCTACAAGATGGGCCATTGTTCCAGCCATCCAAGTGGGACTGATGTTTGAGGAGAATTCCAAAGCAACTTCTGCAAATATGGCAATTGGAGATCCTGGTGAGAAAGACAAGAGCCGGAATTTTACTGCCGGAATCGGGGCGGGCGCGGCTCGCAGAACGGAATTCTCTGTTGGCCTCGGTTGGGATTTTACGAGCCTCGCCTGAGCAAGGTCATAAAATACCGGCGACTGTTTCTGTGAGACTGGGTAGTTCACAATGTGACAAACATCTGGGTGGGTTGATGAGAAATCCATGGAATCTGCTTTGGTCGCATCTGTCATTTACTTTGGAGTGTAGTGTGTCTGACCACAGTTTGTCTGTCAATTCACATGTACCTCGATATTGGAACATAAGATAGATATTGTAAACTGTTTTACAATTCTGAATGTGTGTTAGTCTCTATAAATATCGCTGGAGTAAAGGGATTATGTGATTTGAATCATTTTCATGTGTTGGTATGGAGATATTTCCAAGCTTTTTATCTGGTGTAATATCATTCATTTTTCTTGTGTAACAAATGTATTAAAAATTAATCAGCAGACTCCTGTGAATTTGTTTAGTAACTTTCCTCCACAGTTTCTATAAAAAGGGAAGGATCTATCAAGTCAGGTTTCATTCTGGTCCAGAATTAATATCAGCTAAGATCATAACAATACTAATGAGGAGGAAGTTAAGATACAGAAACCATGTGGCCATGCACAGAGGAGAGCTGCAGACACAAAGAGGCTACTGCTGTAAAGAACAAAAGAGAACTGGGGACAGAGGGTAATCAGCACAGATGCAGACACAATGAAAAGCAGGCAAATAGAAAAAAAGAGCACAGAATTCAGGTGAGGAGAAGCCAGAAAAATGTTTACAATTTTTTTGTTAGGCAATAAGAAGAAAAGCAGAATTCCCGAAGTTCTGGGGGAAGTAATGCATGTTGGGGTTTTAAGGGACTGAATCTTAAAAAGCAGTGTGAAAAACTCGGGCATGTGAAATAGCAAGGAATTTGTAACAGAGGATTTGTTTCAGAGGATTTGTAACAGGGGACCAGATTTTGTAACAGAGGACCAGATCGTGAACCAGGTGTTGTTGGTTGACCAGTTGGAAAGGAACCCTGAAAAGCTGTGCCATCCCAGTGAGAGAGGGTTTGTCATTGTACACCTTGCTGGTTTTCTTTTTCTATTCTTTCATGAGATGTAGGCATTGTTGGCTAGGCCAAAATTTATTGCCCATCCCTAATTGCCCTTGAACTGAACGGCTTGCTATGCCATTTCAAGTGCAGTTAAGAGTCAACCACATTGCTGTGGCTCTGCAGTCACATGTAGTCCAGACTGGATAAGGATGGCAGATTTTCTTCTCTAAAAGACATTAATGAACCAGATTTAAAATAAAATGATAATCAGCAATGGTTTCATGGTCATCATTAAACTTTTTGTTAATTCCAGATTTTTAAATTGAATTCTAATTTCACCATCTGCAATGGTGGGATTCGAACCCGAGTTACCCAGAGTAACTTACTAGTCCAGTGACAAAACCACTTTGCCATTGCCTTCCCACTGTATCAAGAGACTCGAATGGAATGGGTCTGCTGGTTAATGTGGCTTGAGGGATAAAACAGTTGAGTTGGAAAGACTGAGATTGCGAGTGGTGGTGTATTTGTGTAGAGGGCGATGAGGGTGATTGAGGTTGTTCAGATGTATCTTTGTGGTATTGACTATTTACTATTGACTGTCTTTTTGTTTGAAATATCATTTGTTTGTTAATTCATGCTTCATTCAGGCGCCGGAGTGTGGCGACTAGGGGAATTTCACAAGAACTTTATTGCAGCCTACTTGTGACTAATAAATAAACTTTAACTTTTTATTTATATTTGTTCTGATTCATGTTCAATTAAAATTCACAGAAAGCGAGCTCTTGTTGGTCATTAATTAATTTGGGGGCTATTCAGTAAATTTGGTCACTTTTGTTTATGCTTATTTTATTCACTCATGGGACATGGGCGTCGTTGGCTGGCCAGCATTTATTGCCCATCCCTAGTTGCTTTTGGATAGCAATTGAGAGTCAACCATATTGCTGTGGCTCTGGAGTCACATGTAGGCCAGACCGGGAGAGGACAGCAAATCTCCTTTCCGAAAGGACATTCGTGAACCAGATGGGTTTTTCCGACAATCGACAACGGTTTCACGGTCATCAGCATGTTCTTAATTCCAGATATTTTTCATTGAATTCAAATTCCACCATCTGCCATGGTGGGATTCGAACCCGGGTCCCCAGAACATTAGCTTTCTGAATTAATAGTCTGGCGATAATACAACTAAGCCATCACCTCCCCATGAGGATTGTAACAATGAGACTATCAGGTTGGCAGAAGGTGAGCTGGATGGACCGTTAACCATTTTGATTCTAGTAATTCCAATTGGCATATGAAGAATTGGTCATCTGAATGAATTACAGGAGGTAGTTGGTGCCTGTGACCCAAAACTCCAGTTTGTAAGAAAGATAGTGGGGGCTAAAATGGATGAAACAATGGAAGGGGAGGTAGGAATTAGAAAGGCAGTTCAGCCTGCCATTGTTTAGGTTCCTGTCTCATCTCCATCCTGTCTTGGCTACATTGTTATAAAATCAAGCCATAATGTAACCATTATTACTGACATTTGTTGATTTTGGTCCAACTGAAAGAAGTATTACATTATTTTTGAAAGAACAGATGTTTACTTTGGTCCAGTGCATATCAATAAGAAAGGAACATGACTAACCAGATCCTAACCAATATGAAATGAAATGTAGGAAAAAGGAACCCAGGAGGGTGGGACATGGATTAATGCTAGTGATTCCCCCACGTAGCAAGTTCTCAATTCCAAGAGGGCAGCAACTGGGCATTGTTAATTAGAGAGGAGGAAAATTCAGCAAGGATATGTTAAACGCCCTGAGTGTTCTCCAATAATAGGTATTATTTATTTTTTGCTTTTCAATGAAGAAAATTAAATCCAGATGATAAACAGGAAAAATGGAATGTAAAAGTTGGAGGGGAAAGTGAGGTTTTGCCATGATCTTTCTCAGTTGAACATATTGGGTAAGCAGTGCGGCAGATCCAAGAAATGAAATTACTGGAATCACTCTGCAAATCTGTTGGGGAAAGAGTTATGCAGGCAGATGCATACAGGCACACCAATACTCACATGCAGGTAGATCCCGCCAAGGCTCCTTAGGAAGCACCTTCCAAACCCATGACCACTACTATCTAGAAGGACAAGGGCAGCAGATATCTGTGAACACCACCACCAGGCGGCTCCCCTTCAAGTTGCACACCATCCTGACTTGGAAATCTATCATCTATTCCTTCACTGTTGCTCGGTCAAAATCCTGGAATTCCCTCCCTAACAGCACTTTGGGTGCACCTATAACTCAGAGACTGCAGCAGTTCAAGAAGGCAGCTCACCACCACCTTCTGAAGGGCAACTAGGGATGGGCAGTAAATGCTGCCTGAGTCAGCGACACCCACATCCCATGAAATGCATTAAAAAAACACGTGGAACACACATATGTATGTGTATGTACCCGCACATATATGAAGACATGTACAAGAGAAGAGAAATTTTAAAAAGCCTGTGTTTGGTTGGAAAAGAAGACATGGTTAAGTTCCTGAAGTGATATTAGCATATTAGCAGTTAAATATTGAGATAAAGACATTTAAGAAACACAGACAGTATTAGCAGCCTCGGCTGTGCGGAATAAGGAACACAGAAATTAAAGTGGGGAAATTGGCAAAAGCTTCAGCATAAAAGGGACGTGCGAGCAGAGAAAAGCAGCCCATCGAAATATCACTTAATTTAACTCTAGCTCCATTAGACACTCTACAGGTCATTCAGTTCCTGCATGTACATGTTGCATGTCTCTGTGTTGCGTGCATGTTGTGTGCTTGTTGTTTGTGTATTTTCACCCCTTTTCCTATGTTCGCTCTCTTCATAAACAACTGTACCTCTGAGCTCTGGTGAAGCCTCCACACCTGAAATGCCTCATAGCTTTCGGAGCGCTGCTCCTTCGTCAGCTTTCGGAGCGCTGCTCCCCCTGACGAAGGAGCAGCGCTCCGAAAGCTAGTGGCGTTTGCTACCAAATAAACCTGTTGGACTTTAACCTGGTGTTGTGAGACTTCTTACTATAGGAATTGGAGCATACAGTCGTTGGTGGGGCCGCACTTGGAGTATTGTGTATAGTTTTGGTCACCTTGTTATAGGAAAGACATTGATAAACTGGGAAGAGTGCAGAGAAGATTTACATGGATGTTGCTGGCGCTAGTGGGCCTGAGTTATAGGGAGCCAGGCTGAGCTTTATTCCTTGCAACATAGGAGCATGAAGGGTGACCTTACTGAGGTGTATAAAATCATGAGGGACATAGATAGGATGATCACATATAGTGTTTTTACTAAGGAAGGGGAATTGAAAACTAGGGGGCATGGGTTTAAGGTGAGAGGCGAAAGATTTAAAAGGGAACTAACTGAGGGGCAATTTCGGCATGCAGAGGATTGTGCGTATATGGAATGAGCTGCCAGAGAAAGTGGTTGAGGCAGGTACAATAGCAACATTTAAAAAGCATTTGGATAAGCACAAGGATGGGAAAGGATTAGAGGAATATGGGTAAAACACGGGCAATTGAGATGAGCTGGGAGGGCACCAGGGTCGGTATGGACAGGCTGGGCCGAAGGGCCTGTTTCCGTGCTGCATTGCTCTATGACTTGGATTTTAAAAGCATAACTATGCCTGTTTGCGCTGAATGAGAGTGGGCTGAGCTGCTTTGGTATAGTTGGGGAGAATTGGAAATACAAATGCATGAACTGAATGTTTAGATTTTCACTCTTACTGGCTGAATTCACTGTTGTTTCCAAATTTGTTGCAACGCTGTTTACTTCCGCGGGCACCCATTGTGACATTTCGCCTTGCTGCAAGTGACATCCGCTGAAACAATAGCAGCTTTGCAGTCAATATCTGCTATTCTAGCCTTTGGCCTGCTGGTGTCATGTGGCGAGAGGGAAAGCATCATGTGAAAATCATTGCTGCACGGTGCAGTTTTCGGTGCTTGGCTCTCTGTCCGTTAAGTGGCTTGTGTTACCACAGGGCAGGAAGGAGCAGCAATTCCAGCCCAGCCACACAATGCATTCACCGAATCGGAGATTGTGAAACTTTAGACGGGGAGGGGAGGGAGTTTGAAATGGCCGTGAAAACCAGAGAGAGAGAGAGAAAAAAGCACAAAACGACCTTTGTCTCACATACGAGTTTTAATGAGTGACACAACATTTTTATTTCATAGTTTGCCTGCTGTGTGGCTGTCACTGTTTTGAACAGGAAGCTGCCAGAATCACTCCTCCTCCTTTCATGAAATACGGACAGAAGCTAAAAAGTAACAACATGCTGAGGAATCCGGAATGAGACACTGGAGCAGGATACACTCGACATGTCGGTCAGTATCGGCGGGACACATTAACGTTTCAGGGGCAGGTCGTTTACTGGAACAAGGAGGGAGGAGAGAACAAAAGGGGATGTTCGCAGTAACTTCATTGCAGTGTTAATGTAAGCCTACTTGTGACACTAATCAATAAACTTTTAAAAAACTTTAAATTTTAAAAGGAACAGACATGCATTTATATAGCACCTTTCACGACTTTGGGATGTCGCAAAGCGTTTTAGCAGCCAACATAGTGTTGTAAACATAACTTTGTTGAATCCCCTACTTAATCCTTAGCGATAGTCCCGAGCAACTAGAGTCACGAGGAATAGGAATCACTGGGGTCGTAAACCAACTTGGCACCATTGCAAAGTCAACGAGTCAACTTTTACCTCCTTATCTCCTGAAGGCGTTTGTAGTCTCCTGCTGACCTCGAACCGTCGGCTGCCCCGTCGTTTCTCGAGCAGCAGGTCCCAGGCTTGAGCCTAGACAGATAAGCAGGGTTGGATGACTACTCAATCACGGCAGTCGTTACACTCACTGTCATAAATCCCCCCACAACGTTACTCCTGTTGGTAAAAGACACCACTCATTTGCTAAGATTGAAAAACATTTAGCTCGCTGGCAACAAGAAACTTCCACCTTGCGGAGAATTTCAAACTAGAATTTGTGTGGCAAACTGTTGACAGGTCTGTCCGAAAGTCTCCTTTATTCAAATCAGACTGACATTAGGGTTCTCATGTGACTTCCTATCTTTGAATCTCATTTCTAAATGTACGTGGTCCCTAGATGCAGTATTGTCTCAAACCCACCAGTGACATTAATAGATAATTTATTTAAATACCTGGCTGGGGTGGCACAGTGATTAGCACTGCTGCCTCACAGCACCTGGGACCTGAGTTTGATTCCCAGCTTGCGTCACTGTCTGTGCGGAGTCTGCACGTTCTCCCTGTGTCTGTGTGGGTTTCCTCCAGGTGCTCCGGTTTCCTCCCACAGTCCAAAAGGCGTGCTGGTTTGGTGTATTGGCCATGCTAAATTCTCCCTCAGCGTACCCGAACAGGCAGCGAAGTGTGGCGACGAGGGGATTTTCACAGTAACTTCATTGCAATGTTAATGTAAGCCTACTTGTGACATTAACAAATAAACTTTAAAAATGTATGAATTTGTCTTTGTTTTGGTCCCAAAAAGGTTCCTATCTTCTCTATCTGCT
This sequence comes from Mustelus asterias, assembly GCF_964213995.1. Classification (NCBI taxonomy): domain Eukaryota; kingdom Metazoa; phylum Chordata; class Chondrichthyes; order Carcharhiniformes; family Triakidae; genus Mustelus; species Mustelus asterias. The sequence goes on from NC_135817.1 coordinate 60,904,211, forward strand.
ATGCTTTCAGTTCTGGCAATCCCTGGTGTAGCAGCCTGACAACAAATGATCTGTGCAGCTAAAGATGCTGAGCTGTGTTAAATGCTGCGATTGGATGTGTGGACTGGCTCTCAGCACTTGCCCTGTATCGCCTTGTGATAGCTGTGAAATGATCTGGATTTGCAGCAGCCAGCCATTTAACTCCCCTGGGCCACATAATTGTGTCTGCTGAAGATAACAAGATTGTACTTGTTTGGGGTTGTGTGTGGTGCGGGGGGAGGAATTAATTTAAATTATCTTATTAAATTCATCCCCCCCCCTTTAGTTTGTGACCTGATTAATATTGTGAAAAGTTCAATGCAAAATAAGCTCCAAAATTAATAATAGGAGAGTTGGTCTACGGTACAAAAAACACAAAAGGCCAGAAATACTATCATCTTGTGCTGCCGTTGCATTTAAGGAACAAGAAGAGTGGGTGGTGTGCAGAGTCTGTGTCTTACTGGAAATACACTCTTTGGAAACCTCCTCAGATCTTCTGGCTTCTCGCAAGCCCACTTTGTCTTCAATCTGCTCCCTTTAATTCAGAGCCTTTTCCTCTGCTCCTTACTTTAACTTCACTGAACAGCACCTTGTTCAGATTCCTGTTCTTGTTCCTTAACTTAAGTGTCTTCCTGGGCCTTTCTTTTTGTCCCACAACCTGAATTCTGGGATCTTCTCTTTTCTTTGGGAAATCTGCTTTCTGGAATTCCCTGTCCTGTCCAACTCCTCCTGGCACCTGCTTCCAACTGAACTAAAATTACTTTCTGTTTCTCTTTGTGTCTCGGGGCCTCCTGTTGCTTGGAAACAGCAGTGTTTTCCTACTTTTGTGTTTATTTTACTTTCCCTTCAAGACTCATAAAGCCTCATTAACAATGTTGGTATACAAACAACCCCCCCCCCCCAGACTTATGGGTGTGACAATACTGTGCCTTTAAGAAATGCATTTTAATCATGTTTCTCTGCAGGATCTTTTGTCGGCACCATGTTGTCTGTAGCTGGTATCCTTTATAGTTATTGAAGCAGTATAATTGACATTATGGTTGTTTTAATCTGAACTAATGCAGTCTTCTATGGTTTAAATTTTCCCCTTGGATTGCTGAGTAGAACTTGATTGGGGGTGATTGACAGATCCTATCATGTGACTGAGGACAGCGATTTTTCACAAAGCATTCCAGTTTCATTTTCAGAAGTTGCTTGAAGCTAAGAGAAACAACAGCATTTCCTCCCTCTCTGGAGTTGGAGTTTTGCTGTCTAAGTGTTGCAGTCTAAAAGTTGCTTGGAGCTAAGAGAAACAACAGTGTTTTTCCCACCTTTGGATTCTGAAGATTGGAAACCACCAGAGATTAAGTTAACCTCTCTGAAGTTTGAATGTTTTGAGGATATATCCTTCTTTGACAACGGCTGGCTTGGATTTCTGTCCATTGCTGTTACAAAGCTGAAAATCCAGCATCACGTGAGCAAACTTGCTTTTGTGCGAAATCTGAAGAAGGCTGTATGTCTGTGGGATAATTTACAACTTGGAACAACAGAGATAGCTAGCTCTTAAGAGTTATACTGAGTTATTTTTAGGTCTTGTAACTGATAAGAGTTATGCTCATTATTTTTGTTATGTTCTAACTGTATTCTTCAATAAACTTTGTTTGATAAAAGTTTCCGAATGGGTCACTTGAATCATACCTGGGGTGAAACCAATGCCAAAATCCAAATGTAAAACTTAGGGTCTAGGCTAACTTCCAAAACACCTTGGAGTTTCTGCCCTGGGTCTTAACACAGGTAGCTTTATAAATTGAAACCAAAACTCAGGTTTCCGCTTTCCTAACATACAAATGCAGAAATACAAATTAAATTAACACCCACAACACAAGCATAACTTACTTAAAATGAGGAAATTCATCCCTTAGAGGAATTCAAAATTGATACGGAGGAAGTGAGTGTTGGATAGACTGTCAGTACTGAAAGTTGACAAGCCGCCAGGACCAGATGAGATACATTCAAGGATATTGAAGGAAGTGAGAATAGAAATTTCAGGGGCACTGGCCATAATCTTCCAGTCTACTCTAGACTCGGGGAGGTGCCAGAAGACTGAAGAATTGCAAATGCTGTTCCTTTGTTCAAAAAAGGTTGTATGGGTAGCCCCAGACATTACAGGCCAAATTAGGTTAACATCAGTGATGGCAAGCTTTGATATGCAATTATTCAGGACGGAATTAGTAGTCATATGGAAAAAAATGTGGGTTGATTAAGAAGAAGCAACATGGTGCAGACTCGATGGGCCGAATGGCCACCTGTTGCATTGTGGGATTCTATGATTCTATGGCTAAAGGGGAAATCGTGTTTAAGTAACTTGCAGGAATTCTTTGGGGAGGTAACAGAAAGGGTTGATGAGGATAATGTTGTTGATGTGGCGTATATGGACTTTCAGAAGGCATTCAATACAGTGCCACATAACAGACTTGTGAGAAAATTATAGCTCATGGAATAAAAGTGACAGTAGCACAATGGATATAAAATTGGCTGAATAATAGGAAGTAGAGAGTAATGGTCTATGGATATTTTTTGAGTCGGGGAAGGTTTGTAGTGGAATTCCCCAGGGGTCAGTATTGGGACCCTTGTCTTTCCTGATATATATATATTAATGATCTAGATCCTGGTGTTTATGGATGACACAAAACTTGGAAGTTTGGCAAATCATAAAGAAGACAGTGTGGAACTGGAGAAGACATAGACAAGTTGGTGGAATGAGCAGAAAGGTGACAGATTAAGTTCAATGTGGAGAAGTGTGAGGTGATGCATTTTGGTAGGAAGAACATGGAGGGACAATATAAAATAAGGGGTTCAATTCTTAAAAGGGTTTCAGGAGCAGAGCAACCTAGGTGTATATGTGCATAGATCCCTGAAGGTGGCAGGGCAGCTGGGGACAGCAATTAAAGCATATTCTGGACTTTATAAATATAGGCATAGAATACAAGGCAAAGAGGTTATGCTGACCTTATAGAAGATATTAGTTACACTTTAGCTAGAGTTTTGGGCATATTCTATAGGAAGGATATGAGCGCATTGGAGAGAATGCAGAAGGGGTTTATAAGATTAGTTCCAGGGATGAGAAACATCAGTTATGAGGATAGATTGGAGAGGTTAGGACTGTTCTCCTTGGAGAGAAGAAGGTTAAGAGGAGATCTGATAGAGATGTTCAAAACCATGAGGGGCTTGGAGTAGAGAAGATAGGGAGAAACTGTTCCTGCTTGTAAAAGGATCAAAAACGGGAGGGCACAGATTTTAAATGATTTGCAAAAGAAGAAAATTTGATGTGAGAAAAAGCTTCTTCACACAGCGAGTGGTTCAGGTCTGGGATGCTCTGTCTGGAAGTGTGCGGAGGCAGGTTCAATCGACACATTCAGGAGGACATTAGATGATTACTTGGATAGAAACAATATGCAAAGGTATCGGCAGGGGAATGGGGCTAAGGGATGATGCTCATTTGGAGAGCCGGTGCAGACACGATGGGCCAAATGGCCTCCTGCTGCACCGTAACAATTCTGTGATTCTGTGATCTCTATTTCTGGAACCAAAGGTAAGAGAAAAACCCAAACATGAGACAAGAAGGAAACAACTTGGAGAGGACAGAGTTTACCTTCTGAAATTATTGAACTCAGTGTGGAGTCGGAAAAGCTGTAGAGTGTTGAATGAAACAATGAAATGCTTTTCCTCAAGTTTATTTGCCCTTCAATGGAACAGTGGAGCAGACCAAGATGTCAGCATGAGAGAATGGTAGAGAATTAAAACTACAGGCTTGAGGACTGGTTGGAAATGTTCCACAAAGCAGTCACCCAATCAGTGTTTGGTTTCTCCTTTGCACAGGAGGAAGAAAGAAGGCATCTCAAAAATGCTGGTGTGCTGTTGAGATCATAGAATCCCTACAGTACAGAAGGAGGCTCTTCAGCCCACCGAGTCTGTACCGACCACAATCCCAGCAGGCTTTATTCCCCTGTAACCCCACACATTTAGCCTGACACTGGTGTCAATTTAGCATGGCCAATTCACCTAACCTGCACATCTTTGGACTGTGGGAGGAAATCAAAATATCTGGAGGAAACCCCCTTAGACACGGGGAGAATGTGCAAACTCCACACAGGCAGTGACCCAAGGCCGAAATTGAACCCAGGGCCCTGGCACTGTGAGGCAGCAATGCTAACCACTGTGCCATTGTGCCGCAATCTTCTTATCTCCTCAACTGGCCATAACCTCACCCCACCCACTCGCCACTCTGCTGTAGTTGGCAGGGTCCTTAAGCATGTCTGCCGTATTTCCCACAGTTCTGCTCTCACTCCTCCCAGAACCACAAGAGGGTTCCTCTCGTCCTCACTGTCCACCTGAACTGTCTCCGTATTCAAAGGATCAGTATCTGCCATTTTTGCCAGCTCCATAATGATGCCACCGCCAAAGGCATCTTCCACTCCCCTTTCAGTCTTCCGATGGGACCATTCCCTCTGTGAAACCCTGGTCCACTCCTCAATTACCCTCAATACACTCTCCCTTTCCCATGGCATCTTTCCGTTCAAAACAGGAGCTATAATGCCTTCCCCTTTACCTCCAAACTCCTCATAGTCCAAGGCCCCAAACACTCCTTCCAAGGTGAAGCAACAAGTCACGTGCACATCTTTCAATCTTGTCAACTGTATTTGCTGCTCAAAGTGTGGTCTCCTCTATGCAACCAGAAATGAAAATCCTTCCTTTAGTCTCATAGATGGAAATTCTATTAACGGATACCATAGTGTCAGTGCTCACAGGGATAATTACGTTATTGTCCATACACACATAATAGCCTGAATGTAGAGGGCAATAACAGACTGTTTAACAATCTCTGAACTTGCAGATACTCTAATGTGGTTTCAAGAGAAAATTATTTAGTCTGGCAAAGTTTGGCACGTTGCCATATCTCTCTATCATGTCTTTGCTAATAAAAGCATTTTTACATCAAATTGTTATATTTACTCTTTGTGTAGACAAATCAGAGCAGATATGGGACATGTTAACTTCCTGTTTCTTGGTTCACTGCTGTGGAATCACACATCAGAGTAAATGCAACTAGATTCAACTGAGTTAATGTGGGCTCCCACACTTTGGCTGCCTTCCTTAAGGGAACTGAAGGCTGGCACAGGTTCACTAGGCAATCCATCAGATAGACTCGGATAGGCAAACAGGGTCAGAGACGAGCACATTTAAGCTTAACGGTTCAACACAATCTTTGACGCCAAAGCTACTTATTGCTTGGATTCAGCATTCCCATGAATAACTCACACTTCCACTCAGAAGACGTGAAACCTACAAAATAATTAGAAGGGATGGACAGGGTGCATGCAGATAAAGTGTTTCCCCTGGGTGGAGAATCTAGAACCAGAAACGTTGGGGGCGATTCTCCCTAAAAAATTCTAAGTGCTGAATTGGCGGGAAAAATGGTTTAAATCAAGATTGTTTTTTCAGTGGAAGTTCAGACTCGAATCTCCCACACTTTGTGCAATGCAGAGGTCACAATCGTGAATATCATTAAAAGCTCGGTGGGGGGGCGGGGCCTATTCACACCAGGGTCTGACAGTTCCGGGCCTCTGCGTATGCGCAGTGGTCCGGAACTATCATCCTCCCGATCGCTGGCCAGCTCGATCGCTGGCCAGTCCGGGACCCCCGCAGTGCTGCACCCCCCCAGTCCCCCCCACCCCCATGGCCTGATTGCGGCCCGCACAAGCACTCCCGGGCCAGCCCAGAACCCCCCCCCATCCCGGAGCACCCCGATCTCCAGCACCCCACCAGCAGTAATGATCTGACCCCCCCCACCCTGGCAGACAGCCTCCATGGGAGGCAAGCAGCCCCCCCGGGAGGCAGACCCTCATCCAGGGGAGGCAGACACCCCCCCCATGAAGCAGACCCCTCAGCAGATCACCCCCTAAGCCCACCCTGATCGCTGGCTTCCCTCCAGCCACGACTGGATCCCAATGGCAGAGTGGCAGTGAGACCCTTCCACCCTCACCAATCGCCTCTAGGCCCCACCCACAATAGGCCCCGCCTCCCCCTTGGCACTGCCCCATGCTCGATGGGCAGTGTCAAGGTGCCTCCTGGGATTGGGCACTTTGCCCCTTGGGCAGTGCCAGGCAGCACAGGCTGGCATTGCCATGATGCCCATGCCCAGGGAGCACCACCACCCCTGACACCTGACCCCCTGGGGGTCCTGACAGCCCCCCCTTCACTCCAGCGGGATCATCCTGCTAGTTCCCCGAAAGTGGGGACCTACTCTAAACCCCGTCGGAGTGAATTTGTACTGGTGGGGTGGGAGATGCTATCAGGCCCGGAGACTTCAGTCCTGGGCCCGATAATCACATTTAGATAATATTAAAAATAGATTAAAATGACTTATCCGGTCTTCCCGCCAGTTTGCTGTGTGGTCCTGAGTGCTCCTGCTTTCCGGTGGTGGGAGACATGCATGCGTCAGGAACACATGCGCGAATCCCACCAATCATTGCACACATGCGTCTCCCGACCCGACCCACCAAAACAATTAGTGGGTCGGAATGGGAGAGTTGCCCCTATCATTTCAAAATAAGGAGGAAGCCACTTATGGCTGAAAATGTGGGCTGGAATTTTCTGACCGTCCATGCTGTCAGGATTCTCCAGTCCCGCTGCAGTGAATGGAGATTTGGATGAGCGCCAAATCCTCTGTCCTCATTTGCAGCAGTGGCAGGGAGTGAGTGGCTGGAAAATTCCAGCCAAGATTTTCTTTTACTCAGATTGTTGTGAATTCTCTACCCGAGAGGGCTGTGCAAGCCCAATCATTGAGTATGTTTAAAGTAGACATTGACAGATTTTGAAATACCAATGGCATAAAGGGGTATGGGCGGTGGGGGGGGCACAGTGGAACAGTGGTTAGCACTGCTGCCTCACAGTGCCAGGGACCCAGGGTTCAATTCTGGTCTCAGTTCACTGTCTGTGTGGAGTTTGCACATTCTCGCCGTGTCTACATTGGTTTCCTCCGGGTGCTCCAGTTTCCTCCCAAAGTCCAAAGATGGGTTAGGTGGATTGGCCATGCTAAATTGACCCTGGTGTCAGGGGATTAGCTAGGGTAAATATGTGGGCTTACTGGAATGGGGTTGGGTGGGATTGTGGTCGGTGCAGGATCTTTGGGCCAAATGGCCTCCTTCTGCACTGTAGGGATTCTATGGATTCTATGATATGGGGATAATGTAGGAAAAAGGCATTGAATTGGATGATCAACTATAATCGTATTGAACGGCAGAGCAGACTCGATGTATGGCCTACTCCTGCTCCTGTGCTCCTATGTTCCCATGTCCTATGTTACCACCTTAGCATTGGGCTAGGTTTTCACAATCATGGAATCATCACACAACATAAAAGGAGGTAATTCAGCCCATCATGAGTATGCTGACTCTTTGGAAGTGCTATCCAATCAGTCCCAATCTCCGCTTTCCCATTCCCTTGAAAATATTTTTTTTCCCAATTCTTTTCTGCAAGTTACCTGCTTTCACTTCCCTTTCAGGCAAAATATTGCAGATCCTAAAAACCCTTAAAAAAGTTGTCCCCATTTTCTCTCTGGTTCTTTTTGACAGATGTCAGGGGTTTGATGGAATATTGTCCATTTTCCTAGATGAATGCAACTCCGATAACACTTAAGAAGCTCAGGACAAACTGACCCATTGATATATCCCCCATTCACCAACTTAAAAATTCACTCCGGCCACCAACGTCACAATGGCAGCTGTGTGTACCATCTACAAGATGAACTGCAGAAACTCACCAAGGCTCCTTCAACATCATCTTCTGAACACGTGACTTCAAGCATCTAGAAGGACGCAGGAATGTCGCTACCTGCAAGTTCCTCTCCAAGCCACACACCAAATGGACTTGGACCTATATCATTGTTGCTGGATCAAAATCCTGGGACTCCCTTCTTGACAGCACTCTGCGTGTACTTACACCACATGGACTGCAGTGGCTTTCATAGGCAGCTCACCACCACCTTCCCAATGACATTTAGGGATTGGCAATAAATGGTGGCCTTGCAATTAATGCTTGTGATGATATGTCACTGGGGAGGCTGTGGTGCTGTGGTATTATCGCTGGACGAGTAATCCAGAGACCCAGGGTAATGCTCTGGGGACCCGGGTTCGAATCCCACCATGACAGATGGTGAAATTTGAATTCAATAAAAATCTGGAATTAATGGCCTAATGGTGACCGTGAAACCATTGTTGATTGTCATAAAAACCCATCTGGTTCACTAATGTCCTTTAGCGAAGGAAATCTGGCATGCTTACCTGGTCTGGCCGACATCTGACTCCAGAGCCACAGCAATGTGGTTGACTCGTAAAAGCCCTCAGGGATGGGCAATAAATGCCGGCCCAGCCAGTGATGCCCACATCCCACAACGAATTAAAAAATGCACTATAATGTAAAGGTGCTCGGCAGAGCAAGGGTGAACGTGGGACTGGAGAGTAGCACCGCCCATGGTGTGAGGTATGCAGTCACATGACTCTCAGAGAATAGCCTAGAAGCAACACTCTATAAGTAGCTGGCCTGCATGGTGGGGCAACACCACAAACATGGCTATACTTGGAACTGTGCACAGTTAAAACCTCCCAGTAAAGATACACAAGCCTCAAGATCTCATCAATGAGCCACTACCACAGCAGCATAAAAATCCTATATCATGACAGCACTCACATGCCATAAGGCCCTAAGACCATAAGACATAGGAGCAGATTAGGGGCAGCATGGTGGCACAGTGGTTAGCACTGCTGCCTCACAGCGCCAGGGACCTGGGTTCAATTCCGGCCTCTGGTCACTGTCTGTGTGGAGTTTGCACATTCTCTTCGTGTCTGCATGGGTTTCCTCTGGGCGCTCTGGTTTCCTCCCACAGTCTAAAGAGTGCGGGTTAGGTTGATTGGCCATGCTAACTTGATCCTAGCATCAGGGGGATTTGTAGGGTAAATATGTGAGGTTATGGGAATAGGGACTGGATGGGATTGTGGTCGGTGCAGACCCGATGGGCTGAATGGCCTCTTTCTGCACTGTAGGGATTCTATGATTCTATGATCTAGACCACTCGACCTATCAAGTGTGCTCTGCCATTCAATCATGGTTGATATTTTTCTCATCCCCATTCTCCTGCCTTTTCCCCACAACCCCTGATCCCCTTATTAATCAAGAACCTATCAATCTCCGCCAGAGACCCGGGTTCAATTCCCGGCTTGGGTCACTGTCTGTGTGGAGTTTGCACATTCTCCCCGTGTCTGCGTGGGTTTCCTCCAGGCACTCTGGTTTCCTCCCACACTCCAAAGATGAGCAGGTTACGTGAATTGGCCATGATAAATTTTCCCTTAATGTACCCGAACAGGCGCCAGAGTGTGGTGACTAAGGGATTTTCACAGTAATTTCATTGCATTGTTAATGTAAGCTACTTGTGATGAATAAATAAATAAAGACATTCAATGACCTCGGCTCCACAGCCTTCTGCGGCAAAGAGTTCTACAGATTCACCACTCTCTGGCTGAAGAAATTCCTCCTCATCTCTGTTTTAAAGGATCATCCCTTCAGCTTGAGGTTGTGCCCTCTGGTTCTAGTTTTTCCTACTAGTGGAAACATCCTCTCCACATCCACTCTATCCAGGCCTCGCAGTATCCTGTAAGTTTCAATAAGATCCCCCCCTCATCCTTCTAAACTCCAACGAGTACAGACAAGAGCTTGTTCCTCATACGACAAGCTCTTCATTCCAGGGACCATTCTTGTGAACCTCCTCTGGACCCTTTCCAAGGCCAGCACATCCTTCCTTAGATACGGGGCCCAAAACTGAAAGAGTTAAAATCAAATCTTAAATCTGCCTTTGGTCACCTTCATCCAGTTTTTTTCAGATTTGTAAGGAAGGCGTAAGTGGTTTCAGACCGTCAACTGAATAAGAAGTTAGCTCAACACACTTTAATAATTGGGGTGGGGGGGTCAATTGAACAATCCCCAATTGCATGTTGGGGCTATGGAAATGTTCAAGGTAACAGCACTGACTCCTTGATTTTGTTCAGGCATTTGGTGGCATTAGATGATAGAAGTTGCAGACACGACTGGCTTGAAATGAAAACAAACAACAAAGCTAAGGCAATCAGGTTTATGCTTGTTGATCTTATCTGATGAAAAGAGTAAAAAATAAATTGCTTATAAATGAAAGCAAAGGAACAGAATTGCCCAATCCATATAATTGGTGTCATTAAGTAAATATATATTCTGTACTAAGAACTCTGCATGCTATCCACAAGGATAAGCGGAATCATTCACACTTTGCACTAAAGCAGATTTCACCAAGCACAGAGATGAAATGGAGATATTTCTATTTGCTGCAGGGAGTAAAAATGTGAGAACGCCCAGTCAGAGGAATCATAATATCATCTGGCAAAAGAGAAGTGGCAGATAATTATGATTAGTGATTGATTTGGGACGCCAACTGCTACTATTATTGCCATTAAGTACCTGTAATTACTTCAGACTCATTCCGCTTGCCATGCAATGCAAACTCCTTTCATGAACAGGCCAAACTCTCTTGAAAGAAACAGATTTGAGACATGTTATTTTGGTGCCATGCCCTATCTGTGTAGGAGGTGCTGATTAATGATAAGTAATGTTAAGTACGTGTAGATGATACTCATATGGATGGAATTTTACAGCCCCTTCCACTGGCAGGATCTTCCAGTCTCGCCAAAGTCAATTGACTTTTGAACGGCTCGCCACATTTTACGCCCCCCCCCCCCCGGCGTGACGGGGAGGTAAAATTTCACCCACATAAAAATTGGCCTTGAAGAAAAATGCTGGTAAAATACTCACCTTGGTAAAATATCACAAACACATAGGAACATTGGAATTAGGAGCAGAAGTTGGCAAATTCAGCCCTTCGAGCCTGTTCCGCTATTCAATCAGATCATGGCTGATCTCTTCCTGGTCTCAAATCCACCTCCCCACCCGTTCCCACTTCCTTTTATTCTTTTTTTAATTAGAAATATATCTATCTCCTTCTGAAAACCATTCAACAATTCAGACTCCACTGCACCATTGGGGCACAAATTCACCCCCCTCTGCAAGAAGTAGTTCCTCCTCATCTCAGTTTTAAATCTACTGCCTCTCACCCTATGCCTGTGGCCTCTTGTTCTAGATTGCCCCATAAAAAGAAACATTTGGTTTACATTTACTTTATCAATCCCTTTTAAAATTTTATATCCCTCAATCAGATTCCCTCTCATCTCTCTGAACTCCAGCAGGTATAAGCCCAAACTGTTTAATCTATCCCCATACATCAACCCTTCCATTCCCACTGTTCACTTCAGTTCCATTGTAGTTTTGACCTCTGAACCTTGGGCTGATCAATATCAGGGAAGGTGCTGATGAGTGGGACAATCAGGATGAATTTGGTCACACAAAGGAATACAAGAGCCATTTTACACACTTGTTGAGAAACTACACCAGAGCGTCGACACAAGCCCAACGTTCCTTGGAGACTGATGGCAAAGCTTCATTATCCCAGTGAGTGGAGAAAGAATTTAGGATTGTACCTGCTCAGAGCAGGTTTCTGCGCTTGCTGTGTTCTGTTGATAATGTGGGCAAACGCATCTTCCCCATTTTCCTGCTGAGCCAGAGTTGGCATGGTAACGTCAACTCCCCAGAACCTCACCATCCCTGCCTCTATTGCCCCAAGTGTGTGCCTTCTTGAAGAATAGCATTGCAGAATTTGTTAATGGAAGAAACAAGGTTCAGTGTTACTTAAACCTAATTTAAACAGTGTTAGGTATACTTACTTTTCCCGATAAGCAGGCAATCAAGTGGCACTGGGAAACTGGAGCTATGAAATTAGTTCTTCCAAAATACTTTTTGTTTGATTCACTGAGCCATCTCCTTATGTAGCAGCATTGAGCCTTAAGGGCAGCCAGAAGGGCAAACATGCTCTGATTTTAACCACTCCGCCAACAACGATTCACCAGCCTGTTTCCTTGGATGAGGGGATTGTCCTAGGTGCAGAGACTGAGTAGATCAGTTTAGGTTTATTTATTAGCGTCACAAGCAGGATTACATTAACACTTCAATGAAGTGACTGTGTAAAATCCCATAGCCACCACACTCTGGCGTCTGTTCGGGTACACTGAGGGAGAATTTAGCATGGCCAATGCACCTAACTGATGCACTATCAATCACGATACGAGGTCTCCAGTGAGTGAGTGAAATAACAGGCTTTTATTCACAAAGAACAGGAGCACACCCTTGTAGCTGACCTGGCCCAGACTGAGGCAAGGAGGAGGAACCATCACCTTTATACCTCGCTCTGGTGGAAAGGGAAGAGTCTCAGGTGGAAAGGGAGTAGTCTCGGGCCAGGTGCAGCATGGGTGTGTCCAGGCATACACATGTAGTTACAGTGGTTCACCACACTAACCAGCACGTCCTTTGGAGGAAACTGGAGCACCCGGAGGAAACCCACGCATACACGGGAAGAACGCACAGACTTCACACAGACAGTGACCCAAGCCGAGGATCGAACCCTGGTCCCTGGCGCTGTGAGGCAGCAGTGCTAACCACTGTGCCACCATGCTGCCCATCAGGCTTACATTCGCTAGAATTTAGAAGAATGAATGGTGATCTCATCAAATTCCAAATGGACTTGACAGAGTATGTGCTGGGAGGCTGTTTCTCCTTGCCAGGCATCTAGAAATAACAACCTAATCTCAGAGTAAGGGATTGGCCATTTAGGACTGAGATTGATCAAAACATCCTCATGCTAAGGGCTGTGACTCTTTGGAATTCTCGACCCCAGAGAGCTGTGGATAATCAGTCGCTGAGTATGTTCAAGTCAGGGATCGATAGATTTGTGGCGACTAAGTATACCAAAGGACATAGGGCTAGTCTGAGAAGGTATAGCTCAGGTAGGTCAGTAATGACCTTATTGAATAGCCTGTTTTTGTTCTCTTATCCCACCATTATTGTTAAACAGGAATCTTTAACCTATCACTTCTGCAGAAGAAACCAAATTGCAAATATTAAGGGTAACTTTCCGACCTCGATGTGTCTGGCGCAGAGCGTGCCAATTCCGGAAAATGGCGTGCACGGGCTAGGCTGAACGGTAGCACAGTGGTCAGCACTGCTGCCTCACAGTGCCAGGATCCTGGGTTCGATTCCCAGCTTGGGTCACTGTCTGTGTGGAGTTTGCATGTTCTCCCCGTGTCTGCGTGGGTTTCCTCCGGTTTCCTCCCACATTCTGAAGGATATGCTGGTTAGATGGATTGACCCGAACTGGCACCGACTAGGGGAATTTCACAGTAACTTCATTGCAGTGTTAATGTAAGCCTTACTTGTAACTAATAACTAAACTTTAACTTTTGCAGGCCTAAAAATCAGTTTTGACCCTACGTCAAATAGTTTGCAATTGTCCTGGTCCCACTCTAGTGGCGCAAAACAGACGGCGCAAGGCTGATTAGCATATTTAAGGTAACATTTAAAAATACTTAGCCGGTTTGATGCTTGATTCTTCCAGCTCCCGGGACCTTCCGATCTTCGGGTGAGACTGGTCAGAATCACTACAGGTCTGCACTAGATCAGACATGATGGCCACGCCAAGGGGTTCCAAGGTTATTGAAGCCCCTGGATTATGGCTGGGCAGTGCCCATCTGACAGTGCCCACCTAGTACTCTGGCACTGCCCACCTGTGCCTGTTGGACACTTCCAGTGTCTCTGGGGAAGTGCCAAGGAGGTGGGAACTGATGTGGTGTGGGGCCTGAATGGGAGCTTTGAAGGGGAGCCATGTTGGGCTTGATGGGGGCCATATTGGGGGTCATGAAGGGGGAGTTATTGGGAGTGCCCCAATGCCCTGATGCCAGTGGAGATCTCCCACTCACCTGACGAAGGAGCAGCGCTCCGAAAGATAGTGGCGTTTGCTACCAAATAAACCTGTTGGACTTTAACCTGGTGTTGTTAGACTCCTTACTGTGTTTACCCCAGTCCAATGCCGGCATCTCCACATCCACGCCAGTGATCCAAGTCAGGAAGGGGGTGGGGAAACACGCCACCGATGAGGGAGGGGGTCCTGATGTCTGTGGTGGGAGGGAATGGGTCTCCAAGTGTGCTGAGAGATCGGTGTGCACTTTCAAAACAATGCACGATGTTTTGCAGCCAAGCACACCGGTGTGTTGAAGCCCTGCCCCCCAAAATAGACACCCAACTCACTGTTCCCCCAAGAAATGACCGAGTGTGGGACGATTGCGGTCTGGACCGTGCCTGACAGCCTGATATGGTTCACTCTGGTATTCTCGTCATTATGACACTTCGGCTGGAATCTTACTACTGTGCATGCTGGCGAGTATTTCCCATCCTGCTGTAGTGAACAGAGATTTGGCTGGCTGCCAAATGATCCAACCTTGCTGCCGCGGGAGCGTGGTGTGAACGGCCGGTAAGATCCTGCCTGCAGATTTCTTGGGTAAAATTTCTCCCATTATCTCACCTGGAAGTGACCACACTTTTAATCCCTATCACCTACAAATTTGTCTTGGGTGCTGGTGTGAAACTGATGTAATGCATTGGCCATCAGCTCTGCACTGCGCCAGATATTTTAATTCCATTGATTGTAACACCCCGGGCTGCTTCGATTTCAAAATTATCATTCATGTTTTCAAATCCTCCCATGGTTTCACCTCTTCCTATCTCTGTAACATCCTTCAGTTTCACAAGCATTCATGATACCTGTACTACTGTGGGGCGGCATGGTAGCACAGTGGTTAGCACTGCTGCCTCACAGCGCCAGGGACCCAGTTTGATTCCCGGCTTGGGGCACTGTCTGTGTGGAGTTAGCACATTCTCCCCGTGTCTGCGTGGGTTTCCTCCGGATGCTCTGGTTTCCTCCCACAGTCTGAAAGATGTGCTGGTTAGGTGCATTGACCCGAACAGGTGCTGGAGTGTGGCGACTAGGGGAATTTCACAGTAACTTCATTGCAGTGTTAATGTAAGCCTTACTTGTGACTAATAAATAAACTTTTTACTTTTTACTCTTCGGCATCCCCAATTTTAATAGCGCCATCATTGGTGACGGTACTTTCAGTTGCCAAAGCCCTAAGCTCTGGAACTCATCTCAAAACCTCTCTGCCTCTCTACCTCTTTTGTGTTAATTAGTCCATCAAGGGATGTATACGTCGTTGGCTATATCAGCACTTATTGCCATTCCTAATTATCTTTGTGAATGTGGTGATGAGATGCCTTCTTGACCTGCTGCGGTCCCTGCGGTACAGGAATATCCACAGTGCTTTCAGACTGGGAGTTCCTGGATTTTGACCCAGTGACAGTGAAGGGCATCAAATATGGATAGTGTTTGGCTTGGAGGGGAACTAACGTGTGGTGGCGTGCTCATGTGCCTGCTGCCCCTGTCCTCCTAGGTGGTAGCAGTCATGGGCTTGGAAGGTGCTCTCAAAGGCGCTTTGGTGAGTTGCTGCAGTGCATCTTGAAGAAGGTACACACCGATACCACTGTGCACCAATGGTGGAGGGATTAAATATTGAAGG
This sequence comes from Mustelus asterias, assembly GCF_964213995.1. NCBI lineage: Eukaryota > Metazoa > Chordata > Chondrichthyes > Carcharhiniformes > Triakidae > Mustelus > Mustelus asterias. The sequence continues at coordinate 60,919,804 of NC_135817.1, forward strand.
TGGTGGATGGGGTGCAAATCAAATGGGCAGCTTTGCTCTAGATGGTGTCAAACTTGTGTTGCTGGAGCTGTGCTCATCCAGGCAATTGGAGAGTTATAAAGGACAAAGAACAAAGAACAATTCAGCACAGGAACAGGCCTTTCGACCCTCCAAGCCCGCGCCGCTCCCTGGTCCCAACTAGACCATTCTTTTGTATCCCTCCATTCTCACTCCGTTCATGTGGCTATCTAGATAAGTCTTAAACATTCCCAGTGTGTCCGCCTCCACCACCTTGCCCGGCAGCGCATTCCAGGCCCCCACCACCCTCTGTGTAAAGTACGTCCTTCTGATATCCGTGTTAAACCTCCTCCCCCTCACCTTGAACCTATGACCCCTCTGAACGTCACCACCGACCTGGGAAAAAGCTTCCCACCGTTCACCCTATCTATGCCTTTCATAATTTTATATACCTCTATTAGGTCACCCCTCATCCTCCGTCTTTCCAGTGAGAACAACCCCAGTTTACCCAATCTCTCCTCATAACTAAGCCCTTCCATACCAGGCAACATCCTGGTAAACCTCCTCTGTACTCTCTTGAAAGCCTCCACGTCCTTCTGGTAGTGTGGCGACCAGAACTGGGCGCAGTATTCCAAATGCGGCCGAACCAACGTTCTATACAACTGCAACATCAGACCCCAATATATATCATACTTCTGACTTCTACCTTGTAAATGGTAGATTAAGTTTGTAAATTACTTGCCACAGAATTCCTCGTCTTAGAATCACAGAATCACTACAGTACAGAAGGAGGCCATTCAGTCCATCAAGCCTGCGTCGACAACAATCCCATCCAGGCCCTGTCCCCATAACCCCACGTATCTACCCTGCCAGTCTCCCTGACACTAAGGGGCAATTTAGCATGGCCAATCAACCAAACCTGCACATCTTTGGACTGTGGGAGGAAATTGGAGCACCCGGGGGAAACCCACGCAGACACGGGGAGAATGTGCAAACTCCACACAGACAATGACCCGAGGCTGGAATTGAACCTGGGTCCCTGTGGGGCACCACTGTACCACCATGCTGCCCTTGACCTGCTCTCATAGCCACAGTCCTTATATAACTAGCCCAGTTCATTTTGTGGTCAATGGTAATACCCTGGATGTTGATAGTGGGGGATTCAGTGATGATAATACCGTTGAACGTCAAGGGGAGATGGTTAGATTACTTAAAATCTATCTCTTTGACCAAGCTCTTGGTCATCTGCCCGAAAGTCTTATTATGAAGCTCGCTGTCAATCTTTTTTTTAATAATGCAATTATAAAGAACCTTGAGACATCTTACTATATTAAATATATTATATAAATACAAATTGTTATTATGTACATCATACAACCTCATGCATCATCAATATTCATTTATTAATAAATAACAAATAAATGAAAAGTAAGAAAGTCCACATTATTGGTATTATTGACTGCCTATGCTTTAACAACCTTGGTGGGTACATGAGATTAAGAGCCTACTTGAACATAACATACTGGACAAGGTCTGTGTGGTAGTAATTAGTACAGATGAGTTAGACCTTGTACTGGGCTTCTTGGATTTATTTAAAACATATCTAAAGATTCAAGTGGCCTTGGATATATTTAAACTGGAACGAGGTAATCTGAAATTCAGTCATATTAGTGCCCACATTTGGTTATCTTTATAGTACAGTTGCTATCATTTGAATTCGATCCAAAAGCTTTTCTCAGTGAGTGTTTACAATATGTGAATTACTTTGCCATGCATGAGGGCTTGGACTAGCATCACTAATATGTATATTCCATCCAGAAAGGCTGTTCTTACAAGTCAACATGGCCACACTTGGTTAAATTCTCCAGCCTCCCAGCCGTGTATTGCCCGCCGGGGGGAGGTGACGGGATTCTCTGGTCCCGCCGCTGTCAACGGGATTCTCTGGTCCCGCCGCTGTCAACGGGATTCTCTGGTCCCGCCGCTGTCAACGGGATTCTCTGGTCCCGCCGCTGTCAATACGAATTCTCATTGATGTCACTCCACACCAGCCAGCGGGACCAGAGAATCTCTGGAGGCAATAGTGCCACCGTCTCTAGACAGCGTTGGCATCATTATACACATCATTGGGGCAGCACGGTGGTTAGTACTGCCGCCTCACAGCACCAGGGACCCGGGTTCAATCCCGGCCTTGGGTCACTGTCTGTGTGGAGTTTGCATGTTCTCCCCATGTCTGTGTGGGTTTCTTCCGGATGCTCTGGTTTCCTCCCACAGTGCAAAGATGTGTGGGTTAAGTAGATTGGCTGTGCTAAATTGCTCCTTCGTGTCAGGGGGATTAGCAGGGTAAATACGTGGGGTTGTGGGAATAGAGCCTGGGTAGGATTGTGATCGGTGCTGACTTGATGGGCCGAATGGGCCTTCTGCACTGTAGGGATACTATGATCACCATTATCTTGGAAAACGGGACACTAATCCTCTGTGGAATTGCTCCCTGTAGCTGCACCAGGCTCTCTCTCTCTCTCTCTCTACCGACGACTGCAGATAGATGTGAAGATAGTTTTGAAACCACAAGTGAGCAGCCTTTCAGCCTCAAGATGAATGCAGCCAGTCACTCCCAGAGTTTATCACTTCCAGGCCGGGAAGTTCTTTCAAACACGCCTGTGGCCGTTTGGTGGTAATCACCCCACCAGTCTGGTGAAGTGCCTATCATTATCTCCTGCTCAGGCGGGTGGGATGCAGAAGTCTTTTTATTCAAAAAAGGAGACAAACAGCTGTTTACAAGCTCTGGTTTTGAGAAGGGAACTGCCTGGAAGCAAATTCTTACAACAAAGACGTAGCCGTCCTGATTACTGCCTGCAACCCGTGTAATGAAAAGCTCACTGGTCCTAATCAGATGCTGAGCAAAATACGGCTGTGTGATTTTTGTTTAGCTTCTGCTGTTAACTGCAAGCATGAGACCAAGGAACCCTTGTAATTGTGGTACCATTTTGTTAAATAATAAATAAATACAATGCAGTGTGGCAGCTAGTTAATACTCATAGCGAACATGAATTGAAAAAGACAGCACTTCCAGATCATGCGCAGTTGTTTTGTGTTGGAGCGCTAATATTAATTAAGTGACTAGTGATTGGTGTCAGTGTGGAAGAGGAGCATCACTATTTAGAGTAAATTCCAAAGGGTCCTAGTCTAGAGTGTGGTACTCCCCCCACCCCGCTCCCCTCCACCGTCAACTTGTGAAAGTATAAAATGTTCTCCTTTGTAAGGGTGGCACGGTGGCAGTGGTTAGCACTGCTATCTCGCAGCGCCAGGGATACATGTTCAATTCCAGCCTTGGGTGACTGTCTATGTGCACATTCTCCCCATGTCTGCGTGGGTTTCCTCCGGGTGCTCCGGTTTCCTCCCACATCCAAAGATATGCGGGTTAGGTTGACTGGCCATGCTAAATTGACCCTTTGGGCCTGATTTTACCATCAAGTTGCGCCCATTTTCGGGCACGAAAACTTGGTAAAGTCGGGCATGAGGCGAGTAGCGCGATCCGCGACCTCCATGCCGGTTCGCCCTTTACCAAGGCCCGAAAATGGCCACGATCAGGACCGTGCCTGAAACAGGCGCGATGGTCATTTAAATGCATGCATTTAAATTGGCTTAATGGACTGCGCGCCCAACCCTACCAGCACCTCCCCCTTCACCATCGCATTCGCCCATCCAGATTCGGCATGAAACAGACATGCTCTACAAAAGTCCAATTTGGGCGCTCCAGTTAGCGAGGAGGGAAGTGCCGAGCGTCCGATGGCTCTCTGCTTGAGATCGGTGAGGGAGGAAGGGAAGTCCGCTACCACTCTGCCTGAGATCAGTGGGGGAGAAGGGGGAGAGGGGCCCGTGATCGATCTGGGTGGTGGGGGGTGTGGGGGGATAAGGGAGTCAGTAATGTTGTGGGGGTGGGGCAATGTCTGTGGGGGTCAGGGGGAGGCATTATCCGGTCCGGGAGGGATGTGGCAGGGGAACCGCATTCTATCATTTTTTTCTGTGCATGCGCTGTTGGAGGCGCCGATCGGAGCTGCAGGATTTCGGGCGCGTTAAGCCCCGCCCACAGGCTTGTGCGGTGCGATTCAGAATTGTTGATACTTTTTCAGGCAGCATGCGCATGGGGGCACCTGGGAACAGGTATAAAAATCGGATCTGAAACTCTGCCAGTTTCAAGTCTGCCCAGCACTTAGAATTAAAATGGTAAAATAAGGCCCCTAGAGTCAGGGGGATTGGTAGGGTAAATACGTAGGGTTACAGAGATACGGCCTAGGTGGGCTTGTTGTTAATGCAGTCTCAATGGGCCGACTGGTCTCCTTCTGCATGGTAGGGATTCATTGATGAAACGTGTCAATACACTGGGGACAAGAAAGCTTGATAATATGTAGGGAACCCAGATGTTTTTGCATTGTGCATCAATGGCTTATCCCAACTGAATTTGCATCTAACTTCCTGGTTTCCAGACCAATTACAAAGAACAAACAAGAACAAAGTACAGCAAGGAACAGGCCCTTCGGCCCTCCAAGCCTGCAAAGACCATGGTGCCTGCCTATACTAAAACTGTATGCACTTACGGATTCCATATCCTTCCATTCCCATCCTATTCATGTATTCGTCCAGTTGCCCCTTAAATGCCGCTATTGTACCTGCTCCCACCACGTCCCTGGGCAGTGTGTTCCAGACATTCACCACCCTCTGTGTAAATAACGTCCCTCACACATCTCCTCTAAACTTTTCCCCATGCACCTTAAACCTATGTCTCCTAGTACTTGACTTTTCTACCTAAGGAAAGAGCATCTGACTATCCACTCTGTCCGTGCCACTCATAATCTTGTAAACCTCTATCGGGTCACCTCTCAACCTCCGTCGTTCCAGTGAGAACAAACCAAGTTTATCCAACCTCTCCTCATAGCAAATACCCTCCAGACCAGGCAATATCCTGGTAAACATCTTCTGTACCCTCATCAAAGCATCCACATCCTTTTGGTGGTGTGGCGACCAGAATTGTACACAATATTCTAAATGAGGCCTAACTAAAGTTCTGTACAGGACCTGCTGATTTTTATACTCAATGCCCCAACCGATGAAGGCAAGCATGCCGTATGCTTTCTTGATTACCTTATCCACCTGCGTTGCCACTTTCAGTGATCGGTGGACATGTACGCCCAGATCCCTCTGCCTGTCAATACTCCTCGGGGTTCTATCATTTACTGTATAATCCTACATGCACTGGGCCTTCCAAAATGCATTATCTCACACTTGTCAGGATTAAACCCCATCCACCATTTCTCCGCCCTAGATTCCAACCGGTCTATATCTTGCTGTATCCTCTGTCATTCCTCTTAACTATCCGCTACGCCACCTATTTTTGTGTCGTCTGCAAACTTACTAATCAGACCAGCTACATTTTCCTCCAAATCATTTATATATACTACAAACAACAAAGGTCCCAGAACTGATCCCTGTGGAACACTGCTAGTCATAGCTTTCCATTCAGAAAAGCACCCTTCTACTGCTACGTTCTGTCTTCTATGGCCAAGCCAGTTCTATATCCATCTTGCCAGCTCTCCTCTGATTCCGTGTGACTTCACTTTTCGTACCAGTCTCCCATGAGATACCTTGTTAAAGGCTTTACTGAAGTCCATGTATACAACACCCACTGCCTATCCTTCATCTATCAACTTCATCACTTCCTCGAAAAACTCAGTCAAGTTAGTGAGGCACGACCTCCCCTTCACAAAACCATGCTGTCTATCACTAATAAGTCCACTTGTTTCCCAATGTGAGTAAATCTTGCCCCTAAGAATCTTTTCCAATAATTTCCACTGACACAAGGATAACCGGCCTATAATTTTCTGGTTTATCCCTGCTGCCCTTCTTAAACAATGAAATGATATTGGCTATCCTCCAGTTCTCTGGAACTTCACCAATAGCCAATGAGGCTGCAAAGATTTCTGTCAAGGCCCCAGTAATTTCCACCCTTGCCTCCCTCAGTATTCTGGGGTAGATCCCATCAGGCCCTGCGGACTTATCGACTTCAATGCTTTTTAAGACGCCTAATACCTCCTCCTTTTTGATATTGACATGACCCAGAATATCTACACACCCTACTCTGGGCTCCTCATCCATCCATCAATTAGCATGATAACAACCTGCCTGAGCCTATTGCAGCTTCAATATTCAAAGGGACACTGCACCTTCAGGCATCTCTATAGACCTGATACTGCATTATGCAGGCAGATATTCTTCCCTTCCCGTTGGAAGAATTAGCCTGCCTCAGAATGCAATAAGGAATGTCTTGAGATTATTCAGAAGTTTAGCAGTAAAAATGTGGTGCCATGCTTCTTGATACAGTCATGATGTGGAGATGCCGGCGTTGGACTGGGGTGAACACAGTAAGAGTTTTAACAACACCAGGTTAAAGTCCAATAGGTTTATTTGGTAGCAAATACCATTAGCTTTCGGAGCGCTGCTCCTTCGTCAGATGGAGTGGAAATGTGCTCTCAAACAGGGCACAGAGACACAAAATCAAGTTACAGAACACTGATTAGAATGCGAATCCCGACAGCCAACCAGATCTTAAAGATACAGACAATGTGGGTGGAGGGAGCATTAAGCACAGGTTAAAGAGATGTGTATTGTCTCCAGACAGGATAGCCCGCAAGTCCAGGAGGCAAGCTGTGGGGGTTACTGATAATGTGACATAAATCCAACATCCCGGTTTAGGCCGTCCTCATGTGTGCAGAACTTGGCTATCAGTTTCTGCTCAGCGACTCTGCGCTGTCGTGTGTCGTGAAGGCCGCCTTGGAGAACGCTTACCTGAAGATCAGAGGCTGAATGCCCGTGACTGCTGAAGTGCTCCCCCACAGGAAGAGAACAGTCTTGCCTGGTGATTGTCGAGCGGTGTTCATTCATCCGTTGTCATAGCGTCTGCATGGTTTCCCCTCGGGACATCCTTTCCTGCAGCGTATCAGGTAGACAACGTTGGCCGAGTTGCAAGAGTAGGTACTGTGTACCTGGTAGATGGTGTTCTCACATGAGATGATGGCATCCGTGTCGATGATCCGGCACGTCTTGCAGAGGTTGCTGTGGCAGGGTTGTGTGGTGTCGTGGTCACTGTTCACCTGAAGGCTGGGTAGTTTGCTACGACAACGGATGAATGAACACTGCTCGACAATCACCAGGCAAGACTGTTCTCTTCCTGTGGGGGAGCACTTCAGCAGTCACGGGCATTCAGCCTCTGATCTTCAGGTAAGCGTTCTCCAAGGCGGCCTTCACGACACATGACAGCGCAGAGTCGCTGAGCAGAAACTGATCGCCAAGTTCCGCACACATGAGGACGGCCTAAACCGGGATGTTGGATTTATGTCACATTATCAGTAACCCCCACAGCTTGCCTCCTGGACTTGCGGGCTATCGTGTCCGGAGACAATACACATCTCTTTAACCTGTGCTTAATGCTCCCTCCACCCACATTGTCTGTATCTTTAAGATCTGGTTGGCTGTAGGGATTCGCATTCTAATCAGTATTCTGTAACTTGATTTTGTGTCTCTGTCCCCTGTTTGAGAGCACATTTCCACTCCATCTGACGAAGGAGCAGCGCTCCGAAAGCTAATGGTATTTGCTACCAGCAGTGATTTAATGACCTAACATTGTTCATCGATCAGATGAACACGTGCCATTACTCTGATGTTCTTACCTTGAGAGTTCGCATCTCTTTAATCTCCCACAGGCTCAGCAAGCATCCACAGGAGATGGTGCAGGAGGTAGATGTGGACTTCTCACCCACCTTGCTTCCCTCGAAGATATGGCCAGAAACATGGTGGGACAGAAAGATTCAAAGGTGGTTTTGGATCGTGGGGAGAGTGGTAGTGAGCTGGGGCTGTTTAGGGAGGGAATTGCAGAGGGAAAGGGCATAGGAGTCAATTTTAACCCAAATCTGCTTGTTGAAAGCTGGGAAGCTATCCTGTTAAACATCAGTGAGTTACTTTCCACTTACTGATATGATTCTTTCTCAACATCCCCGCAGAGTGCTGGAAGCAGACATGTACCTCAGTATAGGTACCGCACTATCCTGACTTGGAAATCTATCACCATTCCTGTGTTGTATTCCGGTTCCTTCCGAGTTGGAACAAGGTCATTTTAAGAGTCTGATCATGTGATATATTGATGACATCATCGGCCATTGGCGAGGGCAAATGGGCAGTCTATCCTAACGGCCTGTAGAGTAAATACCTTTCCAATAAAGCTCTTGTTTAGTTGTACCTTCATGGCCTGTAAGCCTATCCTTTAAAAATACCTCAGTTCCTTCATGTCACTGAGTCAAAAACATGCAAGTCCCTCCCTAACAGCACTGCGTGTACCTACATCATATGGACTGCTGTGATGCAAGAAGCTTCTCACCACCTTCTCAAGGCAGTTTGGGATGGGAATAAGTGTCGGCCTTGCTAACAACGTTCAAATCCCATGAATGAATTAAAAAGAATCCACCTGAGGAGTCTCAATATTTCCTTCTCTGCTTTGATTATAAGCTCAAACTCCTGGCATAATGCACAAACCTTTTGAGCCAGAGGCAAGGGTGCTACGAACTCTGCCAAGCTGATGCAGTTTTATTTAACTGCCACAATTTCATCACTCTGCACAGTGTCATTATGTGCAACTATTGTGTATAAACATGTTGATAAACATGAAGGTTTATCAGATCAATTTATTGAAATGTAAAATTCCAAATCAGGCATATAATGTTTGCCATTTGTCTGTTCTTCATAGTTACTGCCAAGTTTCATTTCGAAATGGCAGCATGTTTCAGTGTGTTCAGCGTTTTTATTGCTTAGGTTGCATAGATAACTGAATGATTCAGCGGCTGTGGTGGAGAGATCAGCTCACAGTCTAGCTTATTTGTCCATTTCCAAAAATAATGTCCCATGCACAAAGATTCAAAAATCTTTCATTCCAAGGCTGACTTAACTATTTGGGTGGAAATGCAAGAGTTGAGGCATTTCATTGTCCTGCTTTCAGACATTCTACAGCCAGACTGTCCTTTAGAATCATAGACTCCTGCAGTGAAGAAGGAGGCCATTCAGCCCATCGCGTCTGCACAGCCACAATCCCACCCAGGCCCTATCCCCAGAACCCTGTGCATTTACCCTAGCTAGTCCCCCTGACACTAAGGGGCAATTTAGCACAGCCAATCCACCTAACCCGCACATCTTTGGACTGTAGGAGGAAACCGGAGCACCCGGAGGAAAGCCACGCAGACACGGGGAAGAACGTGCAGACTCTGCACAGACAGTGACCCAAGCCGAGAGTCAAACCCAGGTCCCTGGCGCTGTGAGGCAGCGGTGCTAACCACTGTGCCACCGTGCCACCCAGGATAATCAGGATAGTATAAGTCCAGTCCAAACTACTTCTCCAGAGATTCCCAAAATGTAATGCTCAGGTCTCTGGAGTGGGAAAGCTGTCAGACTACAGTCAGACTGTCCTTTAGAATCATAGACTCCTACAGTGCAGAATCTAGACTCCTACAATTACAGAATCTAGACCAATGCTTCAACACAATGCTGAGGGAGTGTTGCACTGTCAGTCATACAGAGAGGGATTTTACAGCCCAGCTCGTCCCGAAACAGTAAAATCCCGTCCGAGGTCAACGGACCTTCCCATTGTCCGCCCCCACCCTCTCCAATTCCTGTGGCGGGCAGGGCGGTAGAATTCCGGCAACTGCACTCCAGGTGAGTCTTTAAAACAAGGCTCCATATATCCTCTCTGGTAGATGTAGAGAACTCCCATTACATTTTTCCTAGGACAGCAGGGGAATTTTCCTTGGTCTCCTGGCCAATAATCACTCTTCAGTGCAGCTTTGGCTTTGTGTAAATTGGTTGTGGCTATGTTGCAGATTAAACTTCACTTCAAACAGTACTTCCTTAGCTGTGAAGCACTTCTGGGACATCCTGCAGTTCACAAAAGGTGCTATAGAAATATATCCTTAAATAGTTATTACCTACAATCATAACCAATAATCTTAACACAAAGAGGAAAACCTGGGTTCACCAGTTAAAAATGTGTGCACAATTATCAGACCTGTTTTAACGAACTGTACTTTGTATTTTGAATCAGATAGTTACAACTCCACGGATGAGATACCCTTTTCTTAGTGGCCCTAAACCAGGGGGCTGGAGCCAAGCCACAGGCCGACATAAGCTAAAGCAGCAAACATTGTCCGGACTCTCCTTGGCTGAGGTTGAAACTGAATCTTCAGTTCTACTTGCTTTCTCTCATAAGGCTGCCCTGCAGGTTGTCAATTAAACTATCAGTGCAATCCTTCCTGAAATGCATTCCCTTCCAACAGCGCCCCCCTCCTCCAAAATTACATTCCCCAAAGTTGGCTGGCATAAGGTTGGAAGCGAAGCTGATGGAGTGAAACAGACTGCAGTTGTCAGACTTCTGTGAACCGAGCACGTTGCCACCAGTTAATATATTTTGCTAGTTATTATTTCTGAGGATCTCATCTTCTCTCTCTTTAAATCGAAGACCCAGCTAAGATTATTAGAAACATAAAAAATAGGTGCAGGAGCAGTCCATTCAGCCATTTGAACCTGCACCATATTCAATATGATCATGGTTGATCATGCACTTTCAGTATTCCACTCCCGCTTTCTCTCCATATCCCTTGATCCCTTTAGCCACAAGGGCCACATCCAACTCCCTGTTGAACATATCTAACGAACTGGCCCCAACAGCTTTCTGTGGTAGAGAATTTCACAGGTTCGCAACTCCCTGAGTGAAGAGGTTCTTCCTCATCTCAGCCCTGAGTGGCTTCCCCTTTATTCTTAGACTGTGACCCCCTAGTCCTGCTCTTCCCCAACATCGGGAACATTCTTCCTGCATCTAGCTTGTCCAGTCCCATCAGGATTTTATGGGCCTGATTTTACCATCGCGTTGCGCCCATTTTCAGGTGTGAAAACTTGGTAAAGTCGGGTGTGAGGCGAGTAGCGCGATCCGCGCCCGCCTCCATACTGGTTCCCCCTTTACCAAGGCTCGAAAATGGCTGCGATTGGGGCCACGCCCAAAAAGGGCGCAACAGCCATTTAAATACATTTGCATGCATTTAAATTGACTTAATGGGCTGCACGCCTAACTTTATCGACACTCCCCCCTTTGCCACCGCGTTCGCCCATCCAGAATCAGTACGAAACAGACATTCGGACGCTCCAGTTAGTGAGGAGGTAGGTGCCTAGCATCTGACGGCTCTCTGCTTAAGACTGGTTGGGAGGGGGAGAGGTCTGCTGCCTCTCTGCCTGAGCTCAGTGGAGGGGAAGGACGGGGGCCACTGCCACTCTGCCTGAGATCGGTGGGGGGAAGGGGGGAGGGGCCCGTGATCGGTCTGCGTGGCAGGGGGTTAGGGGGATAAGGGGGTCAGTAATGTTGGGGGGGTGAGGCAATGTCTGTGGGGGCCAGGGGGAGGCATTATCCGGCCTGGGAGCGATGTGGCAGGGGAGCAGCATTCTATCATTTTTTGTCTGCGCATGCACAGTTGGAGGCGCCGATCAGAGCTGCAGGGTTTTGGGCGCGTTAAACCCCACCCACAGGCTTCTGCAGCTTGATTCAGAATCGCTGATATTTTTGCAGGCAGAGTGTGTATGTGGGTGCCTGAAAACGGGTCTAAATGTCGGATCTGAAACACTCCCAGTTTCAAGTCCACCCAGCACTTAGAATCAAAATGGTAAAATAGGGCCCTATATGTTTCTATGAGATCCCCTCTCATTTTTCTAAATTCTCGTGAGTACAAACCCAGTTGATCCAGCCTCTCTTCATACGTCAGTCCTGCCATTCCAGGAAAGAGTCTGCTGAACCTTCTCTGGACTCCCTCAATAGCAAGAATGCCCATCCTCATATTAGGAGACAAAAACTGCCACAATATTCAAGGTGTGGCCCCACCAAGACCCTGTATAACTGCAGCAAGACATCCTGACTCCTATACTCAAATCCTCTTGCTGTGAAGGCCAGCATGCCATTTGCTTTCCTCACCACCTGCTGTACCTGCATGCTAACTTCAGCGACTGTTCCACCATGATACCAGATCACGTTGCACTTCCCCTTTTCCTAAACTGCCACCATTCAGATAATAACCTTCCTTCCTGTTTTTGCCACCAAAGTGGATAACCTCACATTTATCCACATTATTTTACATTTGACAAGTATTTGCCCACTCAGCCAGCCTGTCCAAGTTACCCTGCAACCTCTTGTCATCCTCCTCACAGCACACGCTGCCACCCAGCTTAGTGTCATCTGCAAATTTGGAGATATTGCATTCAATTCCTTCATCCAAATCATTAATGTATATTGTGAATAGCTGAGGTCCCAGCACTGAACCCTGTGGTACCCCACTAGTCACTGCCTGCCACTCTCAAAATAACCCATTTATTCCCACTCTCTGCTTCCTGTCTGCCAACCAGTTCTCTATCCACGTCAATACATTACCCCCAGAACCACGAGCTTTAATTTTGCTTACTAATCTCTTGTGTGGGACCTTGTCATTAGCTTTTTGAAAGTCCAAATGCACAACATCCACTGGTTCACCCTTGTCCACTCTACTGGTCACATCTTCAAAACATTTCAGAAGATTTGTCAAGCATGATTTCCCTTTAGTGAATCCATGCTGACTTGGACTGATCCTGTCACTGCTTTCCAAATGCTCAGTTATTACATCCTTAATAATTGACTCCAGCATTTTCCCCACCACTGATGTCAGGCTAACCGGTCTATAATTCCCCATTTTTTCTCTCCCTCCTTTTTTAAAAAGTGGGGTCGCATTAGCTACCCTCCAATCCACTGGAACTCTTCCAGAGTCTATAGAGTGCTGGAAAATGATCGCCAATCCATCCACCATTTCTAGGGCTACTTCCATGAATACTCTGGGATGCAGAGCATCAGGCCCTGAGGACTTATAGGGTTTAATCCCAGCGATTTCGCCAATACAATTTCTTAACTAATAAGTATTTCCTTCAGTTCCTCCTTCATGCTAGACCTTCTGTCCCCTTGTACTTATGGAAGGTTATTGTGTCCTCCTTAGTGAAGACAGATCCAAAGTTTTTGTTCAGCTGGTCTGCCATCTCTTTGTTGCCCATTATGAATTCACCTGATTCTAACTTTAAGGGATCTACATTCGTCTTCACCAGTCTTTTTCTCTTCACATATCTATAGAAGCTTTTGCAGTCAATTTTAATGTTTTCTGCAAGTCTACTCTCGTATTCTATTTTCCCCCTCCAAATTAAACCCTTTGTCCTCCTCCCAGTCCTCAGGTTTGCTGCTTTTTTGGGCCAAATGATATGCCTCCTCTTTGGCTTTAACACTATCCCTGATTTCCCTTGTTAGCCATGGATGAGCCACCTTCCCCGTTTTACTCATACGCCAGACAGGGATGCACAGTTGTTGAAGTTCATCAAGTGCTCTTTAAATGTCTGCCATTGCCTATCCACTGTCAACCCCTTAAGTATCCTTTACCAGCTGATCTTAGCCAATGTGTATCTCATACCATCAAAGTTAGCTTCCCTCATGTTCAGGACCCTAGTCTCAGACTTAACTCTGTCACTCTCCATCTTAATGAAGGATTCTACCATATTATGGTCACTCTTCCCCAAAGGATCTCGCACCACAAGGTTGCGAATTAATCCTCTCTCATTACACAACACCCAGTCTAGGATGGCCTGCTCTCTAGTTGGTTCCTCTACATATTGGTTGAGAAAACCATCCCTTATACATTCCAAGAAATCCTCCTCCACCGCATTATTATGGTGAAAGGTTTGAAAGTGTTGCAATGAACATCTGCTTGCCAGCCATTTCCTCCTCATCAGGTTATGAATATTCACACACAATGGCTGGAATTCTCCGACTGTTCATGCTGACAGGATTCTCCGGTCCCACCGGCGGGTTTCCCGCTGGCGTGGCGTGACGTCAATAGGAATTCCCATTGACAACAGTGGGACCAGAGAATCCCACCGCTAGCAAACAATGCACCATCTCCCACCAGTGGGAAACACATGGCTGGGAGGCCAGAGAATCTCACCCAATATGCACCTCATTGCTGCAAACTACTACCATTGTGGCCATTTATAGGACAGATACCACTACTGCAGCACATGTTTTAAACTTAATGTCCTGACAGGCTAACAAAAGAGCATATTAGAAAAAAATAACGCGTTTGAAAGTTATTAATATACCTTTGTCTGGAAAGTCCCTCCCTTAAAAGAGCAACTGAATGGAATAATCGAAATAAAAAAGTGTCTAGTGCAGATTTCCTGTCTTGTCCAGACACCCATGTTTGTGCCAGCAGATTTTGATCATTATAGGATAAGTGTTCCAGACTGCTCCACAAGAACAACAAGTTTAGCTGCCTGTGGCTGTGGAGCAGACTCTGCTAGATAGAACTATTTGATTTGCCTTGGCAATGCTCATATCAAGTCGAAGGAAATTGGCCCTGATAATCCCAGCATGATCTGATTGTTGGTGCCCTCCAGTGTGTTGAACCTGCCAGAGGTGGGTGCTATCAGCAAGAGGATACCAAACTTACATGGAATTGGAGGGCACGCAGGTACCTACTTGTAAATTTCCAGTGCCATGCAACCTTGAAATCCAGTGTTTATCAGGGGCATTGCCCTGCAGCCCAGAGATCCCAACATAAAAACTGCCCTGCCCCTTCGCAGTACCCTGTGAAAGGTGAATGATTCAAATTTTCTTTAAAGAGCTTGCCTTTTCTTTAGTTTTCAACGCAACTCCCTTGGCTGGATTCCCCCTTCCCAAAGTAGGACGTACTTGCAACCACAGAGTTGAGGAGGAACTTCTTCTCCCAGAGGGTAGTGAATCTTTGGAATTCTCTGCCCAATGAAGCAGTAGAGGCTACCTCGTTAAATGTGTTCAAATCACAGATAGATAGATTTTTAACCATTAAGGGAATTAAGGGTTATGGGGAGCGGGCGGGTAAGTGGAACTGAACCCACTATCAGATCAGCCATGATCTTATTGAATGGAGGAGCAGGCTTGAGGGGCTAGATGGCCTACTCCTGCTCCTATTTCTTATGTTCTTATGTACCTGTTGGCCAGTAGACCAGGAAACTGACTGCAGGGAATGGTATTGTCATGCAAAACAGAAAATGTTAATTTTAAACTCTACCATCTTTCCCTTTTCAATTAATACTCAAAATATGTCATAAGTATTTTAAGGAACTGCAATTGCTAGTGCCAGCAATCATTATTGTGATATCTCAGCACAGTGGTTAGCACTGCTGCCTCACAGCACCAGGGACCCGGGTTCGATTCCTGGCTTGGGTCACTGTCTGTGCAGAGTTTGCACGTTCTCCCTGTGTCTGCATGGGTTTCTTCCAGGTGCTCCGGTTTCCTCCCATAGTCTGAAAGAGGTGCTAGTTAGATGCATTGGCCATTCTCCCTCAGTGTACCCGAACAGGCGCCGGAGTGTGACAACTAGGGGATTTTCACAGTAACTTCATCGCAGTGTTAATGTAAGCCTCACTTGTGACACTAATAAATAAACTTAAACTTAAACTTGATTGGCAACCACCAGTTTCAGTAAGTAAATGAACCATTTATTATTACAAAAGAACAATGTACAGAGTGCAAGAAATGTGCTGCTCACTACCTTGGCTCCAATTGTTCTGCCCGATATTTATTATGTAACCAACAACTGAGAAAACAGATTGACTGGTTGTTAACTCATTGTGTTTGTGAAACTGGCTGGGTGCAAATTAATTGCCGCTTTTCCTCACAGTACTGTCGTGGCTACATTGTAAACATATTTCATTTGCTGTAAAACATTCTGGGATATCTAACGGTTGTGGTATGAGCTAACCAAGCTAACCCTTTGCTTTATATGCAACGGTGTGAAATTGGTTACGTTAGATTCATTACTCGCTGAACACTGATAGGTCATCATCCCAATAAAAAGTGAAGCAGTCCTGTACTCCATTCATGAAAAGCAATGGCACTGAGATTAAATGTCATGATGAGCTCTGTGTTAACTCCGTTGTCACAACATTGGGCGCGTGTTCAGGATAAAGTGCCACGGATCATTCATTATTACATGTAGATTGTATATGGCTTAATCGATATTATCCGGCCCACTGTGAATTGACTATCTGAGGAACACATTCCAGTTGGTTTATGACTCTCACTTTCCCATGAATTGCAGATCTCAAAATTGGAATTCCTCCAGATGACAAATAAGAACAAGCAGACTCATATATGTAATGTTATTGGAACACTCGTGGCATAGTTTCGAAAAGTTCCCAGAATTTTGCTGAAGGAATTTTCCTTTATCTTTGCATTCTGTGATGTGGAATCTACAGTTGATTTATTTTGATTATTAAGGATGAACATTTAGATAAATCTGAACTTCAGTGTTTAAGAAGTTCAAGTAAAGAAGGTCAACACTGGAGAGGAGGAAGCCTCCGTCGCTGTCTAGCTTCTCAGACATACTCCAGCACTTGAGATGTTGAAAGAAAATCGACTATTGAACCTCAAAGAAAACTGAACACATCCTAGCAACAATCTGCTCCATTTGTATCCACAACCAGATCATCTGGGGAAAGGATGGTTGCATAGCTACTGCACTATGGAAAATAGACATGTACCAACCACAGTGGAAAGTAAAACATAAGGGTTAGATTTTTACCCACTTCTAGTCAGCCACTAAGGCAGCATGGAAAGTAGTGACTTAGCCAAGACTACCACAGAAACAGATGCCGTGGGCAAGAAGCTTGTGCAATCATAAACACATTATCCAAATTCCACCTTTTGAGACTTTCTTCTTCTGCACCCTAGAGTTTGAAGATATTATCAAAATTGGAGGTAAGAGCTATTCTTGGAGGGGTCCAATCTGCTTATATATTCCTCCCTAAGGTCCAAAGATTCTATTTTCCTAATCAGGCAGTTTCCCTTCATGAAAAGGGAGGTTATGTTGGAACTGCATAAAACACTAGTTCGGCCGCACTTGAAGTACTATGAGAGTACTCCAAGACTGCAAGAAACAACAAGCGGTTGTGAACGGAATCCAGTACATCGCGCAAACCAGCCTCCCATCCATTGACTCTGTCTACACTTCCTGCTGCCTCGGAAAAGCAGCCAGTATAATTAAGGACCCTGTGAACCCCAGTCAAACTCTTGTCTACCTTCTTCCATTGGGAAAAAGATACAAAAGTCTGAGGTCACGTACCAACAGAAGAACAGCTTCTTCCCTGCTGCCATCAGACTTTTGAATGGACCTACCTCATATTAAGTTCTCTACACCTTAGTTATGACTGCAACATTACATTCTGCATCCTCTCCTTTCCTTCTCCCCTGTGTATGGTATGCTTTGTCTGTATAGTGCGCAAGGAACAATACTTCTCACTGTATCCCAATACATAAGACAATAATAAATCAAATCAAATCAAATCAAATCAAATCAAATGACTCACCTGAACATTGCTTGGGGCTGCCTCTGTTTGAAGGCTGTCAACAACCCTGGACCCTGGAACGTCGCAGCAGTGGGTGGGGAAGGTATCTGCAAGTGGACCTTCCAGATTCGGAGTCCTAGAGGGGGTCCATGTTCCAGCTTAACTATGTTCCGGGAGATCCACCTTCTTTCTCAAGTGGTCCATCTTCTGGCCTCAGAATGTTCTCAGGATTCATCTTCATTTTCAGGCTGTCCCCTTTCTTTCTGCAATAGTGTTTCAGTGATGTTGAGCACCTTTTCAATATGGTGCCCAGAAACCACAGTGGACTATGCCCCAACAAGCCTGCCCCATCAGGGAACCCACCGCAAAGCATAATTAATGAGGTTGGGGCTGCAAGATTTGGTGTGTTTTCCTGCCAGCCCTCACAGCGGGAAACACTCCACATTCCCGCCCAGCCATGGGACTTTGTCCCAGGATGGGAGAATTCCACCCAGTGACTCTTTAATGATCCTATGATGCTATTCATCCAACTTAGCAAACATGTTTTTCCAAAGTATTTGAGCATGGTGGATGCCATGAAGAACAATGTTATTGTTTGCTAAATGCTTTTCTCAATGATTCAGTAAACTCCATTGGTTAACCTCAGCTGTACTCCCAGTTCACAAATCAAATTGGCAGATTTGATCTCAAAGATGAATTTATATAATGCTTCTGCAACAGTTCCCTACGACAATATGTTGTCGACCCAATTAGAAATAATTTCTGCCAGCTCTGCCACTAAGGAACCGACATTAACTTTAGCTACTCTCCTCCTAATTATTTTAGATTTAGCATTGTTTAATGCGGCAGGTTTAATTAATAACATGCTCGTAAAAGATTTCCTGGGAAAAGGTGATCATAAGAGTTTATAATACAATTGAATTCCATATTAAGTTAGAGAGTGCAACAGTCAATTCAAATAAGAGTATTTTATTCTTAAGCTAAGCTAATTGCATAGACAATCTGGTTAAAGTTAATTGGATAAACAGACTATAAAGAATGGAAGTAAATAAAGAATGGAGTGGGAAGCATTTAAAGGAGTGATTCAAAATTTTGAATAAAAATACGTTGCATTAAGACTCAAAAACACCATGAGAAAAATCCATCTGTAGCTTACTGGGGAAGTTGACAATACTATTAGAATAAAATAAGCTTCTTATTATTTTACCAAGAATAGCAGAAAGCCTGAGTATTGGTAGAGTTTTAGGGACCAGCAAAGGGTGGCCAAAAGGTTGATAAAGAGGGAAAAATTAACTTTGAGGATAAACAATTTGGAACAGATTGTAAGAACTTGTACAAATATAGAAAAAGGAGGAGAGTAGCTAAAGTTAATGTTGGTTCCTTAGTGGCAGAGCTGGCAGAAATTATGAGGAACAAAGAAATGGCAGCGATATTGAGCAAATATTTTGTAACTGTTTTCACAGTACAAGATACAAATTACATCCAAAAATAGAGGATAATCAATGGTATAATATGAACGAGGAACTTTGAATTATTAATATCAGCAGAGAAAAAGCATTAGTGAAACTTATTGGACTAAAAGCTGTCAAATTCCCAGGACTCAATGGCTTGCACCTAGGGTTCTAAAAGAAGTAGCGATAGAGATAAAGGATGCATTAGTCAAGATCTTCCAGAATTTCCTAGATTCTCAAATGATCCCAGCGTATTGGAAGTTAGGAAAGGGAGCATAGTTTTTCAAGAAAGGAAGGAGACAGAAAACAGGGAAGTACAGGCCAGTTAGGCTGATGTTAATCGTTTGGAAAATGCTCAAATCTATTATTAAGGAAGTCTTAATAATGTACTTACAAAATTATCATCTGATTAGACACAGCCAACATGGTTTTGTGAAATTGACAAATTGATTCAATTTTTGAGGACATAATTAATTGGGTAGATAAATAGATGTAGTAAACCTATATTTTCCAGAGGTATTTAATAAAATCGAGCTTAAAATGATTAATCTGCAAGGTTATGGAGTTGGGGTTAACATATTAGCACAAATGGAGGATTGATTAATGGGCAACAAGCAAAGAATTGGGATAAACAAGCCATTTTCAAAAGGCAGGCCATACCTAGTGGGGTGCTGCAATGATCAGTGCTGGGGCCTCAGCTATTTACAATCCATATGAATGACGTTGATAAAGGGAGATATCCAAATTTACTGACAATACAAAGTTCAGGAAGTTAAGTTATGAGGAGGACTCAGATAGGCTGCAAAGAGACATAGACAGGTTAAATGAGCGGACAATAAACTGGCAGATGAAATATGATGTGGGAAAGTATGAGGTTATTTACTTTGGTAATAAGACAGGAGAATTGTTTTAAAGGTGTGAAAATGTTAGGTTTTGCTGTTCAAGAGACTTGGGTGTCTTGTTCCTCCTCTGAGGCCAAGATGACCACATTTGTCATTTGTAGCATTTGGTCGGGTTCCAGTGGATACCTAGGTGGCTGCTAAGACTGATTTGAAGCTGGAAGGCTCTGTTGAAAATAGGACAGGATACCACAAATGATTGAGTTTTGGATGAGTGCTGGTTGCGTTTTCTTTCTGTTTCTTATATGCACTTGCTTTCGAAGTGGTCTCATCAATTTTTAATTAGTTGCACCAGATATGGCGATCATAGGTGAACTTCTCCCAAGATTTAAAGTCTATACTAAAACTCCTAGGTGAAACATTCAGAGTGTTGTTGTAGAGCTTCCTTTAACTGCTTTGAGAACGCACTCCAGATTTGAGCTTTCTATAGAGGATTTGCTTTGGTAAGCGAGTGTCAGGTATTCTGGTTACATGAACAGCACAATGCAGTTTGGACTATCTCAATGTGGTGTGGATGTTTGATATGCCAGCTTGGGTAAGCACCTCAGTATCTATTTAGTCCTGCCTTTTGATCTTCAGAAGCTCCTGAAGGCAGCAAGTGAAAATGGTTGAGCTTCTTGGCCCGATGCTGGTACACAGTCCAGGGGCAGGATTTTCTGGCTGCGCTAGCCCCGAAACCAGGAAATCCTGCCCGAGGTCAATGGACCTTTGCATGGTCCACCACCCCCCGCCCCCCCGCCCCCCCCCCACCCCCCCCCCCCCCCCGCCCCTTTCCTGCTATGATTTCCCCATGGTGGACAGGACAGGAAAATTCCTCCCCAAGTCTTGCATGCGTAATGGGCAGGATGATGCCTTATAGACTTTCAGTTTGATAAGCAGACTTATCCCCCTTCTCTCTCTGATGTTTGAAGTCCGCGAAAGTACTCGTTTTGGCCATTCTTACACATGCAGATAGCTTGAGAGGGTGTGCTGTCAGGACAAGCGGACTTACCCATGACTGATAGATTATGGCCATGGACTTTGGGCTCAGAATAGGGCTTTCCTGGAACAGGCTGGTACATTACTTCAGGTTTTTTTGTGCTGACCATAAGATCAAAGTTGAGCCCAACTTGTGTATACTTGTACAGGAACACAGAAAATTAACATGCAGATACAGGAAACAATAGGGAAGGCAACAGACATGTTGGCCTGTATTGCAATGAGATCTGAGTACCAGAATAAGAAAATCTTGCTACAATTATACAGAGACCACACCTGGAGTACTGTGCGCAGGTTTGGCTCCATATCTAATGAAGGTTATACTTGCCTTGAAGATAGTACAGCGAAAGTTCATTAGGTTGATCCCTGGGTTGTCCTATGACGAGAGGCTGGGCGATTGGGCCTATACAATCTAGAGTATAGAAGAGTGAGTGGTGATCTTATTGAAACCTGTAATTTCCTGAAGGGGCCTTGTTATGTGTGTGTGGCATAAGAGGATGGGTCACGTGACTCAGGGTGAGAGGAGATCCGCCTGGGAATCCACCTCTACAGCAATGTACGGCTGGAGTGTGAGAAGTACAGTTCATCAATAAACCCAGTGTTCCTGTGGCTTGCCTTTCTGTGTGACTTCTTTGGGGCTACTCCCCCAGTAGTCTCAGTCTTAACAGACCTTACATGGTGGACACTGAGAAGTTGTTTCCGCTGGCTGGGGAATCTAAAACATGAAGGCACAGCCTCAAAGTCAGAGGTCAATTAGCTAGGACTGAGATAAGAATTTTCTTTGCTCAGTTAGTCTTTGTAATTCTTTACCCCAGTGGGTTATGAATGCTTCATTGTTGTGTTTCTGCAAGGTTGATGTCGATAGATGTTTGGTCTCTCAGTGAAATAAGGGGTATGAGGAGAGGGCAAGTGGGGAATTGAGGCTGCTATGATTGTATCGAATGGTGGAGCAGGCTTGCTGGGTGTGGTGAACCATAGATGGTTACCACTATGGGTACTGAACCATAGATGGTTATCACTATGGGTACTTGTACATATGTTACTCTTGTTACTGTTGGGGTTAGGGTTGGGGTGTTCCACCTGTTAGCATTGTTCTGTGGTACACTCTGTTTGGCTCCGCCTTCCTATAGGAGTATAAAGGTCACTGCACTTCCTAGTGACCCTTTAGTCTGGGATTGTATTGTTAAGCAGTATGCTCTATTCTTGTTGCGAATAAAAGCCTTTATTCCCGGGTACGATCTAGCCTCCCGAGTGGATTAATCGCGCATCACTGGGTTGTTTGGTCCAGTCCAGCTCCTCTTTCCTGTGTTTTCATGCTCATGATACGAGTCTAGGAATGGATGTAGCTGGAACACCATTTTGGGTACTTTCCAGTAGATAGCACCCACTTGAGCTTCAGCATTAATCATAGTCAGAATCATAGAAATTTCATAGAATCCTACAATGCAGAAGGAGGCCATTTGGCCCATCAAGTCTGCACTGACCACAATCTCACTTCGGCCCTATTCCCATAACCCCACATATTTACCCTGTTAATCCCCTGACACTAGGGTCAATTTAGCATGGCCAATCAACCTAACCCGCACATCTTTGGACTGTGGGAGGAAACCGGAGCACCCAGAGGAAACTGGAGCAGACAGGGGGAGAATGTGCAAACCCTTCTCAGACAGTGACCCGAGACCGGAATTGAACCTGGGTCCCTGGCACTGTGAGGCAGCAGTGCTAACCACTGTGCCGCTGTGTCATTGTCATATTTGTAACTTTAGTCACAATGTGAGTCACAGGTTAAATTATTAAAGTGCGTCATTAACTTGAGAGAAGTGTGTGGGTGGTGCTTTCAGATTTGGCCAGATGTTGAGTGGTGTTGAGAAGGGCAATTGCACTTCCCACTTAATGTCGTTGGCAGGATGTCCTGTTAATTTTGATAACTTGGGTCTCATTAATGTAACCTCAATCAGCTATCTTCGGGTGTTTGTTCAGCTCACCGATCTGGAGGTATGGGAAATTCAACAACTCCTCTGTGGAACTGAGCCGGCAGGGTCATTTTAAGGAGAGGTGGAAAAGGGAGGGGCAAGATATGGGGCTGTGTGGGCAGATGAGAGCAGAGAGACTGGCAGTCGGGGGATGTCTTATTTTGGAACTTGATAAAGCGTTCATGATCTTATGCCCCCAATGATTGAAATTAATGTACCCTGAATGATTTTGAAGGAGTCTCAATGGTCCCTTTAAGGAGCTATGGTTAGGGGCACTATTAGACCATAAAACATAGGAGCAGAATTTGTCCTATACATTGCACAGAGCAACTTCCCCTCACCTGGTGCAAGTCCAAAATTGTATCAGGTTCCCAGCTATGTCATGGGACCCCAATCTAAATATGTTAGGGAGGCCCCTACCCAAGTCAGACAGGACTCAAAACCACAGATTTAACACCACCCACCCCCCACCACCCCCCGCCCCCCCCCCCCCCCCACCCCACCCCCTCCCCCGCCGTCCTCCCGACCCATCGCCCATATGATGTTGGGGCAAAGACAGTGGGAAGTACCACCCAATTCCTGCCTGAAAAACAAGCTGGTAGAGAGATTGCGCCCAGTTGTCCAATTGTTAATGGTGTGCCGGTCAACATAATGTAAGACTGGTGCGTGACTAGTGTATCCTGAACTCAGTGTCAGGTCGTGCAGTTTTGTTCATAACCCCCACATTACAAGGCAATGTGGAAGGCATTGGTCACACTCTCGCTAAGCCTCCAAGCTCAAATACACATCTGCTGTGTGAGCTTCGCCGCAGAATGAATTGAAAAAACACCGAACTGTTTTACCTTTCAATATCGTGGGCAAGGTTAAAGGAACCGGAAGGCTGTTCCATTTCAATCTGCCATTAGACGGTAAAATGTCTGCAACATCTCAGAGGCTCATTCTAACATTATCCCACTACAAATAGATGTTTATTCATTGGCATCTTTCTGCTATGATGGTTTGTGTAGATCCTGTGCATGTTTCTTAATACAGCCCCAGCGGCTACCAAATGGACAATAGAAACTACGCTAATTCATCGTGTTCAAAAAGTGATGCACTTCTGTGTTGCACTCTGACATGGGAGTGATCACATGCAAACCCATTTTGCATTTGTAATGTCCTAACGATACTGAGGGGTACGGGGTTTACAATAGAAGGGCGGGGGGGGGGGGGGGGGGCGATTCTCCCAAAAATGTTCCAAGTGTTGAATTCACGTGAAGACTGGTGTAAATCATTCTTGTTTTTTCAGTGGGAGTTCAGACTCGAATCTCCCACTCTGTGCAATGCAGAGATCACAATCGTGAATATCATTAAAAGCTCGGGGGCATGGCCTATTCACGCCAGATTCTGACAGTTCCGGGCCTCTGCGCATGGCCCCAAACTGTCAGCTTGCAGTTTGTAGCCCATCTCAATCGCTGGCCAGCCCGGGACCCCCACGGTGCTGTCCCCCACAGACCCCCCATGGCCTGATCGCGGCCCTCACAAGCATTGCTGGGCCAGCCCCGATTCCCTGTACAGGAGCGCCCCAATCTCCAGACTCAGCCCCCCCAGCAGTGACAATCCCCCACCCTGGCAGACCCCCACCATGGGAGGCAGAACCTCCCTGGCAGACCCCCCCCCTCTCCAGCAGACCTCTCCCCATGGGAGGCAGACCCCCCCCCCCGCCCCCCCCCCCCCCCCGGCAGATCACCCCCATCCCCAGCCTGCCCCGATCGCTGGCCTCCCTCCAAATGGCAGAGTGGCAACAGGACCCCCCACCCCCACCAATTGCCACTAGACCCCACCCCCAGCTGGCCCCACCCCCAATAGGCCCTGCCTGGTGGGCAGTGCCAATGTGTCCCCTGGGCATGAACACTTTGCCCCTTGCGCCATGCCGGGGCACAGGCTGGCACTGCCAGGATGCCCATGCCCAGGGGCACCCACACCCACCGCCTGAACCCCTAGGGGGCCCCAATTGCCCGCTCCTTCACTCCGGGGAGTGGGGAGCTACTCTAAATCCCGCTGGAGTAAATTTGTAATGGCGGGGTGGGAGATGCTATTGCGCCCAGAGAATTCAGCCTGTGAAACACCCTGATGACATCACCATCAAATCCTCTGATCAGCTCTTAAAGCAATCATGCAACCACTTAAATATACAGCAGCATTTCCCCCTCCCCACCCCCCCCCCCCCAACCCCCCACCCCTTCATATTTGCCTTTGACCATTTAGTCAAGCAAAACTGGACATTCTTCACAGAGAGGCAAGTGAAACGATCAGGAAAGTCATTGAAATTAACAATTTATACCTTCTTGTGGTAGACTCAATTAAAGTACCAGAATGATTTTCTTCAGTGATTCACGGGTCCAAAGTATTGCCCCATATAACACTCAACTCTAAGAGACTAGAATGTATCTTGTTCAATTTCTATGAAGCTGATGACATAGTTGACCTTAGCCAGGGCAGCAGCAGGGATGCTGAGGTGAATGTCAGTGAGATATTAGAGGGTTGCAGGTATCCTCACACTGACTTTGAGGAAAGGTGAAACAACATTGGCATGTCAACCCTCATTGTGGGTGGCACGGTGGCACAGTGGTTAGTACTGCTGCTTCACAGCACCAGGGACCCGGGTTTGATTCCCGGCTTGGGTCACTGTCTGTGTAGAGTTTGCGCGTTCTCCCCGTGTCTGCATGGGTTTCCTCCGGGTACTCTGGTTCTCTTCCCACATTCTGAAAGGCGTGCTGGTTAGATGCATTGACCTGAACAGGTGCCGGAGTGTGGCGACTCGGGGAATTTCACAGTAAACTTCATTGCACTGTTAATGTAAGCCTTACTTGTGACTAATAGATAAACTTTACTTTACTTTTACTATTGAATTGTAAATAAAGCCAGAATTATGTTCAATGCATTTTCCTGCTAGTAGATTAAAAAGCAAATTTACTTTATTATGTTTTACCTTCCCTTGGTTTTTTTTAATTACAAACTCATGTTAGTGAAGAACGGCATGATTTCTCTAAGAATAACTTTTTCAAAAGTGAAATAAAATGGGCAAATTTCATGCAGCCTCTTTCGCAGTGTGACTCAAACAACATCATTTTTCCATTCTGCACAGATCCACAGTGACCCTGTTGTGGAGCAGTTGCTTGTTCTAGGGTTTAAATAATCACACTTCTGGTGTCTTTACACCATGCGGTCAAGTAAAGCGCTGCACCTATTTGCTCTGTGTCATGTTTCGGAATTAAAAACTCCCACCTCTTGACCATTCACTTGGCTGTATCTATGAAGTAGGAGATTCATGTTAGTTTGCTATGTAAATGTTCAGTGTAAATCTCTTAGTTTCCTGCAGTGAAAGGGAAATGCTGCCCTGTGCCATGATGTTTTTTTCAACTTAATACTGCCCATTGGAACTGCTTCATGTCCGCCTTAACAAAATGCTATTTGTGAAGACTGTTACATCTGGAGTGAAGCTAGGATTATATTCAGAATACCCTGCTCCCATTTTAAACAGTCTGTTATTAAATTCAATAAGACAGAATGGAAACAAATGGTGCATTAATGATATTTTTCCCTGGACGTCTACAGCAAGTCGAGTAACAGTAAACTTCTTCTGGAATTTCCCCAGAGCTGAACTCTCCCCCATCTCAGTAACCTAATTGAATGTGCGCTATTGCAGCTCTGAGCAAATTCCCAGTTATTAGCAGTTTGCTGAAAAGAGAGGCATGTTGCCGAAGATTTTCAACTTGCACCCATCAGGACAAACACAAGAATGCCAAATTTTAAAGGATCACAACAATATATCCTACAGGAGAAAAGGGTGCTGATTTCTTGGCAAGCCTTATGCCTTTTTTTTGAATACCTGGGAGTTTGCTTCTGATCCATTGGTATTTAACCAATGGCCGGCAAAAGCCCCAACACATGGGCAACCTATCAAGTAAACCCTGGTGGGTATGCCTACAGCCTGGTGAGGAGATGGCCCTTCCCTTTGGGCAACCCATGCCCAATATTGGAGACAAGGGCCACACACCTACCTACCTGAAATACTAACCCCTCTTTCCTCCTCAGGCGGCCTCACTCTCTCGCCCTGGCCACTTACTTTATTCATGGGGATCCAACATCGATCCTCTGCCTAGGCCAGGCAGTGGTCACTGTTCCCAGTTCCTCTGCTGGTAATCAAGGTCTACTAGTTCCTATTTGGCTGGCAGCTTTTAGGGGTAGGATATCCAACCGGCACCAGGATATCTGGGGGAATATTTCCCTCAGAAGAGCTGAGAAGGTAAGTGTCCAACTGGAACTTAGTCCCAATGGGCCTCTCAGAAAATGGCTGTGATTTGATTTGATTTGATTTATTATTGTCACACGTATTGGTATACAGTGAAAGATATTGTTTCTTGAGCGCTAAACAGACAAAGCATACCATACATAGAGAAGGAAACGAGAGAGTGCAGAATGTAGTGCTACAGTCATAACTAGAGTGTAGAGAAAGATCAGCTTAATGTGGGGTAGGTTCATTCAAAAGTCTGACAGCAGCAGGAAAGAAGCTGTTCTTGAATCGGTTGGTACGTGTCCTCAGGCTTTTGTACCTTTTTCCCGACAGAAGAAGGTGGAAGAGAGTATGTCTGAGGTGCATGGGGTCCTTGGTTACACTGGCTGCTTTTCTGAGGCTGCGGCAAGTGTAGACAATGTCAATGGGTGGGAGGCTGCTTTGAGTGATGGACTGGGCTTCGCTCACGACTCTTTGTGGCTTCTTGTGGTCTTGGACAGAGCAGGAGCCATACCAAGCAATGATACAACCAGAAAGAATGCATTCTCTGGTGCATCTGTAAAAGTTGGTGAGAGTCGCAGTGGACATGCCAAGTTTCCTTAGCTTCTTGAGAAAGTAGAGGCGTTAATGGGCTTTCTTAACTATAGTGTCAGCATGGGGGGACCAGAACAGGTTGTTAGTGACCTGGACACCTAGAAGCCCTTGAATATTTCTACTTCATCCCTTGCATGTAGGTGGCATGGTGGCACAGTGGTTACTACTTCTGCCTCACAGTGCCAGGGACCAGGGTTCAATTCCGGTTTCGGGTAACTGTCTGTGTGGAGTCTGCACATTCTCCCTGTGTCTGCATGGGTTTCCTCCGGGTGCTCCGGTTTCCTCCCACAGTCCAAGGATGTGTGGGTTAGGTGGATTGGCCATTGTCCCTTGTGTCAGGGGATTAGTAGGGTAAATGCTTGGAGTTACGGGAATAGGGCCTGGGTGGGATTGTAGTTGGTGCAGACTCGATGGTCCAAATGGTCTCTTTCTGCATTGTAGAGATTCTATGGGTTCTAGTTGATAATAGGGGGACATCCACAGAACCTAGATAAGCATCAGCGACTGTGATTCTCCAACTTGCATTCCCTTCATGCATAGTCCCTCGCTGAAAGCAGTGAATTATCCTTGTGGCATGCAAACATGTAACACACTCATCTGAAATGCCTCTCTGTTATGTTAGAAGAAGTGTTAACTTATTGAAACAGATTAACACCTCTGCCAGAATACCATAGCAGACTGTGGATGAATTAATTCAGCACTCCTGCGTTCTCGTCCCAACATGCAATTGGAAGGCTCGGGAAATTCTGAAAACATGTATGAACATAGTCAGATGTTAGTCTTGTTGTCTGCTTTGTATTGTTGAGGGTAACCAGTGGGTTGCTGCGTGGCAATGTCTGCCAGCCGCTGCTCTAACTATGATTGGGAGCAGTTAAGCATTTGGAGCAGCAAAGTCAGTTAAGTAAACTGAGATTGGACTGTTGACCCGATACGTTCCTTTGTTGCCGTCTCCCTCCCACAAACTAAACTGCCCTCCCTGCCATTCAAACATTACCGAGGAAAGGTGTCACAGTTCATGCTCACATGTGACAACCTGAGCGTGGAATCGCTGGAAAAGCCCACCTGCTGCAACAATGTGAGAAGGGTTTGAATGACAAGGGTGTGATAGCGTCTGCGAGTCCTTTGTAACTTTGCAATCCTATCACAGCAACAGACATCACGATGTTTTAAATTCCACTTAAGTTGAGTTGCACCGGGTGGAATTTTCCCCTCCAGCCTGAGACAGGTTTTGTGGGGTGGGGGTGGCAGGGAGGGGGTGGGGTGGGGGGGGGGGGGGAGCATAAATTTCAGAGAGAGGACAAAAATCAGAAAATTTCCAGCGTGAAAACAGTCTGGAAATTTTCCTTTTATTAATTTATACTTTATTATTATTTTTAATTTTCATTTCTTCCATCATTTCATTTGTCCACTTCTTAAAAATCTCACTTTCCATCTTTCTTCCCCCACCCCCTTCCCCCCACTCCATTAGGGCCATCTGTCACATGCTTCAGGTTGTCCCTTGACACTCTGAACCTTTGTTCTGCCATTTACACATTCTGATCTATTGATAGGCTGCTATTAGCACCATTCCCAGCCTTTACCACCACTATTTACATTCCCTTTTTCTTTTTGTCTATGAAGTGGAGTTGCCGGCGTTGGACTGTGGTGGGCACAGTAAGTAGTCTCACAACACCAGGTTAAAGTCCAACAGATGGTAGCACGAGCTTTCGGAGTGCTGCCTCATCATCAGGCGAGTGGCTCATCAGTGACTCACTTAATGAAGGGGCAGCGCTCCGAAAGCTCGTGCTACCAAATAAATCTGTTGGACTTTAACCTGGTGTTGTGAGACTACATTTTGTCTATGACATATTTGACAGTTACACTCTCCTCCCCCCCAACCCTTACAGTATAAATCTCATCCTATTTTCTTTGTCTTCAGCTCTGCGGCTCTGTTGAAGGGTCATCCAGACTCGAAACATTAGCTCAATTCTCTCTCCACAGATGCTGTCAGGTCTGCTGAGATTTTCTGACATTTTCTGTTTTTGTTTCAGATTCCAACATCCGCTGTAATTTGCTTTTATCCATGGAATACAGCATTGCCTGTCACTCACTGAGAATCTCAGGCTATGATCAACTCATGGAGGGCTCTTCCTTACTGGCCTGCTGGGAGAGGTGGATCTCTTGCCTTCCCCACAGGAGCAATCTCTCTCCTGCCCTGCCAACTTGGCGACATCCTCTTCAGATTTTGTAAGCTCCTTCACTCTGGGATCCCTCCCTCTTGCTGCGTGAAAGTTTGTTCTGAATGAAGACAGGAGGATGGAATGTGATGAGAAGAGGTGGAGGAGAGGTTGGGAAGCCCGCATGCTGTGCAGAGCTCTCCCCTGTAAGGACTGAGGAAGGAGTTTGTGCAGCATGATGGATGAGATGTTGCTGATGTGAAAATACCTGTCCGACAATCTGTGGTGATGTCTTTTGTGAGATCCCTGAGCAGTGTAACCATTTTAGTGTCCAATGCCATTAGGAGAGCGTGAGATTGAAGTGAGGAGAAGGTTGATTTACCTGGCGGAATGAATGTGATCATTCATCATCTTCCTTATAGTGGATGGCATTTCTAGAATGATTGTGCAATGTGCTGACTGCCCATACATAGGCCCCCCCAGGCTCTAAGGTGAGGCTTCGTTGAGCCATTCCAAGAGTAGGGGGTATTCCGGAGCTGCTGCACATCATTGATCAGTGCCTCCAGGGAGTCACTGTTGAACTTCGGAGCAGCTCTCTACTTTGTCACGGCCATTTTGAGGCGTCTTCTTCCCAAAGCTTGTGCTGGAGAGAGGGAGGGTGGCATTTAAGTATGGCACCGAGAACTTCGCGTCCATTTGGTGATGGCAGGATGGACAAATCAGTTCCTGGCCTGCACATTATTCAGAGAGAAACTCACTTATGCAAGATGAATGCGCATCCGAGCGTGAAATTGGGTGTAAATTCACGCCATGTCTCCTAGCAGGAAACATGTTGTGAAACCTGCTTGCCACTTAGTCTCAAAAATGCAAAACTTGGCCCACCATGTCTGCAGCAGGGAAAAAGGCTGGAATGGCCGGAATTATACAGACCTGCTGGCAGTGCACCCCCACCCATGGGTTTCCCACCGGCGCGGGGTGACGTGGCTGGGAGGCCGGAGAATCTTGCCCAACCTCTCAGTTTTG
Source organism: Mustelus asterias (assembly GCF_964213995.1). NCBI lineage: Eukaryota > Metazoa > Chordata > Chondrichthyes > Carcharhiniformes > Triakidae > Mustelus > Mustelus asterias. The sequence goes on from NC_135817.1 coordinate 60,950,617, forward strand.
GTTCTTGTGCATCTTTTTTGGAGGTTCCCCAGTGCTTCAATTGGTGACATAAAACAAGGAATTGTGTTGTAGCGATTGCAACATGGTTAATGAGCCACCTCTCTGCATTATTCATAATTTATTAGATTCTTCAGTTATGCCTAATATCTTTCATAAGCGACAGTAAGCTGAGTTATGTTGTAACAGTCAGTGGCAGTTTGCCAATGATGTCTGAATTTATCGTCCAGAATTATTTTGATAAATATCTGCAATACATTATAAAAATAGAACAAATTGTATCCCAAGGTCCATTGTGCAATGGGCACATTTGACAGATATTCCTGTAACATATCCTCCATATAGAATATGTATTATCCCATTAAACGTTGTGCTAAATTATGCCTTACTATACTGTATCCTTTTACCATCAGTACTTCATGCTTTCATTATGTAACACTTGATGCATATTTAGTCAATAACATATTACTGTTTAATATATAATTTAATTAGGCCTTCAATAACTATTGAATATTTTAGTCCACATCCATGGTTCTGAATCCACTTTTTAATTATATTTTTTTGATTGTGGTTTCTGGTAGTGGAGGAACAGTCAGACAGTAGTCGGTGAAAATAAAGCTCCCAAAGTAACATCATACAACCACAGCTTACCCATCCTGTAATGAAGAATGTCTCGATCAATGAGAAGTTCCCCTGTACTGAATGCATCTTCTCCCTGCTCGCTGTTCCACGTTGCTTCTCGTTATTTGTTAAAACTTTAATCAGATAACCCTGTTTGTTTGCTTGCATTGCCTAAATCTGAGATCCTAACAGGAGTCAACACTGTGAGAGGCCTCTCCGCCATCTTTACAAAATGTACAAGGAAAGACTTGCATTATTAGAGTGCCTTTCGCAACTTCAGAATGTTCCAAAGCACCGTTTGGCCAAAGGAGATATTTTCTGAAGTGCAGTCACCATTGCAATGCAGCAACTGTGACAGCCAATCGACATACAGGATGGTTTTACAATAGAAGTGTGATAATGACCAGAGGGATGGTGATTTACCTAGCGGTATTATTGCTGGACTATTAATCCAGAAACTCAGCTAACGTTCTGGGGACTTGGGTTCAAATCTTGCCACAGCAGCTGGTGGAATTCAATAAAAAACATCTGGAATTAAGAATCTACTGATGACCATCAAACCATTGTCAATTAATGGAAAAACCCATCTGGTTCACTAATGTCCTTTAGGGAAGGAAATCTGCCATCCTTACCTGGTCTGGCTTACATGTGACTCCAGAGCCACAGCAATGTCTCTCAACTGCCCTCTGAAATGGCCTAGCAAGCCACTCAGTTCAAGGACAACTAGGGATTGACAATAAATGCTGACCAGCCAGCGACGCCCACATCCCATGAATTAATAAAAAAACAATCTTAATGCTTATTGAGGGAGAACGACTGACCATCTCTCCTGCAGGGGAGAGCAGTTTGACTGCAGATTTGTGTTGCTATTGGGCAGTTTGGTAATTCGATATGTGCCCATAGGTACACTGAAACCAACATCAGTTTGTGTTTCTTCATTGGATATACCTTGTGTAGGTGTAGTACCAGAACACACACCCATGCGAGAATAACGAGAAGTAGTACAAGGGAATTTCTTAACCTTAGGCTTAATGTCTAGAGTGTTTCTGGGCGATTCATTTTTAAATTAAGGCTTGGTTTGTGATTTTCCTTGCAGGCACAAAATCGCATCTCTCAGCGTATCACACACACAGACGCATTTTGTACTCAATAAGATGATTTTTTCATTTTCATGGGGGTGTGGGCATTGCTGGTAAGACCAACATTTCTTGCCCATCCCTAATTGCTCTTGAAATGGGCGGTCTACCAGGCCATTTCAGAGGGCAGGTAAGGCAACCACATGTGGATTTGGAGTCACATGCAGGCCAGACCAGGTAAGGATGGACGATTTCCTTCTTTAAAGGACATTAGTGATCAACAATCAATGATAGTTTCATGGTCATTACCGTGGCTAATATTCAATATTTAATGAATTGAATTTAAATTCCACCAACTGCTCTGGTGGGATTTGAATCCATGTCCACAGAACATTAGACTAGACATTGGATTACAAGCCCAGTGACATTACCACTACACCACCGTCTCCCCTTAAATTATCCATTCAGCTGATGGTGGGTGGCGTTGTTAAAGGGCGGAATGTCGGCCGGGACACACTGCTTTTCCTCAAATAGTGCCATGGAATCTTTACTGAGCAGGCAGGCATCTTTGACTTAACATGTCATTAAGCAGTAAAGCACATTGTGTTGTAGGTATACTTAGTGAATTCTTGAGATCACAAGACCAAAGGTTCAGGTCCCACTTCAAGACTACAGCAAGCTTGCACCAACTTGTTCTTTGGCGTTACCTGGGGGTGGGAATAATTGAATGGGAAAGTACGCGAATCATCTGGTTTCCCTAGTCTCAGAACCAAACCTGTTTGTCATTTAGGTGCAATGAATTCATTGCTTGGGGAGGGCTGTAGGGGGAATTTCCCAGTATGGGATCCAATGGTTCACCAGGTTGATACCGGAGATGAGGGGTGTAGCTTATGAGGAGAGATTAAACAGATTGGGTCTGTACTCATTGGAGTTTAGAAGGATGAGGGGTGATCTTATAGAGACATATAAGATAATGAAAGGGCTGGATAGGGTAGAGGTGGAGAGATTCTTTCCACTTAGAAGGGAAACCAGAACTAGAGGGCACAGCCTCAAAATAAGGGGGGGCCGGTTCAGAACAGAGTTGAGGGGGAACTTCTTCTCTCAGAGGGTAGTGAATCTCTGGAATTCTCTGCCCATTGAAGTGGTGGAGGCTTCCTCGTTGAATATGTTTAAATCACGGGTCGATAGTTTTCTGATCGATAAGGGAATTAGGGGATATGGGGAGCAGGCGGGTAAGTGGAACTGATTCACTTCAGATCAGCCATGATCTTGTTGAATGGTGGGGCAGGCTCGAAGGGCCAGATGGCCTACTCCTGCTCCTATTTCTTATGTTCTTATGTTCAATGGGAGTAAGAGTTTTAACAAGACCAGGTTAAAGTCCAACAGGTTTATTTGGTAGCAAATGCCATTAGCTTTCGGAGCCCTGCTCCTTCGTCAGATGGAGTGGATATTCCACATCAATCCAATGGGAGGTCAGCCTTCTCCATCTTTCTCTTCCTCCACTGTGATGCCGTCTGATTTAAAAAGAAATTCCAGTCCAAAAACTTCACAAAGTGAAATCAGGTCAGTACGTCTGTTCTATTTGAGCAATAATTATGTTTTAGAACAGGATATAGAGCATCGTGTTTTCCATCAGTCACACATGTCTGAGCAATGAGCTATGCTTAGTGAACTACTTCCTCACCAGGAAGTGTTTCTGAGGTCACGACCTTTGGTAATCTTGATTCACAAGGTGTCATGATAAGGCAATGTTTGAATTTGTTTATATCTTACAAGAGCAATTTTCATACTTGCTTATGAGATTAACGCACTCTCAGAGACCATATCCTTTGAAATATAGCAGAGCAGATTTCGCTGGGTCTGCACCTAGTTACTCCTGGTGTTGCCAACCTTCTAGCAATTAAAGCTTCTTCTCTGGGACACTGCTATGAGAAACCCGAGGATAAATGAATAATTTTTACTGAATGTTTTCATTTATTGATCATTAAAATATTGGAGTTGACAATTTGATTGAGCATTATTCAATCAGATAGTTAAAACTTGTTGCTTTCCAAATGATGTGTAAATATGGTACACTGTGAGGATGGGAGTGCTTAGCAACCTATGGCAGCAATATGAGGGTGGGACAGTGGGATATTCTGTGTTGAACCTCCCAGGAATGAGTTACCAACCTTGGCCATGTGCTGGATTTCCTGAGTGCATTGAAAATATCTGGATTGGAGTGCTTGCCTGGAAAGGAATCTGCTTGATTTTCCGATTTTCATTGTGCCCGGACAATCTGCAGCTCCTTGTGGTTGACCCATGAGTGGCACGGTGGCACTGTGGTTAGCACTGCTGTTTCACAGCGCCAGGGATCCAGGTTCAATTCTAGCCTTAGGTCACTGTCTGTGTGGTGTTTGCACATTCTTTCCATGTCTGCGTGGGTTTTCTCCGGGTGATCTGGTTTCCTCCTACTGTCCAAAGAAGTGCCGGTTAAGTGGATTGACCATGCTAAATTGTCCCTTAAAGTCCAAAGATGTGTAGGTTAGGAAGATCAGCAAGATAGATCCTGGATAAGATGTCAGAGAGTCGGTGTGGTATGATGGGCCAAATGGCCTCCTTCTGCACTCTATTCTATTCTATTCTATTTTAAAATCTCTCCTGATATCAGCTACACAAAGGAAAACAATGATACAATTGCAGGAAGTATTTTGATTAGTTGACATTAACCAATTAATTGTAAGAATTCTCGCAGCACCAGGTTAAAGTCCAACAGGTTTATTTGGATTCACGAGCTTTCAGAGCGCTTCTCCTTCATCAGGTGAGTGGCCACTGACCTGATGTAGGAGCAGCGCTCCGAAAGCTCGTGATTCCGAATAAACCTGTTGGACTTTAATCTGGTGTTGTGAGACTTCTTAATATGCCCATCCCAGTCCAATTAATTGTGTTAGTGAGGGAGCAAATACAAAGAGATATCAAATCTCACATACCTGGTATACAGGTGGATTCTCTGGAATTCCTAGTTTGAGAGCCTTAAATTTCTTCAAGGCTTTTCCAGCTGAGCCAGTGTAACTTTGGTGGAAGTTCAGAGGAACTTGTGCATGTAAATCAGCACTCTTGTCAAAGTTTCAGTGATGACAGGGAGAAGCAGTGAGTAAATCTAAACTAATAACAGGCAATATTTGCCATTTTACCATTAATAGCTCCACACATTGGAGTTTCACACAGTTGCAATGGGAACAAAAGCTTTTGCTTTTCCAACCTGAAAATCTTAAATTCTCTTCTAGTTTTTAGAATCTTCTTCTGTCCCTCTGAAAAGCTGGAATTTCTTACTTGACATCATTGGCCCAAGTGACTGCCTCCTCTCTCCTTTTCATTTCTCGGTTAAATTTATTTCAGAAGCTATTTAATGGAATTGAATTCACACTGATGATCGATATTGCGCCTGATTCCATTTGTCTACAGATTTTGTAAAGCGTGATTGCCGCATCCATTGTCATAAATCTGCGGAGATTATCTGTCAGATGCTTTATTTATTATAAATAATGTGCACATCTCGTATTTCTTTTCCAACTTATTGCACATGTACCCTCTTAAGACCTGTTTGGGTTTTATAGGATTTGAGAGCAATATGCTTGTGGTGGTTTCCTTTGCCTCTGTCTGTGCTGCTTATTCATTACAGCAGAGGTTTGTTTGCAATCCAGCTATTAGCATCATTGCCAAGCATGTTGTGCTTTTCAGCTATGCTAAGCCCATGCATGAACCATCAAACGAGATCTATAAGTTGCTCAGGGCGTGTATTTAGCTTCTTGACCATTTTTAAACCTTATTTAATTTGACTTGATTTATTATTGTCACGTGTATTAATATACAGTGAAAAGTATTGCTTCTTGCGCGCTATACAGACAAAACATACCGTACATAGAGGAGGAAAGGAGAGAGTGCTGAATGTAGTGTTACAGTCACAGCTAGGGTGTAGAGAAAGATCAACTTAATGTGAGGTAGGTCCATTCGAAAGTCTGATGGCAGCAGGGAATAAGCTGTTCTTGAGTTGGTTGATACGTGTCCTCAGACTTTTGTATCTTTTTCCCGACGGAAGAAGGTGGAAGAGAGAATGTCCGGGGTGCGTGGGGTCCTTAATTATGCTGGCTGGCTCCGAGGCAATGGGAAGTGCAGACAGTGTCAATAGGTGGGAGGCTGGTTTGAGTGATGGACTGGGCTTCATTCACAACGCTTCATAGTTTCTTGTGGTCTTGGACAGAGCAGGAACCATACCAGGCTGTGATACAACCAGAAAGAATGCTTTCTAACTATTGGACTTGAGAATGTGACTACTCCAACATGTGAGGCTGACCTTTCCTCCCCATATGTGGGTGAGTATGGAGGTGAAGGATATTTGTCGCTGCTTGACGTGGTCTATCAACACTGTCCACCATTCCCTGGAGAAGGTGATGTTGAGGTTGGAAGGCAGCAAACATATCTAATTGAGGTCGGCTGATGGCCTATCAATGTAAATCGTCAGAGCGAATGGAATTTTTCAGTTGGCCTGTGGACACCTGAGGAGTTGGGGAATGAAGTTAGTTGCCTAGAGTTTGCCTCCTGAAAGAACAAAGAACAGTACAGCACAGGAACAGGCCCTTCGGCCCTCCAAGTCCTTGCCGCTCCCTGGTCCAAACTAGACCATTCTTTTGTATCCCTCCATTCCCACTCCGTTCATATGGCTGTCTAGATAAGTCTTAAACGTTCCCAGTGTGTCCGCCTCCACCACCTTGCCTGGCTGCAGATCAGGGGGCTCGTGTCCCAGGGAGGCTTTGAGGCCCTCCTATTTCAATGGTTACAACTCTGACTTCAGGTCGCTAGTGGCCCAGCGACCAATGTCATTTTTTGATGTACATCAACTTTTAAAAGTTGCTGAGGGGCGCTTTGAAAATTGGACATTGTCTCTTGCTCTCTATGTCTGATCTGCAACTGCAGGCTACAGCTCCCTCTGTGCTGGAGGACCTTCCCCCTGTCAGCGAGCCAGCTCTCTAGACTCTCTGGAGTAATCTTCAAGGGTGCAGGCTGGTTCAGGTGGTGAGCCCTCACCCTGCACTCCTGATATTGCCTGTTCATTGTCCTCCTCATGTGTCCCCATTCCAAACTATGCCCCTCCAAACCACACCTATGGCACCTTATGCCCCTTTTCCTTAGTTACATGCCTCCACCCACCCCATAACCCCTCATGTCACCATGCCAAACTATGCCACTTGCATACCCATTTAATGCTGTTTTGGCTGTCTGGACTCACGACCAAGCCTCATTACTTATTCTTGGCTGAGAACCTAGAATTCTTAGTCTGTTATGATACCTGAGCTCCAGAAAAAATACTTTATTGGCAGTTCTGGCACTATGATCTCTGCTGTCAATTGCACAAGGTTAAGAGGTTTAGAATTCCTGTGGTTTAAACTATTGAAACCTCAAGGGTCTAGACATTTGACACTTCTATAGCCTTGCAATAAAATGACACATTCTTTAAAACAGTGGAAAATTATGAATGAGTGATTTTTTAAGAGGTTTTTCTTATGCATCCTATTTTTAAAATTGGGTTCATTGGCTCTGTACAGTGTATAGTGAGATAATGATCATGGAGGTGTCATAGCTTGGCATAGGGTGCATGAGAGGTCATGGAGATTGGTGAAGGGGCAAAGATTGGCATAAGGGCCATGGGGGGTGGTGTGGAGTGTCATACCTTGGCATGGGGGCATGAGGGTCTTAGGGGATGGATGGAGAGCATGAGGTGGCATGGATGCGGCATAGGCAGTGCGTGGGTGATGAAGGGGTTTGAAGGGTGAGACTAGAGGACTTTCCTCTTTCCATTTTAACAGAGACAAAGTCCCACAGCACTGAGGTGGGCCATTTAAGCAGCCCCATCACAGTAGCTGGCAGCCGCTGTGTCTTCATTTGGCCTTCTTCTGAGGTGGGCTGGCCTGACTCCAGCCCGCACCTGTCCCCTACAATGAAAATCCAGTCTTGTGGGTAGTTTCTCATGAAGCGTGCCGGGAATCTTCCCAACGCTTGTTACCCCATACGTGAATGAAAATCAGGCCTATGTGTACACTGTGCAATGTTAACTTATTAGGTTCAGATAAAATAGTTTCCAATAGTTACATGAATGGAGAAAAAAACACTGCTTGACTGGTCTGAAGAAAGCGCCAGTTATGAATGGCGCAGTTGGGAAGTATTACTCTGCATCAATGATTGATGGTGAAGCCCTGTCCATGAAAGTAGTTCATTTCCTTACAAAGCATCGTTCATTTTATGTCCAAACAGAAAGTTGGCATTACCCACCACTTTCTATCGGTCAGAGTTTATTTTACACCTAAAGCCATGATTTTAAAAAAGTCAATCACAGAATTGTTACGGTGCAGAAGGAGGCCATTTGGCCCATCGTGTCTGCACCAGCTCTCCAAACCAGCATCATGATTTAGTGCCATTCCCATGCCTTTTCCCCCGTACCCCTGCACATTTTTTCTATTCAAGTAATCATCTAATACCCTCCTGAATGTCTGAATTGAACCTGCCTCCACCACATTCCAGACCCGGGCTACTTGCTGTGTGAAAAAGCTTTTTCTTACATCAAATTTGCTTCTTTTTTGAATCACTATAAATCTGTACACACTCTCATTCTCAATCCTTTTACGAGGGGGAATGGGTTTTCCCTGTCTACTGTGTCCAGCCACCTTGTGATTTTGAACACCTCTATCGAACCTCTTCTTAGCCTTCTTCTCACCAAGGAGAATAACCCACTCCAATCTATCCTCATAACTGAAGTTTCTCATCTCTGTACCATTCTTGTAAACCTCTTTTGCACTCTCTCCAATGCATTCACATCCTTCCTATAGTGTGACATCCAGAACTGTGTGCAATTCTCCAGCTAAGATCTAACTAGTGTCTTGTATAAGTTCAGCGAATTTTGCCCTTGTATTCTATGCCCTTATTAACTCTTGTGCTCTCTGCCCCACCATGGCACTACTGCCTCACAGCGCCAGGGACACGGGTTCAATTCTGGCCTCAGGCCACTGTCTCCATGGAGTTTGCACCTTCTCTCCATGTCTGTGTGGACTTCCTCCAGGTGCTCCAGTTTCCTCCCACAGTCCAAAGATGTGCGGGTAAGGTGGATTGGCCATGCTAAATTGCCCCTTAACGTCAGGGAGATCAGCAGGGTAAATATGTGGGATTATGGGGTTAGGGCCTGGGTGGGATTTTTGTTGGTGCATGCTCAACGGATTGAATGGCCTCCTTCTGCATTGTAGGGATTCTATGTAATAAAGCTCAGGATACTATATGCTTTATTAATTGTCCTGCCACCGTCAATGATTTATGCACATATTCACTCCGGTCCCTCTGCTCCTGTACTCCCTAAAGAATTGTACCCCTTATTTTACATTCTCTCTCTGTGTTCTTCTTACCAAAATGTATCACCTCACACTTCTTATTTAAATATAAATGTACTAAATATGGGAAATGTGTTTATTTACCAGTCTGGATGGTGAACTGCCGAAATTCATCCCCCATTCAATACAGAGAAACCTCCTCCCAGTCATCATGGGAAAATGACTAACCCTTTGGGATAAAATTATACATGTCTGCCTTGGTCCTGAAGGTTTGATGAAGTGGAAATTCTATTACACATGACTTTTCCATCTTTATTCTCTTGCTGTGAAACAAGACAAGGAATAGAGTTAAGGCTAGGCTTCCTGTCAGGGAGATCAATTTATTCTCTGAGGAGACTCCTGCAACATATTGAAATTGTGTCTTAAGATGCAAGGCAGCTTCAGATCGTTATGTTATAGTTGATGATGGGTTTCAGATTAAAGTGCAAATTTTTTTAAGTATTGTGTCGAACCTTCTTTGCACCTTTTTCTTTTTGTATATTCTAGACTCCATGCCTCTAAATTTCTGTGTAGGCCCAACTTCCATTTTCATATTAAAAGGAGATTGTCAGAAAGAAATTGTGTGAACAGCTTTATTTGATCATTTATGCCATTTCTCCAGAGGTTCTCCGGAACTAGGGGACATAGTTTAAGGATAAGGGGTAAACCTTTTAGGACTGAGATGAGGGGAAATTTATTTACCCCGAGAATGGTGAATGTGTGGAATTCACTGCCGCAGCAAGTAGTTGAGGCCAAAACGTTGTCTGATTTCAAGAAGAAATTAGATATAGCTCTTGGGGCTAAAGGGGGGGTCAAAGGACATGGGGAGAAAGGGGGGGATCAGGGTATTGGAATTTGATAATCAGCCAGGATCAAAATTAATGATGGAGCAGGCTGGAAGGGGTGAATGGCCTACTCCGGCTTCTATGGGTGGAATTTTATGGCCTCGCTCGTCCCGAAACTGTAAAATTCCATCTGAGGTCAATATTCCTTTCTATGGTCTGCCCCTCACCTGCTTCGACTCCCGTGGCAGGTGGCATGGTAAGATTCCGGCCTATGTTTCTATCTTCTCCTGATCTCCTAGCTAGGTTGATGCAAAAATACAGGAGAATACCTACAGTAATTCATGGCCCTTTACTCTAATGCCGTTCACCCACCACTTTCCAATAACTTTGATCCAAAACTCTACTGCCCCAGATCTTGCTCATATATCATCACTCCCCTTACTGGCCTATACTGGTTTCGGTTGCCACACATGTTGTGGTTTAAATTCTTTTCCCCATCTGTAAACCTCCCCAGCACTCCGATAAAGGATACGCCACCCACACAGGCGGATAGAGTTAAGATAGAGGTCAGCCATGATCTAATCAAATGCTAGCATAGATTAGAGGGGTTAAATGCCCCTCACTTGAATGGCTTACTCGGTAACACACTGTCCCCTAGTTAGTGAAGGCCTGGGTTCAAGATCAGGACTTGGGTGACATGGAAATAAACATTCACAAGGACACACCTTCTTGTGTCCTTTGACTATTTCTTGAAGGCTGAATTAGGCTCAGTTGGGAGAGTGTTAGTGTAAACACCTAAAGGTCCCTGATCCCAGTTCTCAACAGATCTCATTCTACGTGAGCTTGCTTAATGCAATGTATCCACCAATATGTTTGAAGCATTTTGTGACCAGTGGGAACCACAAGGGTTGGACTGCATTATCAGCCCTGGTAATGATAATAACAGGTGAGGTGATGGCATGGTATTATTATCTCTAGACTATTAATCCAGAAACTCAGCTAACGATCTGAGAACCTGGGTTCGAATCCCAGGCAGATGAAGAAACTTGAATTCAATAATAATATCTGCAATTAAAAATATATTGAAAACCATGAAACGATTATCAGGAAAAAACCATCTGGTTCACTAATGTCCTTTGGGGAAGGAAATCCGCCATCCTTATCTGGTCTGACCTACATGTGACTCCAGAACCACAGCTTGTGGTTGACTCTCACCTTCCTCTGAAATGGCCCAGCAAGCCATTTAGTTCAAGGGCAACTAGGGATGGGCAATAAATGCTGGCCAACCAGCGAAGCCCATGTCCAATGAATGAATAAAAAAAATAAACAAAATCCTAAATTGGTAAGTTCCTATTGAGGTTTCCATTTTCTTTTACAATAACCTGACAGTGCAGTGCCCCTTTAAGGGACTGTTTATTTTATTTATTTGTTTATCTGATTTATCACAAGAGCATAGAGAGGTTTCTGGAGCACTTGGTTAGAGAGAGGCAGACATTTGTGATGTAGTGTTGTGTAAATAAATCTATTATGAAGTAAAAGATTAGTGTCTCGTTTCCTACTTTATCTTCTGGCTTCAATATGAATCAACACTAATCCCAATAGCATTTGACAGGACAAAGGAGGTGCCTTGCAACATTTACTGCAATTAGTTTTTCTCGATGTTGTAACTTCTCACAGGACAATCTTGCTTAAAATTTTCATAGCATTATAGAATCACAGAATACCTACAGCGTAGAAGGAGGCCATTCAGCCCATCAAGCCTGCACCGACAACAATCCCACCCAGCCCTATCCTTGTGGACCTACATATTTACCCTGCTAATCCCTCTGACACTAAGGGACAATGTACCATGGCCAATCAATCTAACCTGCACGTCTTTGGATTGTGGGAGGAAACCGGAGCACCCGGAGGAAACCCATGCAGACACGGGGAGAACGTGCAGACTCCACACAGACAGTCACCCAAGGCTGGAACTGAACCCGGGTCCCTGGCGCTGTGAGGTATAGCTTTTGTAATCGGGTCAGAATTTCACATAGTAACACAAAATTTTGGAGGGAATGGCTTAGATCCTGAATGCTGATTTTTTTTAAAAAAAAGTATGACTTGTTGAACACAACAGCAAATGCTTTCCACAGTACCTTCATCGCAGTGTGAGTGTAAGCCTATTTGTGATCATAAGGGAGTGAGGATTTTTTGATGCTGAAAGTTTGAATGAAGAAAAGATACAGTAGCAGCTTTACAGAAACCGCCCCTGAAACTTCACTCAGTGTTAATAGGTTCCATTCATCGAACACAGAAGGTGTGAAACGTCCAATAGTCACTTAGAAATCAGAAAAACACCAGTTCCACCTTAGAAGCAAGGAGGGAAGAGGTGTTCTACATAATTGCCTTTTATAATGATATTGAGCATTTGGTGTGCTTTTCTAGCACTTGGAGTTCATCGTCACAGGATCACTGTTATAATTACAGAGGAAGAAAATAATCTGGCCTAATTAATTCATCCACCTAGAGAGGTGCTACTGTCAAGAAAACAAAGAAATTGTAATACTTTTCCATTGGTAATATCATTGTCATATTTCTTATGTACTGGAAGGCAAGCTGTTGATGCGTTGTGAGCATGGTAATTGGAGTCAGAGACAGGGTGGCTGAGAATCTAAATTAACACAATGAATTGGTTTTGATGTAATGACCCAAAAGGGACTTCAAACAGACATGTACCTGGGACAGTAAATAAATTCAAGGAGGAGTTAGACAGATTTTTAATTGGTAATGGGTTGAAGGGTTATGGGGAGAAGGCAGGAAAATGGGGATGAGGAGCATATCAGCCATGATCGAATGGCAGAGCAGACTCGATGGGCCGAATGGCCTAATTCTGCTCCTGTATCTTATGAATTTATGTACCTAAAGCACTGACAGGAGTACGTTTTTTGGTTCAAATGAGAGTATCTACAGATTGTAAAAGAAAGGTGTAAATGGGTAAAGCAAATATAGAGTAAGTTTACTTTTAAAACCTAAATGTTAAAGTGAAGTAATGAATTTAATCCATTCAGGGAAGCAAGCAGTTCTAAAGGGACAATGGAGAGATCAATGTAAAAGAACACATTTAAAGAAATACTGAAACCGAGGTGAATGGGTAGCTGTTTAGATCTCCCAGAAGACTGCAGGAATAGCTGGCAAGAACTCCCAGAAAGCAGTGTGAAAAAAGCCAGACCTGAAGAAGCAGCTGTTGTTAACTTCAGAGGACACCCCAAGTGAAAAACAAATCACTGTGTGGTAAAAATTACTGGGATTCTGTAGTTAATTTAAGACTTTTTGGAACAATTTTAGAATACTGTTTACGATATGAAGTCATTTTTGTGTTTAAGTGCAATTCTGTTTTTTTTTACTTCTTAATAAACATTTACTTTAAGATAAAATCATCACAAATCGTTGGGGACATCATTTCCGGATTTCAGAACCTCTCCTCACACCATGTAAATTGCAAAAACTGTTTTGGCAGCTATTTCAGGTTTCCCTTCTGGTATTTAGGCAGCTTGACACTTACCATCACCTACACCATAATCCTAACATTCACCGATTAATTGTCTTTTAAATTATTCTAGGATATTTGATTTTGCTGTTCTATCTGAAAGTTTGGGTTACACGTTGATCACTATGCCTAGAACATCCTCTAATTTGCACATAGAATCCCTACAGTGCAGAAGGAGGGCATTTGGCCCATCGAGTCTGCACCGACAACAATCCCGCCTAGGCCCTATTCCTGTAATCCCACATATTTACTCTGTTAATCCCCCTGATACTGAGGGTCAATTTAGCATGGCCAATCAATCTAACCCCGCACATCTTTGGACTGTGAGAGGAAACCGGAGGACCCGCAGGAAACCCATGCGGACACGGGTCACAGGCAGTGACCCGAGGCCGGAATTGAACCCGGGTTCCTGGCATTGTGAGGCAGTGGCGCTAACCACTGTGCCACCGTGCTGCCCGGTGGCATATTAGGAGCTTAGTGAGTGTAACAAAGAAAATGTTCCAAAGCTTTAAGTGCCACTTCCGGGTCACCTTATTGCGCGCATTCTACATTGATCATGTGGAAGGCCTTAGCATTCTGAATACAGGGCCTGATTTAAGCAACAAAAGGACATCATATTGGCCCCATTTTCCAGCATACTTTGGATATCAGTGTAGATAGGCATTGCCCTACATTAATTAGAAATCCAAACGTGGCTATTTGCATTTCTAATTCCTAAATAAAAATGAGTGCCGAACATCATCGTTGGGTGTACAATTGTAAAATTTATATTTTGATGGACTGCGCATGTGTACTTGAAAAGTTTTGTACATTTCTTGGCAAAATGATCAAACACAAATCAGAGTGTGGAAGTGATTTTTAAACATTACTAATAGTGCCTTGCTCACTGAATGGCAGATGTTTGCTAAGTAAATATATGAAATACATTTACATTTATACATTTATAAATTCCCCACATGTACTAAAAGTGGTGCAAGTGGTTAAACTATTCCTGTGGCTTGGGAGTTAAATTATGAGTACAGGTTGTATAATCTCTGCTCGTATGCCCACATAGAAAATAAGGAGTGATCTGATTGAGGTATTTAAAATCTTAAAAACATTTGATCGGGGAGACACAGAGAAACTGTTCCCTCTTACGTGGAAATCAAGAATGAGGGAGCATAACATTAAAATAAGAGCTCGGCCACTTAAGGGTGAAAGAAGAGACATGCCTTCACACAAAGGGGAATTGAAATCTGGAATTCTGTATGAATACTGGGAACAAAAGGAGCTTTCAAGAGTGAGGTCGATAGAGTTTTGTGAGGTAAGGATGTCAAGGGATGTGGAGCTAAGGTGGGTAAATGGAGTAGGAGTATAGACTAGTCATGATCTAATTGAATGACTGAGCAGTGTCAAGGCGCTGAATGGTCTAGGCCTCTTCCTACATGTTCCCTGTCATCGATTTCTGTTGGTCTACGTATTCATCTAAATGGAACATTGCCATTTCAGACTAAAAACATTTCTAAACTGTTAGAAAAACTGGCTTTGGGGGGGGGGGGGGGGAACAGATACCTCTTATCCAAGCTGAGTCATAAAACACTGTGAGCCAAATAGATTAATTCAAAATACATGCAGAGCTTGCTCTAAAAAAACAGGATTCTGATTTTTAAAAAAAACTAAAGCAAGGGTTGATATGGAAAAGCAAGAAGGAGCAGAAATCTGCTTGTAAGATCGTAGCCAAGGAGTAAGAGAAAGCCTTGGCTGCTGATTGGACAAGGATCAAGGTTAGCACTAATGGATTTATCTCTTTATGGCAAAGTATATTCATCTTTATTACATTTGTGGTTAACAACAACAGAAGGAGATCAATGTGATTTCATTTCAGACTAGTGAACAGCGCGCAGTACATTACATCAGGCCAAGTTTTGTTTTTACACCACACATCGTTTGGGAGTTACAGATGTAACTGACTGAACTGCAGCGATACAGGGAAACATGTATTGGGTACTGGTAAGGTTTCTACAATGCTGTGTTTGATAAGCAGGCAGTTTGTGTCCACTTGTTAAACACCCTGCGTGTGCAGAGAGGTTTCTGTGCGTGTTTGAACACGCTATCAATCTTAGCTGAACAGTATCTTTCACTGGGTAAAAATGATGTATCCCAGGATGAAAGTACATTTCTGGAACACTTAATTACACTTCTGAGAAAGTACCCAGTGCATTTCACATGCGATGCATTACCCGTACCGGCTGCGGTTATTCATGAAGGCCCCACCTTCTCAACCTTGTCCCCTTGTCTGAGGTGTGGCGATCCTCAGGTTAAATCACCACCAGTCAACTCTCCCCCTCAAAGCAGCTTATGGTCTTATGGGACTATGGCCACTATACCTTTGCACCACTTGTGAACATTAGTGTGAACATTTGGGAAGACGAGTGGGTTAGGTGCATTGACCTGAACAGGCGCCAGAGTGTGGCAATTAGGGGAATTTCACAGTAACTTCATTGCAGTGTTAATGTAAGCATTTCTTGTGACTAATAAATAAACTTTACTTTTCGAAAAGCCAAGGTGTGATGAGTCACTGGCACTGTTTAGAAAAAACCGTGAACTTTCTATCCACCTGTTGAAAACCATGATAAAAAACAGTAAGGGTGCAATCTTACCGACCGTTCATGTCACACTCCCACTGCAATGAGGTCGGAGAATTTGGAGCCCAGTCAAATCGCTGTTCACTGTAGTGGGATGGAAAAATCCTGCTGGCGTGAATGGCCGTAACATTCAAGCCACAGAATAGCTAATAAACTTGCATTTCTCCATTAAGCCACAGTTTACTTGAAGGCCTGAATTTCACGCACATCAGGCATGTGCATTTAAAGTAATGTTCAAGTTTATTTATTAGTCACAAGTAGTCTTACATTAACACTGCAATGAAATTATTGTGAAAATCCCCTTGTCGCCACACTCCGGCGCCTGTTCGGGTACACTGAGGGAGAATTTAGCACGGCCAAATGCATCTATCCAGCACGTCTTTTGGATTGTGGGAGGAAACCGGAGCACCGGAGAAAACCCACGCAGGTACGGGGAGAACATGCAAACTCCCGCACAGGCAGTGACCCAAGCCGGGAATCGAACCACTGTGCCACCGTGCCGCCCCATTTGGCTGGCCCGAAAGGGGGCGAGAAACACACTGGCAGCTGCAATCAGCCCAAAAACACAATTGCATGCTGTCTGGCCCATTAACAGCCAGCGTGACATGTGCACTGGGAAAGGCTCTATGAAGAGGGTGGGCATGGAGGAAAGGGAGATTGTGGGCTGGTGTTTCTAATGTTCTCCCTCAGGGGACAGTCTCCGCAGAGCTGTCTCAAGTAAAAAATAAATTGCAGTGGTGAAATGCTGCAAAGTTTCTGGGCAGCACTTTCAAGCGCAAACCTCAGTGCCCAGAGAGGTTTGTAAATTTTATTTCAGCCCTGACATTTCATCCCGCCCTGGATCGAGGCTGCAGCTAAAACATAAAGGCTGCCTGGCCAATTGGCTTGTCCGCCAACCGTAACAACAGACGGGTCACATAGCCTTCAATTGGCCCCTTAATGAGCTAAATTACCCGCTTGATTGTCAGTCCTCGCAATTCATGCACATGCCCGCTGACTGAAATATTGCATGAGTGCATGATGGCTTTGGGTTGCATGCCCGACGTCTTCACATGGTTCTGGGTTGGGCTTGTACCAGCCCAAGCAATGTAAAATTTTGGCCCAAGTCTTTGCAGTGTCCTCCCCTATCCCATTTGGTGTCAGCTCCTAAAAAAAATTCTAATTCACTTGCAACTGCATTTTCTAAATGCCAACTGTTTAGCCGATGACTTCCACCAACCATGATAGTTCTGCGGCTACTTATTTGCTTAACCGCACCTTCATTTTTACTTTGGATGCTCTGGTCCCCAGTAAAACATTTTTTTTCATCTCACCATGGCCACTCTCGTGCTACAACATTCACCTCCACTCTATTAAGTCCAAGGTGTGCAGAATTGAATGACTACACCGGAGACTGGGTTCAGTCAATCCCTGCCAGATTTGGCTGGGCTACATAGAGCACTATAGAGTCCTGCTCTCCTCTGCTAAAACTGCTCACTATTCTCAGATAATCCTGGAATGCATAGCTGGCACAATGATTAGCATTGCTGCCTCACAGCACCAGGGACCCGCGTTCTATTCCCGGCTTGGGTCACTGTCTGTGCAGAGTCTGCACGTTCTCCCCGTGTCTTCATGGGTTTCCTCCAGGTGCTCCGGTTTCCTCCCACAGTCTGAAAGACGTACTGGTTAGATGCATTGGCCATGCTAAATTCTCCCTCAGTGTACCCGAACAGGCACTGGAATGTGGCGACTAGTGTCATTGCAGTGTTAATGTAAGCCTACCTGTGGCAATAATAAAGAAACCTTAAACTGCTGGCTTATTCTCTCTGCTACAAATGTCTTCTTAAACCTCTCTTCTGTCTCCTTAACACTCACCTCCAACAAATCTGAGCAACTTATGAACTTCTTTGCCTCTAAGAGTGAAGCGTTCTATTCAGCTGTCTGTTCCACTATCCTCCCTTTTCTCTAGCTCACCCCCAGACTGAGAACCATAGAATCATAGAATCCCTACAGTGCAGAAGGAAGCCATTTGACCCATCGAATCTGCAACGACCACATTCCCACCCAGGCCCTATCCCTGTAACCCATCATATTTCCCTGCTAATCCCCCTAACACTAGGGTTAATTTAGCATGGCCAATCAACCTAACCCACACATCTTTGGACTGTGGGAAGAAACAGGAGCACCCAGAGGAACACACGTAGACACGGGGAGAATGTACAACCTGCACACAGACAGTGACCCAAGCCGGAATTGAACCCGGGTCCCTGGCACAGCAGTGCTAACCACTGTGCCACTTTGCCGCCCTAGACTTGATCTAAAGCTCTTCCCTGGCCTAACCCTGAACTCACATTGTTGTCGAGTTTCTCTCCTATCTTCCCTCGTGCCATCTCCAAGGTCAACTTGTTCAGGAAACCTATCTCCTGCTCCACTGGTCCTCTTCCTGCTGACGTTTCAAACCATAGAAATCATAGAAACCCTACAGTGCAGGAGGCCATTCGGCCCATCGAGTCTGCACCGACCACAATCCCACCCAGGCCCTACCCCCCACATATTTACCCGCTAATCCCTCTAATTTACGCATCTCAGGGGCAATTTTAACCTGGCCAATCAACCTAACCCGCACATCTTTGGACTGTGGGAGGAAACCGGAGCACCCGGAGGAAACCCACGCAAACACGAGGAGAATGTGCAAACTCCACACAGACAGTGACCCGAGCCGGGAATCGAACCCGGGACCCTGGAGCTGTGAAGCAGCAGTGCTAACCACTGTGCTACCGTGCTCCTTTCCTGGTTGCCATGTTAACTATTTTTTCTCTTCATTGCCCCTCTTTTTTTCAAATCGGCTTTCATCCTCAACCTTGACACTCCATCCTTTCAAACTAGCACGCCATCTCCAACATCCCTTTTTCTTCCAAGTCCTTGGAACATGTTGTTGCCTCCCAAATCTATGCCCATTGTTCCTGGAATTCCAGGTTTGAATCCGTCCAGTCAGGTTTTTGCCCAGGCCACAGAACCAAAATAGTTCTTATAAAAATCACAAAGAGTGTCAATGTGAATGTCATGAAAGTCAACTCTCTGTATCTGCTCATTATCTGGCGAACGTCAATGTCAAATAAAGACAGGATTGCATTAAGTTGTGTTATTCATTCATGGCCCAAAGAGCTCTTTATGAGGAACAGTCAATTAGATGACATACCTTCGAACTTCTGTCACAAATGCATTCTATTAGAATATGATTCTAAACCTACTAGGACCTCTGCTATTTGTGATATATATAAATGATTTGGAAGAAGGTGTAACTGGTGTAGTCAGCAAGTTTGCGGATGACACGAAGATGGCTGGAATTGCGGATAGCGAAGAGCATTGTCGGGCAATACAGCAGGATATAGATAGACTGGAAAATTGGGCGGAGAGGTGGCAGATGGAATTTAATCCGGATAAATGCGAAGTGATGCATTTTGGAAGAAATAATGTAGGGAGGAGTTATACAATAAATGGCAGAGTCATCAGGAGTATAGAAACACAGAGGGACCTAGGTGTGCAAGTCCACAAATCCTTGAAGGTGGCAACACAGGTGGAGAAGGTGGTGAAGAAGGCATATGGTATGCTTGCCTTTATAGGACGGGGTATAGAGTATAAAAGCTGGAGTCTGATGATGCAGCTGTATAGAACGCTGGTTAGGCCACATTTGGAGTACTGCGTCCAGTTCTGGTCGCCGCACTACCAGAAGGACGTGGAGGCATTGGAGAGAGTGCAGAGAAGGTTTACCAGGATGTTGCCTGGTATGGAGGGTCTTAGCTATGAGGAGAGATTGGGTAGACTGGGGTTGTTCTCCTTGGAAAGACGGAGAATGAGGGGAGATCTAATAGAGGTATACAAGAAGGGTATAGATAGGGTGAACAGTGGGAAGCTTTTTCCCAGGTCGGAGGTGACGATCACGAGGGGTCACGGGCTCAAGCTGAGAGGGGCGAAGTATAACTCAGACATCAGAGGGACGTTTTTTACACAGAGGGTGGTGGGGGCCTGGAATGCGCTGCCAAGTAGGGTGGTGGAGGCAGGCACGCTGACATCGTTTAAGACTTACCTGGATAGTCACATGAGCAGCCTGGGAATGGAGGGATACAAACGATTGGTCTAGTTGGACCAAGGAGCGGCACAGGCTTGGAGGGCTGAAGGGCCTGTTTCCTGTGCTGTACTGTTCTTTGTTCTTTGTTCTTCAGGAGTGTAGAAAGTCAGTAAGTAAATATTTTGTCATTTCCCCTCCCTTGACAATCAGAAGTTTAATGAATTGTACAATAAATGTTTTGAATAAATATTTGTTTGGTCCACTTGTAGGAATGTGCAATGTTACTGAATGTGCATCTTGGCTGTCAGATTGCCCAGTCACAGTGTGTTGCTATAATCCAGCTCAGAAACACCAAGGTATTTTGTGAAGTCAGCCTAGACCATATGTTTTGCATTTTGAATTTTGCCACGGGTAAGCCTAAGATGTTTCACTCCAGCTATGATTCAACTGACTCACTCGGAAGCTTTAATCAAATAAAGATTAGTTAAGAATACAGTTAACATGTATAGAAAGAAAATCAGCAAGAACTTTTACCAATTACATGCAAGGAAAAAAAGACAACCATGATATTGTATAAACCTTAACAAATATATGAAATGTTGCAACCAAACAAACTGCCTTAAACAAAATCCTTGCCAGGTTTATCACAGAAGATACAAATGCTCACGTGATTCTGGAACTTAGTCCTTTGGTTGGATGTTGCAGTTCTCTTGAGACACACCCAGACAAGCTTGGAATCAGAACAGCTTCTCAAAACACCAGGGAGAGGGAGAGAGAGAGACTCTAATTATTAGCTAGTGCCACCAACAGCAGAATATTCACTTCAGAAAGGCCAGGAGATCTGCTTCCAGCTAACCAGCGGAGCTTACATGACCAGGGAGAGAGAGAGAAAACTGCCTGCCACTTAGCAACTAGGACAGCTTCTGACTCAAGACAGCAGCTGGCGGCCAAACTGAATGTGAAAACCTGAATTCACTATGAAGAAAAAAGAAATCTGTCCAAAATACGTGACTTTCTAACCACTCATTTCTTAAAGGTACACTAACATCACACTTTGCAGGTCCTAGAAAAAGAAAGGGAAATTATAAAGAACCTGTCACAACCTCAGGACTTCCCAAAGTAATTGCCAGCTGAGAAATTCAACTTGAATTGTTGCAGGAATGGGTGGCACGGTGGCACAGTGGTTAGCACTGCTACATCACAGTGCCAGGGATCAGGGTTCAATTCCAATCTTGGGTGACCATGTGGAGTTTGCACGTTCTCCCCATGTCTGCGTGGGTTTCCTCTGGGTGCTCTGGTTTCCTCCCATAGTCCAAAGATGTGCAGGTTAGGTAGATTGGCAATGCTAAATTTTCCCTTAGTGTCCCAAGATGTGTAAATTAGATTAGATTAGCCATGGTAGATGTGTGCGGTCGCGGGGAAGGGGTAGGGTAGAGGGCCTCGATAAGATATTCTGTCAGTGCAGGCTTGATGGGCTGAATGGCCTTTTCTGCACTGTAGGGATTCTATGACTCTATGAATGACAGCAAACAATATTCACACAGTAAGATCCGACAAAGAGGAATGAGGTAACTCACCAGATAATCTGTGTCTTGTGTTATTGGTTTTCCTTAAGAGTCAACTAAATTTCTTCGGAGGCCTCTACTGTTGAGAGATAAGTTTGCTTTGGCAAAAGACTGACCTCTTCTTTGGTAAATTGTATGGAATCTTTTATATCCAACTGGACGGTCAGACAAGGCTCACTTTAAAATATCATCTGAAAAATATGCAGGCAGGCATTAGTAGCCTATCAGTACTCTGCCCAAGTGTCAGCCTAGATTAATTAGTCACTCTCTGGAACAGAATTCAAGCCTACAGCCTTCTGATCCAGAGTTGAGAGTACTACCACTGAATCAAGGCTGAAAGAGTCAGATTTATTGATAAGGTTTTTTCATTATTCTTTCATTGATGTGAGTGTTGCTGGCTAGGCCAGCATTTATTGCCCTTCCCTAATAGCCCTTGAGAAGGTGGTAATGAGCCACTTTCTTTATCACTGCAGTCCATAGAGTGTACACCCACAGTGCTGTTAGGGAGGTAGCTTCATGTTTTTAACCCAGTGACAGTGAAGAAACGGTGGTGTTGCTTCAAGTCTGGATAGTGTGTGACTTGGAAGGGACTAGTGATGTTCCCTTGCATCTACTGCCTTTGTCCATCTAGGTGGTAGTGATTGTGGGTTTGGAAAGTGCTGTCAAAGGAGGTTTGCTGTAATGCATCTTGTCGATGGCACACACTGCTGCTACAGAGTGCCATGTTGAAAGGAATTAATATTTAAGTTGTTGAATGACGTGTCCAACACACGGACTGCTTTGGCCTGGATGGTGTTGAGTTCCTTGAGTGTTGTTGGAGCTGCACTCATCCAGGCAAGTGGAGAGTATTCCATCACACTCCTGATTTGTGCCTTATAGATAGCGGACAGGCTTTGGGGAGACACAAGTTGGGTTACTCCCCATAGGGTACACAGCCCCTAGCCTACTTCTGTGAGTGAGCCATGAATAAAAGTATGCTTAACATAAAAATTAAATATAATTTCCTCCAGAGCTTTCGCATTTTATTGAAAAAAAGAATCAGGTGTGTTCACTCCTGAGGTACATCCAATACCACAGGGCCTTCACTTTGTGCGAGGGACCTTCCAAATTACAAATGCCCTTAAAGGCTTGAATGGGCCTGCTTCACAAAAGCTGAACTACCCCCAATGGAATGTCACCGAAAGTCCAGCTTGCTGAATTTCCAACAGTGATTTATGCATCTATAGGATCTAGCAAGCATAAGCTGGATACTTGATATCCAATAGTCAAGAAATAGCAGTGATGCTTGCTTGGCTATGTCAGTTGCAGATGGTATGATGTGTAAGTTTATCTGCTCTCAAATGTTCGTGCTCTCAAATTGCTGGCTATGTATGAATCATCTCGGGAGAATTTTGTTACTGCAAATGCATCTGCCAATCACAGTATTGATAAGTGCCTATCTTCTGGAAACAACTTATATTAAGAAAAATGCCTTTGCATAAACGTTACTTCAGTTTGCTCTAGATGTCGAGAAAACAAACCAGTGCCACGAAGGCATACAAAGAACGTTACAGGTCAGCTACAAGTATGAATAGTAAAGCTTTCGCTCTAATATCAATTATTTCTCTGTACCTTTTGCAAGATTTGCTTGACTGATGTGGATGGAAAAAAATAACCTGTGACTAGGGCTTCAGATTTAAGGTTTGACTTGCACTGACCATTTGAGCTAATGCGCACACTAAGTGCAGTCGTTCATGGGCCAGGTACTCTGCTTGCCACCGAGAATTATACAGTGCGTTTCACCCTTCCATGATGGCCTCGACCATAATTGGAAGGACCTCCAGCCAGCTTTTCTAATTCTAGTTCTCCACCATCATTGCTCAGATTTGCACAGTTCCTTCAGAGATCAATGGGCAAACTCACCAATTACTCAATACTGGCTAGTAGACAGACTGAGAGTGGCCTTTCAAGATTAAGTTTCGTAATATCAACTTTTCAAACAATATATCTTTTGCAGCAATTCAAATTATGGGGCATAAAAGGATTCTAAGATATAAGCGGTGACGTAGTGGTATTGTCACTGGACTAGTAATCCAAGACACCCAGGGCAAGATCTGGAAACTCAGGTTCGAATCCTACCATGGCAGATGAAGAATTTTGAATTCAATAAAACATGTGAAAAAGTCTAATGATCACCATAAAACCATTGTCATAAAAACCCATCTGGTTCACTAATGTCCTTTAGGGAAGGAAATCTACAGTCCTTACCTGGCTTGGCCTACATGTGACTCCAGATCCACAGCAATGTGGTTGACTTTCAAATGTCCTGTGAAATGGAGGGCAGTTAGGGATGGGCAATAAGTGCTGGGCCCAGCCAGCAACACCCACATCCCGTAAATGAATAAAAAAATTCTATGTTCTCCCCCTTCCGCTTATTGTTTCCCTGACTGTATGTTACACCTGACTGGGATCTGCAAGCAGTGACAGGGAAAATCTCTCGCTGGTGCATGCACTCTGAAAAGCCTCTCTGATTT
This sequence comes from Mustelus asterias, assembly GCF_964213995.1. Lineage (NCBI taxonomy): Eukaryota > Metazoa > Chordata > Chondrichthyes > Carcharhiniformes > Triakidae > Mustelus > Mustelus asterias. The sequence continues at coordinate 60,974,766 of NC_135817.1, forward strand.
TTATTCTCTCTCTCTCTCTCTCTCACCAGTGAAATGGTTTACCTCCACTCCCTGCCATGGTGGCCATGGGAGATCAGGAATGCGCTGCGTGTGGGAAATCATGTGTACAAATACCGATAGTCAGTGGCCCAATATTCTTGCATACCAACCCCGTGCTTCATTGGCATCCAGGCTTAATTGCTTTTGAGTTATTTGATCGACTTAGTTCCTTGTTTACAATGCTGCCTAATATCTTTCAAATGACATCATGTGCTATTCTGGTCAACTGAACCACTAATGCGAGTATGTATTCTCAGATTATGCTGCTGGGTGTAGCCAAGATACTGTTGAGATGTTGGCATTGACAATAACTGTGGCTAATAGGTTTAGGCCAGTTTGTGTGCAGCAATCCTTGTCAGTATCATTATAATATTCTCCATCTTTAAATTAGGAAGGCTGATTGCTGAAATTTCCAATTCCAATTTTCTTCCAGCACCAAGAGGTGTACTAAGACAGACTTTTCTCCATTTCTGTAGCTAATAATTCCTGGAACAGGTCGGCACAGTGGTTAGCACTGCTGCCTCTCAGTTCCAGGGGCCCGGGTTCAATTCCGGCCTTGGGTGACTGTCTGTGTGGAGTTTCCCCGTGTCTGCGTGGGTTTCCTCCAGGTAACCTGGTTTCCTCCCACAGTCCAAAAGACGTGCTGGTTAGGTTGATTGACCATGTTAAGTTGTCCCAAGATGTGTAGGTTAGATGTATTAGCCATGGGAAACATCAGATGACTGAGCACTAATGCATGCACAGCATTGCATGTTGGCCTAAAGAATATGCAACATTAGCAGATTGTCATTGAGAGAATTTATGCCTTTCTCACTGCCCGCAAGCAGAGTGTTTTGTACATGAGGGGTGTGTGTTTTCTGACCATCAGAGTGCATGATTCAATTTAAATAATTTAAAGAAGGAAGCTATCTATTATCACATACTTGCCTCAGAGATTTAAAATGTGAAATCTCACTCACTTGACTCACCCACGCTGTCACTCACACAAAGAATAGGTGCAGATGAGGGAAGAACAACACAATTACAATGTATGATTGCCTCAGTCTCTCTTCTGTGGCAAGCCTACTGTTTCATAGATGAGTTGATGCTTTAATTGAAATAGAGGTGTTATGGGTAAAGGGTAGGGGAGAGGGCCTGGGTATGACACTCCGTAAGAGAGTCGGCACAGACTCGATGGGCTGAATGGCCTCTTCTGCACCTTAGGGATTCCATTCTATTCTAGGTCGCTAGCCTGTCACCAGGGGCTTATAGGAGACAGGGCAGCTACGTAATTGCAATTGTTTGAATTCATAGAATCCCTACAGTGCAGACAGAGGCCATTCAGCCCAACGAATCTGCGCCAACAACAATCTCACCCAGGCTCTATCCCTGTAGTCCTCTTGACACTAAGGGACAATACAGCATGGTGAATCAACGTAACCAGCACATCTTTGGACTGTGGGAGGAAACTGGAGCACCCGGAGGAAACCCACACAGACACGGGAAGAATGTACAGACTCCACATTGACAGTGACCCGAGGCTGGGAATTGAACCCGGGTCCCACTGCTGTGAGGCAGCAGTGCTAACCATTGTGCCACCGTGCCAGCCCACCCTTTGAAATCATTCAAGTAAACATCATTATGTTTTGCATATGGTTTCTAATCGATCAATAATGGTTCACTTCTTTGAGAAATGGGATACGATCAAGTAAAGTTAAAGAGACTGCCACACAGCACTTACGATTTCTTGTTACTGCATGTTGCAACTTTTGCTTGATAAGCCGAGAGCGAGTATCTTGGCTGATTTTACTCTTCAATAAGCCAACACCTTTTCAAACGAAATGCAGCCAAATTAAAGAATTCCGAGTAATAAGGTTGTAATTTACTTTCAAGGTCTCAGATGACATCATAAGCCAAGACTAGTTTATGGGGCTCCTTTGAACTTGGAGGATTGAATTTCAGCCTTATATTAACTGCCTTTGTTCTGTCACTTCTATTCCAGGTAGTGCAAGTGTTATAATATATATTGTAGTCTCAATAAAATTAGAAGATAGCTAACAACAGAACTAGTGTTGCTCATGTTACATTTCTTGGAGACCAAGGTGCTATTGTGTGGCCACGAATGTTACTGGAGGATACAGCTGACAGCTTTGAATCAGATCTCTTAGTGCTCACTGCTTGGGTGTGTGTTTATTCTCATATTAAATAAAGCCACAGGACCAAGTGGCGGCACAGTGGTTAGCACTGCTGCCTCACAGCGCCAGGGAACCAGGTTCAATTCCTAGCTTGGGTCACTGTCTGTGGTGTTTGCACTTTCTCCCTGTGCCTGCATGGGTTTCCTCCGGGTGCTCCGGTTTCCTCTCACAGTCTGAAAGATGTGCTGGTTAGGTGCATTGACCCGAACAGGCGCCAGAGTGTGGTGACTAAGGGAATTTCATAGTAATTTCATTGCAGTGTTAATGTAAGCCTTATTTGTGACGAATAAATAAACTTTAACAAGCTTCAGCAAAAGCAAAAATTGAAAAAAGAATTGGGTCGACAATGTACTTAGATGGTTTATTTAATAGTGGCACACATAGGCTTACATTAACACTGCAATGAATTTATTGTGAAAATCCTCTAGTCCCTGCAGAATCAGTGACCAGAGCCAGGAATTGAACCCAGGACCATGGTGCTGTGAGGCAGCAGTGCTAACCATTGTGCCACCATGCTACTCAGATGGTGAAACATCACATGACTTTGAGCACTAATGCATGCACAATATTGCATGTTGGCTAAAAGAATATGCAACATTCGCAGATTGTCATTGACAGAATCTATGCGGATTCTCACTGCCCGCGAGCAGAGTGTTTTGTACATGAGGGGTGTGTGTTTTCTTACCGTCAGAGTGCTTGTCTCAATTTAAATAATTCCAGCAGAAAGCTTATTGTGAAATCTTTAAAGAAGGAAGCTATCTATTATCTCATATTGTCGCAGAGGTTTAAAATGTGAAATCTCACTCACTTGACTCACCCACGCTGTCACTCACACGAAGAATAGGTGCAGATGAAGGAAAAACAGCACAATTACAATGTATGATTGCCTCAGTCTCTCTTCTGTGGCAAGCCTACTGTTTCATAGGTGAATTGATGCTTTAATTGAAATAGAAGTGTTGTACAGCAGGAGATTTTCAGTAAACTGAGAACACTTTTGTAGTTGACTTTCCAGGAGGTTGGTACTCAGGTGAACTTGAAGTTGAAACAGGTTTGGGTGAGCCTTCCAGATATGGTTATTCATTATCGACATTGTTTAGTTTCCGTGGAGAGGGTTTTGTGGCTGTCTTGATAGTATCCTCTGCAAAACAACTTCTGGCTATTTTAAGAATCAGTAAAAAACATGGCTGCCTTATCACGTGATCTGTTTCCAGTCCAAAGTCCTTCTTTCTGGGTGGCCAGGTTGATTATGTATCCTGCGTGATAACTTTCCCACTTTGAGAGTTTGTAGACAGCTAATGTCATTTGAAATCATACTTGTTAATTAGTTTGAGTCGACATCAGTCTGGAAAGTTCCATTTGTTCCCTCCTAACACAGGCAGGAGTGTTTCAATCCAAAAGGTCCTTGGGTCGCCATCTTTTTATATCCTATCATGGTCCTTAAAATTATAAAGTATTGACTGAAGGAAAGGAAAGAGTGCAGAATATAATGTTACAGTCACAGCTAGAGTGTCCTAAGGATTGCCAAATCTCTAGGAGATTTCATTAAAACTTTGTTACAAAGTTTAAAAGAGTTAGAACAAAAGCATAGAACGAAAGTAAAAGATAGAATTAGAGGGTATGCTGAGCACCGCTTGCAAGAAATTGCCACGTAGGTGGCATGGTGGCACAGTGGTTAGCACTGCTGCCTCACAGCGCCAGGCTTTGATTCCTGGCTTGGGTCACTGTCTGTGCGGAGTCTGCACGTTCCCCCTGTGTCTGTCTGGATTTCCTCTGGGTGCTCCGGTTTCCTCCCACAATCTCAAAGATGTGCTGGTTTAGTGCATTGGTCATGCCAAATTCTCCCTCAGTGTACCCCGACCAGGCACCGGAGTGTGGCGACTAGGGAGTTGGTGCATGCGAACATTGAGCCTCACTCTTGACCACCAGAGATGGCTGATGAATGGGTGATGGGAATGTGGTGCACTGAGGAGTGTGAAATTTTGGTGGTGCAGTGGGTATGAAATGCCCTTTTAAGGATGGCACTCATGGGCCTCGACTACATGCAGGAACCTCTTGCAGCAATGCTGCCAGGTTTTCAGGGCAAAATATGTCTGGCCACCTACCCAGACCTCACCTTGAGGTCTCTCTCCCACTGCCAACCTTCATCACCAGGGCCTCCGGCAATCTATCTGAGAGCCTGAGGGGTATCTCTTGTCCCTGACACTCCATTTCATTTTGCCTTTTCACTTGCAGCCAATTGCATATCAGACAATCCACAGGAATTCTGCCTCTAATGAGTGTCATTTTCCTTCATTGCAACTTGCCCTTAAGAGCTGGAGACTAATTGACACATGGGCCAGCCTCACATGCGGTTGGACCACTGGTTGAACATTCAGCCAGTGAGTGGCAAGGGTTGTACTCAGTCATTTACAACAATCAGTCAAGTAAATAAGCAGCATAAAGCTTTCACGCTGTCTGTCACAGCAGGATTGGGTATGGGAAGATCAGGAATCGTGAGGATTAATTTTTAGCCGGTTTTGTTCAGTTATGGTGACCCTATCACGAAATATATCAACAAACATTGAAAAGTATGCAGGGAGGAGCAACAAACTTGATCTTAAATATGAAAGGGGTGTACAATTAGGAAATATAAGAGGTCTTTATATTTCCTATTAGTACACACCTTTCATAAGGCGTCCCCATGCACCCCGGACATACTCTCTTCCATCTTCTTCCACCGGGAAAAAGGTACAAAATTCTGACATCATGTACCAACTAAGTCAAGAACAGCTTCTTCCCTGCTGCCATCAAATGTTTGAATGGACCTACCTTATATTAAGCTGATCTTTCTCTACACCCTAGCTATGAGTGTAACAACATTATACATGCTCTCCTTTCCTTCTCCCCTATATATACTCTATGAACAGTATGCTTTGTATAGCGCGCGAGAAACAATATTTTTCACCGTACTCCAATACATGTGACAATATTAAACCAAATCAAATCAGATTAAGATAGAAAAAAAGGTTAAAGATTGACAAAGAACAAAAATAAATTTGACTGGCAAACTCCCAGCACACATGACATTTTATTTTATCTTTTCTTCGGTTGTGGGCATCACTGGATAGGCCAGCATTTATTGCCCATCCCTAATTGCCCCTGAGAAGCTGGTGACAAGCTGCCTTTTGAACGGCTAAAAACATGTGGTGTAGGTACATGCACAGTGCTGTTAGGGAGGACATTCTGGGAACTTGACGCAGCGACATTGCGTCAATAATCTCAGCCTGAGGACATCGCAGAGTTCCTGATGTAACTACGATGTAAGGTCACATGACTAAATAACAGATCTGGAGGGAAAGAGAAGTGCAATCTTATGTAGAATTACTGACATGCACAAAGAGTTGTAAATAAACAATGATGTTCCAAGTCAAACACCATCCCATAAACCTACACCCTTTCTAGACTTGGCACAAAAAGCAAGTCTGTTCACGTGATGCTGCTTTTTAGCACCTGCTGTGAATTGATACTTTGAATGTTGGATTAAATTTCTGAGGCTTCCTAGTACTAGAAATTTCTAAACAACCTCTGGAGGGAGAGACACTGCCTGCCTCCACCAGTATAATTAATTAGCTTATTTAGAGAAACAGTCAAAACCCTAGGGGTAGAACCCCATCTATAACCTTCAGGTTTGCACAAAAAAGAACAAACAGGTCAGGTCAGTACTTTATTCTATGCAATTGGAACTGTTGTCACAGACATATGTGATGATACTGTGCCTTTAAGAAATATATTGTTAATCATGTTCCTTTGCAGGCTTTTGAAGCAGTTCCTAGCATTTTGTTGGCACCGTTCTATCTGTAACCAGTGCCCTGTGCTATTACTGAGGCAGTATAAATGACGACATGTTTATTTTTAATCTGGGCTAATGCAGTACTCTGGGGTTTTATGGTCCTTTGGGATTACTAAGTGGAGTCTGATTTGGGATGATTGACAGGTCAGGTAATGCCTCAGGACAGTTTTATTTCATAGAAAAGTTCAAGTGTTTACTTTTGGTTTTGTTGCTGTTAGAAGCTGGTGGAGGCAGGCAGTGTCTCTGGCTCTCTCTCCCTCCAGAGGTTGCTTGGAAATTTCTAGTACAAGGAAGCCTCAGAGATTTAATCCAACATTCAAAGTATCAATTCACAGGAGGTGCTAAAAAGCTGAAAACCCAGCATCACGTGAGCAGACTTGCCTTTTGTGCCAAGTCTAGTAAGAGTGCATGTTTATGGGATGGTGTTTGACTTGGAACATCATAGATAGCTAGCTGTTAATGTTTATACTGTATCATGTTAAGAACATAAGTAGGCCACCTGGCGCCTCGAGCCTGCTCCACCATTCAATAAGATCATGGCTGATCTTTGCGGGGACTCAGCTCCACTTACCCGCCCGCACACCATAACCCTTAATTCCTTTACTGTTCAAAAATTTATCTATCCTTGCTTTAAAAACATTCAATGAGATAGTCTCAACTGCTTCACTGGGCAGGGAATTCCACCGATGCACAACCCTTTGGGTGAAGAAGTTCCTCCTCAACTCAGTCCTAAATCTGCTCCCCCTTATTTTGAGGCTATGCCCCCTAGTTCTAGTTTTACCTGCCAGTAGAAATAATCTCCCTATCTTATCTATTCCCTACATAATGTTATGTTCCTAGAAGATCCCCCCCCCTCAATTCTTCTAAATTTCAATGAGTATAGACCCAGTCGACTCAGTCTCTCCTCATAAGCCAACCCTCTCAACTCCTGAATCAACCTAGTGAACCTGCTCTGCACCCCCTCAGTGCCAGTTTATCCTTTCTCAAGTAAGGAGACCAAAACTGTACACAGTACTCCAGGTGTGACCTCACCAGCACCTTATACAGCTGCAACATAACCTCCCTGTTTCTAAACTCCATCCCTCTAGCAATGAAGGACAAAATTCCATTTGCCTTCTTAAAGAACAAAGAACAATACAGCACAGGAACAGGCCCTTCGGCCCTCCAAGCCCGCGCCGCTCCCTGGTCTTTTGTATCCCTCCATTCCCACTCCGTTCATATGGCTATCTAGATAAGTCTCAAACGTTCCCAGTGTGTCCGCCTCCACCACCTTGCCTGGCAGCGCATTCCAGGCCCCCACCACCCTCTGTGTAAAATATGTCCTTCTGATATCCATGTTAAACCTCCCCCCCCTCACCTTGAACCGATGACCCCTCGTGAACGTCACCACCGACCTGGGAAAAAGCTTCCCAGCATTCACCCTATCTATGCCTTTCATAATTTTATACACCTCTATTAGGTCACCCCTCATCCTCCGTCTTTCCAGTGAGAACAACCCCAGTTTACCCAATCTCTCCTCATAACTAAGCCCTTCCATACCAGGCAACATCCTGGTAAACCTCCTCTGTACTCTCTCTAAAGCCTCCACATCCTTCCGGTAGTGTGGCAACCAGAACTGGGCGCAGTATTCCAAATGCGGCCGAACCAACGTTCTATACAACTGCAACATCAGACCCCAACTTTTATATTCTATGCCCCGTCCTATAAAGACAAGCATGCCATATGCCTTATTCACGACCTTCTCCACCTGTGACGTCACCTTCAAGGATCTGTGGACTTGCACACCCAGGTCCCTCTGCGTATCTACACGCTTTATGGTAATTTCTTAATTACCTGCTGCACCTGCCTACCAACTTTTTTGTGCTTCATGCACAAGGATACTCAGGTCCCTCTGCACAGCAGCATATTGCAATTTTTACCATTTAAATAATAGTCCATTTTGCTGTTATTCCTACCAAAATGGATGACCTCACACTCACCAACATTGTACTTCATCTGTCAGACCCTTGCCCACTCACTTAAACTATCTATATCCCTTTGCAGACTTTGAGCGTCCTCTGCATACCTTGCTGTACCACTCATCTTAGTGTCATCTGCAAATTTTGACACACTACACTTGGTCCCCAACTCCAAATCATCTATGTAAATTGGAAACAATTGCGGTCCCAACACTGATCGCTGAGGCACACCACTAGTCACTGATCGCCAACCAGAAAAACACCCATTTACCCCCACTCTTTGCTTTCTATTAGTTAACCAATTCTCTATCCATGCTAATACATTACCCATAACACCATGCACCTTTATCTTATGCAGCAGCCTTTTGTGTGGCACTGTGTCGAATGCCTTCTGGAGATCCAGATTAACCAGTTATGCCAATCCTTTTTACTTTATTTTAACTGTGGTCTTAAATAAACTTTCTCTGATAAAAGCTTCCCAGTGAATCATACCTGGAGTGAAAATCCTCATGCTCACCCCTGCCAAATTCAAATGTAAAAACACAGAGTCGAGGTTATCTTCATAAAACACCTTGGAGTTTCTGGCTTGGGTCTTTACACATAATAGTGAGACCTGGAGTTGATGTGGCTTCAAGCACTTAATGTGAGGTCCTCCAGTCATTCAATAAGCATTTCACTGTTTAAAACAAATGTAATAATTGAATAAACAAAATGGAATATGCAAAAACAAAAAGCAGGGGAAGGCATGACTTCATTCATTAATGATCTGTACAGCAGAAAATTTGCAACTACCATACGCCAGTCTTAACTGGTGAAGAGGCTTTAAAACATCACATTACAGCTATCACCCTGTCAAATTGCACGGTCCAAGAGGGACCACATTGAAATTCATTAGCCAGCATCTGGCAAAATTAAGGTACAAGAATAAAGAAATCATGTATAAATTTTATTTTGTTAGTATCACAAGTAGACATACATTCACAATTCAATTAAGTCACTGTGAAAAACCCCTAGTTGCCACACTCCAGTGCCTGCTTGGTTACACTGAAAGAGACTTTAGTATGGCCAATGCACTTAGCCAGCACGCCTTTCGGATTGTCGGAGGAAACCTGAGCACCCGGAGGAAACCCACGCAGACACGGGGAGAACGGGAAGACTCCGCACAGACAGTGACCCAAGCCAGGAATTGAATCCAGGTCCCTGGAACTGTGAGGCAGCAGTGCTAACCACTGTGCCACCGTGCCGCCGCACAGGGATGATGATCTATATGTTATACAGAACCAAGAACGATCATTATCAAGCAGGAAAGGTTGCTTACAATTGAGATTGATTTACAGGGTTGATGAAATCGCTGATGAACAGTCTAATAATGCATTCAGGAATTAATTCTTAACATTACTTTCAGCCTTAGAAAAGCTGAAAACAGAATATCATGCAGTTGATGCTGAGCCAATTTATTTCCGTACACTGAGGAAAGTCACTCACCCACTCTTAAACAACATCAAGAGGGAAAGTGAGCATATGTTACATCTCGGGGTAATCTCTCCAGTAACTATATTGACAAAGTGGTATTCTGGAATGGTCACCACACCAAAGCCTCATATTTCAAATGGCGTCTGTGTGGACCTGACTCAAATAAACAAATCAGTGGAATGTCTTTCCCATCTGATGATTCATGGAGGTCGTGCCAGAATAACAAAAAAGTGCACTCTTCACCAAACTAGATGCAAAGAGTGTGCCGGATTGTCTGACCTCACTCACAGCCGGGATTCTCCTGTCCCGCTGCAATGAATGGAGATTTGGTCGAGTGCCAAATTCTCCGTCCTCGCTGGCAGTGGTGGGGCTGTGAACAGCTGAAGAATTCCAGCCAGTGGCTTTTGGCTCTTGCTTCCAGATAAAAAATCTGAATGCTAACCACCTTTTTAACGCCATTCGGCCATTATTGTTTTAACAGGTTACCATTCAAAATTACTTCTGCACTGGAGATGTTTCAGATCCTGGAACACATGCAAGGAGTAACATGCCGTATGGATGACATACTCGTACCCGGTTCCTCGAGGGAAGAACATGGTCATTAGGTGAGAGCCGTTCTCAAAATTCGACAGGAAGCAGGCTTGACATTGACTGAGGAATTCCTGGAGAACAGCTTCAAGAATAACAGCTGACCCCAGAAAACCAAGGTGATTCGAGATTTCCCACACCCTTGGAATATCACAGAGCTACAAAGGCTTCTAGGGATTGTGAACTAAGTAGATTAGTTCCTGCCAAACTTGGCAGAAACCAATGAGCCTTCGAGACAGCAATTGTGACAAAATGGCGCTGGAATGTGGACCAGCAAATTATTTTTGACAAATGGCCTTCTAATTTCACTTGAAAATCTAACACACAATGGTCCAGAATTGCCAACAATTGTAGCAGTGGGCGTGTCGCCTACAGGTTTAGATGCAGTTTTCTTTCATGTTCGAAAAGTCATTCAGTTTATTATGCCTCAGTATCACTCATCGACAATGAGTAAAGGTATAGAGTCATAGAAACAGGCCTTTCGGCCCAACTGGTCCATGCTGACCATGTGCCCTCCCAGCTCATCTCAATTGCCTGCATTTGGCCCACATCCCTCTAAACCTTTCCCATCCATTTCCTTTCCAAGTGCTTTTTAAACATTGCTATTGTACCTGCTTCAACCACTTTTTCGGGCAGCTCATTCCATATACGCACCACCGTCTGCGTGATGAAGTTGCCCCTCAATTTTTCCCCCCTCCCCTTAAACCTATGCCCTCTAGTTTTCAATTCCCCTTCCCTGGGAAAAAAAAACTACGTGCATTCATCCTATCTGTGCCCCTTATGATTTTATACACCAAAATAAGGTCACCCCTCATTCTCCTACTTTCCAAGGAATGAAGTCCTAGTCTGGCCAACCTCTCCCTATAACTCAGGCCCACCAGTCCTGGCAACATCCTTGTAAATCATCTTTGCACTCTTTCCAATTTATCAATGTCTTTCCTATAACAGGGTGACCAAAATTGTACACAATACTCAAGTTGCTCCACTGACTTATACAACTGTAACATAATGTCCCAGTTCCTATACTCAATATGCTCTGTGTGCAACCATTGAGAAAGAAACACTGGTAGCCATATGAGCTTGTGAGTAGCTGTGATGAGGTTAAGGTTCGAATTGAAACCAACAAAATGCTTTTGGTTACTCTTCTCAACTTGAAGGAAATTGCAAAAATACCACCTAAGTTTCATTGTTTCAGATTCAGACTAATGAGGTATGATATAGTGACTGAGTATGTTCAAGGGAAGTGTCAGACTACAGCAGATGCACTATCAAGAATGCCAGTGAAATTAATCTAGTTGGAAGATTTGAATACCACTGAGGAAGTGTAAGTGTGTACTTCCCTCATTACCGAACATTTACAACCACTGAGAAGAGACGACAAGAGATTAAGCAAACACAACAACAGGGATGATGAATACTTCCAAATAAGAAAGGATTGTCAGAGTGCATGGCCGCATTATAATCCTAACAATCCCCAATACTATGCCAGTACTTTGAACAGAGTAAACACTTCACAATCATTGTGATTTCTTAGTCGTCCCTAATACCCCTCAACTCAAAATTTTCCAAAAAATTATATCAAGGTCAGTTGGGGATAGAGAAATGCTGAGCAAGAGCTCAGCATGTCAATCTGGTGGCCAGGCATTAGTTGTTCTATAGAACGAATCTCAAATTGCCTTGTGTGTGCAACGAAGGGCCAACAACACAACAAACCACAAGCACCCTCCATATTTCCATCCAGGACATTTCCTTAATTTTTCAGGTAAAGTATTTGGCATTGTAATTGATTACTTCTCCAGGTATGCTGAAGTGAACAGATTGATCAGCATCATGGTGGAGGAAGCCATTCAATCATTGGAGAGATTCATTGTGACTCATGACATCGCAGATATTGTAGTTTCAGACAACAACATTCCCCAATTTACTCGCAGATTATTCCACATCTTTGCGCAGGAATATGGTTTCATATGTGCAGCTAATTGGCCTAGATGTCCTCAGTTAAATGGAGAAGAAGAATTCAAACAATCAAGGAATTGATGAAAAAGAATGAAGATATTAATTTAGTTCCTCTTAGTTATAAAACTTCATCGCTACAGATTGTCAGCCTATGCTATTTAAATCAGGATCTGCCTCTTGTGCTTTAATTAGGGATCTTCCACTGAGCACCTCCTCCCCTTCAGAAAGGCTTCCAAAGACGATTTCAGCTCCGCACACCTCCTGCTCACCAGCTAGTGTACTGGCTCCTTCTTGTTTCCACTTTCCTCTCTGGCTTGGTCACTACACAATCGGAAAAATCCCCAAGACTCCATCCTGTAGCTGCTTGGCTTCCCTTTTCTCACTTGGTTGGGCAATAGGAGTTGCTACCACTTTACTGCCAGTCAAATCATTCCTGAGCTAAAAGTTAACACCTGCCACCAGCAGCTCAGGGACAATTCCTACAGTGACTGCACCTAAGACTGGGTCACTTGTGGAGGAGGATGGATATGTATCCTTCTCCAACTCCATTGATAACTCCATTGTAACCTTGACACTCGAGAAGGTTTTTGGCGGTGGGATAAGTCTTTCCCCAGCGTTGAGTGGTCCCTGTCTCTCCAAGCAGTTACAATGGACTTGTTCATTTCTTTAGATTGGTACCTGGACACCTCTCCTTGAAGGATAAAATTCCTGTCACTCTCTGGAATTTTCTGCCACATTTCGGGTGGTATTACTGGAAGTCAACAGTCTAGAGATTTAATATTTCTCAAACGCTCGTTCATTCACGCACAATTAGATATTTAAATTTCAGAGGTAGCTGTGAAGGACCCTTATTCAGATCCATTAACTAAATATAGGCCACAGAATTAAAAACTGACCACAGTTTAAATGTCCACAGTCATATGTTAAGTTGCAGCCACCTGAACAGAGTTTGTGACCACTTTCACAAAGTACGATCTTAAAAGTGCATAATGTCCAACATCACTATGCTTATAGTCTGTATGACAATTAGTTATATTCCAAAAAGCCTGATAGCGAATGATAGAACTGGTGCCTACCTTCCTATTTCCCTGGAATTTCCTCCCTAGCGCCATTGTGGGTTAACCCACAGTATGTGGACTACAGCGATTCAAGAAGGCAGCTCACCACCATCTTCTCAAGGGCAACGAGGGATGGGCAATAAATGCTGGCCAGCCAGAGATGCCCAAGTCCCATGAATGAATAAAAAAAATTACAGAAATACAAATGAATCCCCATTTAATGTCCACCAAACTATTAAACACAATTGATATCATCCTGACTTGGAAATATATCAGCGTTCCTTCTCCATCATTAGGTCAAATGCCTGGAGCTCCCTGTTTAACAGCATTGTGGGTGTACCTTCACCAGGCGGACTGCAGCTATTCAAGAAGTCAGCTCACTACTACATTCTCAATGGCAATTAAGGATAGGAGGTAAAAGCTGGCCTTGCCAGCAACATTCACACCCTGTGAATGAATAAATACAATAAAAAACTCAATATGGATTCTGTCGCAATCATGGCATCCTTTCTTTGTCGATGCTTTTCAGAAACACCTTTCACTATTTTCTGAAGTGCTTGCAGTCTTAGTGGGGATGGATAGTGTCAAATCACTCTGGAGACTCTACAGACCGTTATATTTAATTCCCAGTCCAGACAAAGACAACTGAAGACTCATTAATGTAATTCAAATGTGTTTGTGGAAAATGGACACGGGAATTTATTTGTGTGAATAAACTACCTTATTTTCTTCAGTCAAATGAGGTTTAACATTATGAAGCACATTTTCAAACTACTTTTCCTGCATGAGGCTAATGTGTTGGGAGAAAAAGAATGCATTTCAATCACCAATCTGCTGGGAGCCTCTCCAAGGTGGATGGCTCAGTGGCACAGTGGTTAACACTGCTGTCTCCCAGCACGAGGGACCCAGGTTCCATTCCTGGCTTGGGTCACTGTCTGTGTGGAGTCTGTACATTCTCACTGTGTCTGCGTGGGTTTACTCCAGGTGTTCTGGTTTTCTCCCACAGTCCGAAAGACGTGCTGGTTAGGTGCATTGGCCATGCTAAATTCTCCCTCAGTGTACCCAAACAGGCACTGGAATGTGGTGAGTAGGGGATTTTCACAGTGATGTAATTGCAGTGTTAATGTAAGCCTACTTGTGAGACTGATAAATAAACTTAAAGATGTGGAAATTCTTTGGGGTTATTTGCACATTGCTTGACAATGCTGCCTTTTGGCTCCTCTGGACGTCTGTACAGTAGCTTGGAAACTTGCACATTCCCACCGACATTTGTCTGAGGTCATTCATCTGTTTCTGATGCTCTTGTGGCATCTTTGGAGTTTTGGAAAGTTTGTTCCCTCTCCAATACCACGTCTCGTGCACATGTTCACTCTTCTGTGGTTGGTGACATGAGGTTCATGCCAAAGAATGCATTTGTCCAATTTCAAGAATTGTTTGACTACATGGAACAATCATCTTTTCATCCACCATGGTGACTTTAGTTTGTCCACGCTGACATTCTGTGTGACCTTTCCCACCAGCAGACGATAGAGTGATATTCAGCAATTGGTCAGAGATTCACGACTGTCATTTGAAGTGGTGGATTCCTATACTTCAGACGAGCTTCCAAAAGAATGTCTTAGTCAGCTGTTTGTGGGATTTGTCATATTCTTACTAGAAACGTAGAAAATAGAAGCAGGAGTGGGCCATTTGGCCCTTTGAGTCTGCTCAACCATTCATTTTGATCATGACTGATCATCAAATTCAATATCACGATTCCCCCCCTTCCCCCATATCTCTTGATCCCTTTAGCCCCAAGAGCTACATCTAATTTCTTTTTGAAATCACACAATGTTTTGGCCTCAACTACTTTGTGTGGTAATGAATTCCACACATTCACCACCCTCTGGGTGAAGAAATTTCTCCTCACTTCAGTTCGAAAAAGTTTACCCTTATCTTCACACTATGGCCCCTAGTTCTGGACTTCCCCAATGTCGGGAACATTCTTTCTGAATCTACCCTGTTAGAACTTGTTAGAATTTCATAAGTTTCTATGAGATCTCCTCTCACTCTTCTAAACTCCAATGAATACAATCCTAACCAACTTAGTCTCTCCTCAAATGATATGAGTGATGGTAATGAGTGAAATTAATTCAATATTACCATCCAAAATTTGGAAAAATAAAACCAGTTTCTCCAAATCTGTTCATTTACATTTATTTTAGTTGTTCCTTTGTGCACAATGAAAAATAAATTGAACACTTTGTTGGAAGAATCCCCACAATGGCTGCAGTGCTGAGCCACATGGAACAGAAATCTCCTACATTCTCTGCTCTGACAGCAGTGGGGAAACTACAATTGCTTTCAGGTTTCCAGTTTAAGAAAGGGGAAAAAAATAATGATTGAGGATTCCCGCTCCTGGTCATTCACTTGGGATATGTTCTGGAAAGAATCTATATACAGGGAATAGGATTAACCTTGGCTTGAGCCCCTCATCATGATCAAATAGTCTGTTCATGCTCACTGTCTGGACTAATACATTAGGAACGGTAACTTGGGTAAAGCACCAGATTGCTGCCAACACTTTCCAGTAAGTATCATTGGATAGTTGTCAGAAACAGGAACACTGACCAATTGTTTTCCCCATCCTAGTCCAGAGCATTGAGGTCACTTGCAGTGCTTGTTGCTGAAACCGTGGATCCTTCTTGGTCAACAACCTTCTTGGCACAACCTCAGACTAAAGGGACGATCCTTGAAAACAGAGATGAGGAGGAATTTCTTCAGCCAGAGAATGGTAGATCTGTGGAACTCTTTGCCACAGAAGGCTGTGGAGGCCAGGTCACTGAGTGTCTTTAAAACAGAGGTAGATAGATTCTTGATTAATAAGGGGATCAGGGGTTATGGGGAAAAGGCAGGAGAATGGGGATGAGAAAAATATCAGCCATGATTGAATGGTGGAGCAGACTGGATGGGCCAAGTGGCCTAATTCTGCTCCTATGTCTTAGGGTCTTATGGTCTCTCTGGCTATTTGCTTGTGATAATCCACTGAGGTATCAGGAAAGATACAGGACCAGTTAAGAATTCCTGCCAGAAGTGTCACTGTAAACACACTCGATATAGCCAACTTAACTTGCAGGAGTTTTTGAAGAGTTTGACCAGCATCATTAAGGAACCCATGCAACCCGGACGTACTCTCTTCCACCTTCTTCCATTGGGAAAAAGATACACAAGTCTGAGGTCACGTACCAACTGACTTAAGAACAGTTTCTTCTCTGCTGCCATCAGACTTTTGAATGGACCTACCTTATATTAAGTTGATCTTTCTCTACATCCTAGCTATGACTATGGCACCACATTCTGCACTCTCTCCTTTCCTTATCTATGAACAGTATGTACCTATCAGGATGAAGGATAAGTGTGGCAAGTATCGGGAACCCTGAATAATGAGAGATATTATGAGCCTTGTCAAAAAGAAAAAGGAAGCATTTGTAAGGTCTAAAAGGCTTAGGACAGATGAAGCCCTTGAAGAATATGAAGAACGTAGGAAGGAACTTAAGAAAGGAGTTAGGAGGGCTAAAAAGGGTAATGAAAAGACCTTGGCAAACAGGATTAAGGAAAATCCTTAGGCATTTTATACATATGTAAAGAGCAAGAGGGTAGCCAGGGAAAGGGTTGGTCCACTGAAGGATAGTAGAGGAAATCTATGCATGGAACCAGAGGAAATGGGTGAGATACTAAATGAACACTTTGCGTCAGTATTCATCAAATAGAGGGACTTGATGGATGAGGAGCCTGGGTTAGGGTGTGTAGATATTCTGGGTCATGTCGAAATCAAAAAGAGGAGGTATTTGGCGTCTTAAAAAGCATTAAAGTAGATAAGTCCCTAGGGCCTGATGGGATCTATCCTAGAATACAGAGGGAACTAAGGGTGGAAATTGCTGGGGCCTTGACAGAAATCTTTGCATCCTCATTAGCTACTGGTGAAGTTCCAGAGGACTGGAGGATAGCCCAATGTCATTCCATTGTTTAAGAAGGGCAGCAGGGATAATCCAGGAAATTATAGGCCGGTGAGCCTTATGTCAGTGTTAGGGAAATTATTGGAAAAGATTCTGAGGGACAGGATTTACTCACGTTTGGAAACAAATGGACTTATTAGTGATAGACGGTATGGTTTTGTGAAGGGAAGGTCGTGCCTCACTAACTTGATCGAGTTTTCGAGGAAGTGATGAAGATGATAGGTGAGGGAGAGACAGTGGATGTTGTATACATGGACTTCAGTAAAGCCATGGTATCTCATGGTAGACTGGTACGAAAGGTGAAGTCACATGGGATCAGAGGAGAGCTGGCAAAATGGTTACAGAACTGGCTTGGCCATAGAAGACAATGGGTAGCAGTAGAGGAGTGCTTTTCTGAATGGAAGGCTGTGACTAGCAGTGTTCCACAGGGATCAGTTCTGGGACCTTTATTATTCGTAGTATATATAAATGATTTGGAGGAAAATGTAGCTGGTCTGATTAGTAAGTTTGCAAACGACACAAAAATTGGTGGAGTTGCGGATAGTGAAGAGGATTGTCAGAGGATACAGCAAGATACAGACCGGTTGGAGACTTGGGTGCAGAAATGGCAAATGGAGTTTAATCCGGACAAGTGTGAGATAATGCATTTTGGAAGGTCCAATGCATGTAGGAATTATACAGTAAATGGTAGAACCCTGAGGAGTATTGACAGAAAGCGAGACCTGGGCGTACATGTCCACCGATCACTGAAAATGGCAATGCAGCTGGAATAGGTAGTCAAGAAATCATACGGCATGCTTGCCTTCATCGGTCAGGGCATTGAGTATAAAAATTGGTGGGTCATACTGTAGATGTACAGAACCTTAGTTAGGCCTCATTTAGAATATTGTGTACAATTCTGGTCACCACGCTACCAAAAGGATGTGGATGCTTTGGAGAGGGTACAGAAGGGGTTTACCAGGATATTGCCTGGTCTGGAGGGTATTAGCTGTGAGGAGAAATTGGATAAGTTTGGTTTGTTCTCACTGGACGACGGAGGTTGAGGGGTGACCTGATAGAGGTTTACAAGATTATGAGTGGCATGGACAGAGTGGACAGTCAGATGCTCTTTCCTAGGGTAGAAAAGTCAAGTACTAGGGGACATAGGTTTAAGATGCATGGGGAAAAGTTTACAGGAGATGTGTAGGCACGTTTTTTACACAGAGGGTGGTGAATCTCTGGAACGCGCTGCCCAGAGAGTTGGTGGGAGCAGGTACAATAGCAACTTTTAAGTGGCAACTAGACGAATACATGAATAAGACAGGAATGGAAGGATACGGACTCTAAGGCATCATGATTGGCGCAGGCTTGGAGGGCCGAAGGGCCTGTTCCTGTGTTGTACTTCTCTTTGTTCTTTGATACGCTTTGTCTGTATAGTGCGCAAGAAACAATGCATGTGACAATAAATCAAATCAAATCAAATCAGAATATTGACACTCTGGATTCTGACATTGAATCTGAAGCACTCTTAGGAGTGGAATCGAGTTTGTAAATAAAAGGGAATCTGGTGAAGCGACACCAGCCTCTGAGGAGTTATTTCAGGTATTGTGTAGCTTAAATTTATTTTTTATTCTTATAGTTTAATGAAAGAGAATCAAGCAGCTAATAAGTGAGTCATGAGGAAATTCACTGCATCTGAGAGTGGCCACAAGTTGAGAAGAAGGAAAATTAGTGGAAATAATTGTGCTAAAAATACTTTCCAATTTCCTCCAACAACTTGAATGATTTACTTACCACAGAAAACTTCTGGAGCTAATATAAGCAGTATTCCATGATATTAATGAACAGTAATCTGACAAGACACTGTCCTATTAAGGATGGTGGGGAGGGGGGGGGGAGGGGGGGCGTTCTTGACAGGCCCAATCAGAGGGCCTACAGTGCAGGCCAGCTGGTAACCCCATTGGCAGTTGTGGGCCCTGCTAAAGCAGGAAGGTATTCCTCAACTTGGTGGTGATTCCAGACACCTTCTGCTAATTTGAGATTGAAGGGCTTCGCAGTTGGTAGGGCCAGTGGTGTGGGAAGGTAAGCGCTCTCAAAGGATTAGTTTTGGTCACAGCTGAGGTTTTTCGTACTGGCGGTTCCTTCACTGAGTTCTGGAACCTCCAAACTGATGCTTGGCTGAACTTCTTACCACATATCCACTCCAACGCTAAACCCTCTTACTTGCACCTCCTTAACATCACCCAACTCTGCTCCTGCCTCAACTCATTCGCTGCTGAAATCATCATCCAGGTCTTTGTTACTTCTTAACCTAACTCTTCCAACACACTCCCTACCCGTAAGCGGGAGATCATCCAAAATTCTGCTGTTCAATCCTGACATGCGCCGAGTCTTGTTTAGCTGTAACTCCATCTTCTCCTCACAGGTCCATTTTAGCTCTTGTTAAGCATCGTCTTGATTTTAAAATTCTCATCATTGTTTTCAGATCCCTCCATTGCCTCCTCTTTCCCTATCTTTGTAATCTTTTCCAGCCCCCAAACCTGCCTATAGATATCATCTCATCCGATCCACTTGAGTATATCAGATTTTAATTGCTCCACTTCTGGTGGATGGTTCTGGATCCTATTCTTGGAAATTTTCATCCTAAACATCTTCACATTTCCATGTGACATCTTGCTTTAAGCTACTCCGTAAAACCAACCTCCCTGGCCATCTGCTCTAATATTCCCTTATAAAATAATTTTATATATATATATACATCCTTACATGGCTCAGTGCTGTACTTTGTTTTGGGATATTTTACTTTGTTTAAATTTGTTGTATAAATACAATAGTTGTTGTCAACCAAAGTTCAAGTGACTGGAAATGTTAAGTATGTCATTGTCTCGGTTGTTCCTGAGGTGGTAGAGGCGGGTACAATTTTGTCTTTTAAAAAGCATTTAGACAGTTACATGGGTAAGATGGTATAGAGGGATATGGGCCAAGTGCGGGCAATTGGGACTAGCTTAGTGGTAAAAACTGAGCACCATGGACAAATTGGGCCGAAGGGCCTGTTTCCATGCTGCAAACCTCCATGACTCTATGGGCGGAATTTTACCGGCACGTCTGCCTGAGGTTCGGACGATCCCACCCGAGGCCAACGGAGAATGCCATTCTCCGAGCCTCACTCGCCCCGGAATCGGGATGGGCGTGCCAGTAAAATTCTGGCCTATGACTCTATGGTAAGTTACTCCACAATAGACTATTGTGCCAAGTAAAACCGATTAAAATTACTTTTTGCATGCTTTCTTGACAAGATTCCTGATTTTGAGCAGTACTGTAATAAACTTGATTTGCTTCCACTTGCAGAAATTTAGCAAGCGGCGAATAACTTGTTGAATTGCTGCTGTCACTAAGCCCCAACTATTAATTTATTTTGACTTCCTCTTTTCTACTTCATTCTGTTCGGTTTAAAGTCAGCTCCATGCAGTTCACATGCTTTGAACGGGCAACCTGCTGACAGCTTATGTTGAATGAAACTAATTTATAAACAAGTAAGAATTCTGTGCCATACTTCCTGGCTACTTTGCACAACAGTTAGATTCGCACTTGAGGTATCGTAACCTCGAGGGCTACAGAGCAAGAGCTGGAAAATGGGATTTTGCCTGCACAGATGCAATGGGCTGAACGGCCTCCTTTTGTGCTGTAAATGTCTTCCTATTCCTCATGGAATAGTTAAGCAGTGCCAGCTTTCCCAGTTATGATAAATGAACAATCCCTGTCCACAGATGCTTGGCTTCACTTGGGTTCATGTCACACTATGTGTAACTCCCATCATTTGGCCTGGGCTTGCAAAATCCTACTAACTGTCCTGGCTTGAGACAATTCACACCTCTTTAACCTATGATTATCCCACTCTCCACTCGCATTGTGCAAAGACTTTATTACTTGTTAAAACTCGCTTTCCAACCATTATCTTGCAATTGAGTTTGTGTCTATATATGCCCTGCTTGTGAACCCAACTCTCCACTCACCCGATGAAGGAGCAGCGCTCCGAAAGCTCATGATACCAAATAAACCTGTTGGACCTTCACATAGTTTTGTGAGACTTCTTGCTGTGCCCACCCCAGTCCAACGCCGGCATCTCCACATCACAGATGCTGCCAGACCTCCTGAGTATTTAAAAGTAGGCTTACATTCACACTGTAATGACATTACTGCGAAAATCCCCTCGTATTTCCAATATCCACAGTATTTTGCTTACGCGTGTATTTCACAATGGTCGGTCTATTGAAACTTATGCCATTCTATATCCTTTTGGACAATCAGTGCATAGAGTACTGTTGCCTGAAATGACTATACTTGGCACTTAGGCATGTACTGCTCACTCACTTTCTGAGGTCTCAGTTTGTACCACTGCTTGTCTGAATGTCACCACAAGCACTTTCGACACTGGAATACACAACGTAATAAATACCATCAGCGTAAAGTGAAACTCTGAGGAGCTCTCTGTATCAAACTTGTTTCACTATGACCCTCAGCTTAACGAGATTTTGGCCAGTTGCTCAGCGCTTTTCGTTAGGGGAAACATGAAACACCAGCCAAAGTTCCTGTGTTCAGAATTTATCTCATACTCTCCTTCAGCTGAATACGATATCTGAATTTTAGTGAATTTTTACACATTCATCTTCTTCTCCCAGGAAGACAGAACTCGTAACTGCGCACAGAAAGTTGGGCCGCAGGGTTAATGTTGAAAAGGCTCTATGTTGACCATGAGAAACTTGCGTTTGGTACAAATTAGGTGTGATTCATAAACACAATTTGATTTCAAAACATGCGACATCTCTTTGAACTTCAGACTCTAACCAGTATATAAGGTCTTTGTGGTTTACTAATGATCACAATTATGTTAGTACTGTTGTGTAAAATATTCCCCTCTCTTGTTACTCATCTGTTCTATGTTGCTCGTGCCAAATACATCCCATCACCCATGTGATTTCTGAATTGCTGTCAGTTTAAATTGGCACGCCAATTTGATTACATTCAGCCTTTGCAGCATTGAATCAAGGTGGCTGGGGTAAATTGGAACCCAATTTATATTTCAAAAGGCTGCTCATTCTGCTGTCAGTGACTTAGCATAAAGAATGTCTGAACATATAAATAACCGCGACTCAGCGACAGCAACAGCTCAGTAAGTCATCCGTCTTCTGCTGACTTTCGGCAAGTGGGAGTCGAAATCTTAGGCATGCTTCCAGCACGACAACCCTTGCACAGAAGTAGCTCAGTGTGTCTGTCTGCGCTAACTGATGCATTCATTGAAATACGGGATCTGGTGGTCTGATGCAAATCATTTCCAGTAAGCCAAGATGTTTCTCCAGTAGTTAAATGTTGGCAGTGACGCAGGCTGCCTTGTGGGAGACACATTTATGGGACTGTTGGGAGACAACATGCAGTGGTATTGAAATTTCATAACAAAAAAAAAGACCTACAGCTGCTTAACCGGATCTTTTTGGACGACAATAACTTAAATTCTGCTTTGAGAACTCAATACTATTTGAATCTTGGATAACTTTTCCAAGAATCAACATTGTGTCTAATTGCAATTGGATAGTTTGCATTGTTAACTCTTTTTGAAGGCAGAGGGTTGATTTAGTTTATGTGCAAATTAAAAATAGCACAGGTCTTTTTGTTTTGGCCTCACTGGGACAAAATTCACCTTTGCAATATTTCCTTCGCGTTCACATTTGGCTACAGCAGCCAGTACATGACAACAGGAGTCTCCACGTCATTCCGCTTGGATGATAACACATGTACTAGAAGGCAGGTCATTTGTTGAAATCTATTCAGGGATCTCCCGGATGGAGAGACCACAGTGGGGCCTCCCTGACAAGCGTTGCTCTGGGTTGAATGGGAGTTTTGGAGCAAAGCCTGAGTTCTGGGGGAGCAAAGATCAGCGATTTTACATAACTCAATTAGCCACGTGTAGCACTCAACTCCCTACTGATTCCAACTGAATGAATTTGAATCCATTTCTGATCCCTTTCATATTATTCGGAGTTGTCCATATAAGGATTCTCCCACAACCTGTGCTGCTGTGTTCTTGACCAAGAATCCAGAATGTGCGCTGCAGGATTTATTGCGCTTTTACTGTTAATAGTCAATAATCTGTCATTCGGTTAAGCCACAGTCCCATCTGCCCTCTCACGTGCACATAAAGGATCCTCTGGGATTGCTCAAGGACCAGCAGGGGAGCTCTCCTAACCACTATCAGTCCCTCAACCAACATTTAAGAGATGGATTATCTGGTCATTATTGCATTGCTGCTTCTGGGATCTTGCTGTGCACAAACGGCGGTTGCCTTTTCTCCGTTATGCTGCATTTCAGAAAAGTACATCAATAACTGCAAAGCGCTTTGGAATATCCTGAGGTGGTGAGAGTTGCTATCTGAATGCAAATCCTTTTAATGGCAAAAGGTCCGATCCCACAATGGAAGAAGCTGCCAAAGGAAATAGCCCACGGCCCCGCCACTTGAAACCTTGAGATTATTCCCCATTTAAAAGATTTCATTATCAGGGCTACCATCTCGGCAGCTCATGCCTGGTTTAGCTGGCAGCACCCATATCAATATTGGCGGAATATGGATATTAGTTTGGGATACAACTAAAGCAGAAGGAGAAGAATCAGGTGCAGACCGAAGCAAAAAATATATGATGATCTCTGTCGAAATGAGCAGGGCCGCTTGCAGACAAAAAAATCTATCCACTTTGACTTTCCTTCCAGTTTAATTGGGTGGCAATTTTGTCTATCTTACTGCCAAAGCAGAGTACCAAAGCTGGTGCTTCTGTACTGAAGCAGAATACATAACCTATTCCCCCAACCTACATTACAGAAACACATTACCGAACCACAGAGTCTTTACAGTGCAGAAGGAGACCATTCAGCCCATCGAGTCTGCACCGGCTCTCTGAAAGAACGTGCTACTTTGTCTCACTCCCCTGTCTTACCCCCGTAACCTTGCACATTCTTTCTTTACAGATAGCAATCCAATTCCCTTTTGAATACCTCGATCAAAGCCACCCTCTCAGGAAGTTTGTTCCAGACTCCAACCACCCTCCGGGTCAAAAGAGTTTTCCTCGCACCACTTCTACTCCTTTTCCCATTACTTTGAATGATGTGGTCATTATCTCATAACCGTCTGTGGGATCTTGCTGGACACAAATTGGCTGACTAATTCTGGTTGCTGCATCACAAGAAGGCTTTGGAGAGGGTTGCAGAAGAGATTTACCAGGATGCTGCTTGGATTAGAGAGTATGAGCTATAAGGAGAGGGTGGACAAACTAGGATTGTTTTTTTCTGGAGCGGTGGAGGCTGAGGGGAGACCTGATAGATGTCTGGAAAATTATGAGACACATAGATAGGGTCGACAGTCAGAATCTTTTTCCCAGAGTTGAAATGTCTAATACTAACAGACACGCGCTTAAGGTGAGAGGGGAAAAGTTCAAAGGAGAGGTGAGGGACAAGTTTTTTACGCGGCGAGTGGTTGGTGTCTAGAACGCGCTGCTAGGGGTGGTGGTGGAGGCAGATAACATAGGGGCATTTAAGGGGCTTTTAGATAAGCACATGAATATGCAAGAAATAGAGGGATATGGGCTAAGGGCAGGCAGAAGGGTTTAGTTAAATTTGGCGTCATGTTCAGCACAACATCGTGGGCCGAAGGGCCTGTTCCTGTGCTGTACTGCTCTATGTTCTCTGTTCTTCCGCAGCATTTCAAAAATGAACGCTTCATTGGCTGTAAAGAGCTTTGTGATGCCTGATGGTCGTGAAGGGCACTAGAGGAATGTAACCTTCTCTGTCTTCAAAATAGCATCATTTGACCAGCAGGGAGTGCTGTTGTTCTCCTTTACTGCAGTGTACTTTGAATTAAATGACAGTGCGGTGGAAAAGATTAGATATGCAAAATATAAGGGGGAACAATTCTGGTTTGTAAAAAAAAAACGCTCATTTACCTTTGGATCGATAAATGATATAACCCAGAAGTTCACTGGCGATGAACTTACGAATAAACCAGTGAAGGAGTTGGCAAACCAGCATGATGTCCCTCGTCTGGGAAACAAAAAAAAAAGCATTGGTTTCTTCAAAATGAAATATATTACACTCTGTCTGCAATTAGTTCTCCTTTAATCAATGTACTTCAGTGTTTTAGTAGATCAACTTCAAAGCAACATTTTTACACACTTGTTTAGGTATCAAAGGCGAACAGTTTAGGCTGTGGTGGGTATAACAGTCTTCACTGTTCTACAAGTCCTGGAGGTATGTGCGGAATTCAAATAACCAAAGGCTAGTGAAAACCGGAGCTGATGGCAAGACACTACAATTGACTTGATGCTGTACATTTTGCCCGCGCTCATATTTTACAGGGGCTGCAGTAATGCTGAATGCAATTAATGACTAGCAATAAAACTGATGAGCAGAATGTTAACAATTTCCTGCAGTACCACCACTGCAACTCTTTATACGGCTAGGTTAACGACTGTTAAATATGTCTGGACACATTTCTGTAACAGAGGTGTTTTATTTACAAGGAGGCATGGGAGGCTCCGTCTGACTAGGATTCTTCCCAGGCCAGCTTTCAAACTACGTTAACCTTTCTCCATTCTGCTGAGTGACAGGGTGGATAGGGAGCAGCTGGTCCCCTTAGTTGAAGGGTCAGTTACGAGGGGACACGAGATAGAAGTGAGGGGCGGGAGGTTTAGGGGAGTAACTTTGTTACTCAGAGGGTGGTGACGGTCTGGAATTCACTGCCTGGGGGGGTGGTGGAGGTGGGATGCCTCACATCCTTTAAAAAGTACCTGGATGAGTACTTGGCACGCCATAACATTCAAGGTTATGGACCAAGTGCTGGCAAGTGGGATTAGGTGCTTGGGTCAGGGCCTTTCATCCGTTGGTGCAGATTTGATGGGCCGAAGGGCCTCTTCGGCACTGTAGGATTCTATGATTCTCTGAGTGTTATTAGACCTTTAAATGGAAAGTTTTTTTTTCCTGAAAAGGCAATCGGAAATCACAGGGAATAAGAAGCAAAGTGTATTTGATTTGCTTAACTCAACACACCTAGATTCCCACTCTCTGATTCCACATTCTTTTCATTTGCAGATCTAAGTACAGGCAGCAGAATGTACAAATGTTGCTGTCATTGAAGAGTTACACTTTCAGATCTCCAATTTAAAAAAATATCTATATATAACATAGAGTAATGGGTCACAGCTCATAATGCACATGACTGCCAGGATTGAAAAGAGTGAAGGAGATAAATAAAGATTGGACATTAATTAAAGTTAAGTTCGGACTTTAAAAGGTTTATGGAAGAAATGGAGACTAAAGGAGTTCAGGTGTTTCATGGTTTTGAAGATGGCAGAAGGATTGAGTCAGGCGAGAGAATAAATAGCAGAACAGATATTGGAAGCAGGATAATAAATCCCAGTTGCTGGTGCAACAAATAATGGGAGAATTTTAACATGTCTTGTGCAAATTATCTCCTCTGAATCCCACTGTCTTACCTGCCTTCTGCTCTTGATCTGCTCTTGTTAACAGGTGAGCAGGACACAAAAGCCCAGCCAGGTTTTAAATATGCCAGTTGGTCTCTGCTGACATCGGGGCGGCACTGTGGCACAGTGGTTAACACTACTGCCTCACGACACCAGGAACCAGGGTTCAATTCCGGCCTTGGGTCACTGTCTGTGTGGAGTTTGCACATTCTCCTTGTGTCTGCAGGGGTTCCCTCCGGGTGCTCTGGTTTCATCCTATAGTCTAACGATGTGCTGGTTAGGTTGATTGGTCAGGCTAAATTGTCCCTTAGTGTCAAGGGGAATTAACAGGGTAAATATGTAGGGTTACGGGGATAGGGCCTGGGTGGGGTTGTTGTGGGTGCAGGCTCGATGGGCCAAATGGCCTCCTTCTGCACTGTGGGGATTCTATTATGCTCAGACTCTAATCTTAATCTCAGGCCTGAGGTGGGGAGGAAAGCTCTTTCAATGGTGACCTGGATCTGGGACCAGAAGAGGTGCAGTAAAGTTTATTAGACACAAGTAGGCTTACACTGACACTGTAATGAAGTTACTGTGAAAATCCCCTAGTCGCCACACTCAGGTGCCTGTTCAGGTACACTAAGTGAGAATTTAGCATGGCCAATGCACCTGACCAGCACACCTTTGGACTGTGGGAGGAAACCGGAGCACCCGGAGGAAACCCACACAGACACAGGGAGAATATGCAAACTCTACACAGTGGACAGTGACCCAATCCAGTGGACAGTGACCCAATCCAGTGACCACAATCCAGGTGGACAGTGACCCAATCCAGGAATCGAACGTGGGCCCCTGGTGCTGTGAGGCAGCAGTGCTAACCATTGTGCCGCCATGTGCTTTGTGGGTCAGGGCTGCTTCTTTGGGCCCCCACAAGGAATCTTGAGCCTCTCCTTCCTTAGTCTTTCAAATGTCTTCAGCTACTTAGACCCAAAGCTCTGGAATTCCCATCCTAAACCTTTAAGTCACTCTTTAGCTTAAACCAAACTTTTGGTTACTTGTCCTAACAGTTACTTATCCTATGTGGTTTGGTGTCAAATTTGTTTTTGATAACCATTCTGTGAAGTGTTTGGGACATTTGTGTATTCTAATGGCACTATAGAAATGTAGGTTATTGTCATTACTATTTTAGTCTTGCTTGCTTTGGACTGCGTTAGAAGCATTTCAGAGATTTACTCAACTAATACTAGGAATGAGCTGACTGTGAGGAAAGGTCGGACAGGCTAGGCTTATATCTGTTGGAGCTTACAAAAGTAAGAGGCAACTTGATTGAAACCTTTAAGATTCTGAAGGGTTTTGACAGAGTCAATGTGGAGAGGATGTTCCCTCTTGTGGGAAAATCTAGAACTAGGGGTCACTGTTTAAAAATAAAGGGGTCACCCATTTAAGACAGAGATGAGAAGATTTTTCTCTCAGGGGTTGTGAGTCTCTGGAATTCTCTTCCTCAAAAGTTTAAAGTTTTTTTATTAGTGTCACAAGTAGGCTGACATTAACACCGCAATGAAGTTACTGTGAAAATCCCCTAGTCGCCACACTTTGGCACCTGTTTGGGTACACTGAGGGAGATTTTAGTATGGCCAATGCACCTAACCAGCACCTCTTTCGGACTGTGTGAGGAACCTGGGGCACCCGAAGGAAACCCATGCAGACTCCGCATAGACGGTGACCCAAGCCAGGAATCAAACCTGGGTCCCCTGGAACGATAAAGCCCCAGTGTTAACCACTGTGCCACCCAGAAAGCAGCGATAGCAGAATCTTTGAATATTTTAAAAACAGAGCTAGATAGATTCTTGATAGGCAAGAGGGGTGAAAGATTATTGAGCAGAGGCAGGAATATGGAGTTGCTGTTACACACAATTCGGCCATGATTTCATTGCACAACAGAACAGGCCCGAGGGGGTCCTGTTCCTAATTTATCTGTTTGTGTGTTCATATGCTTTCTCTGGCATTCTCAGGGGCATGGTTCCTGCTGCTCAAGACTGAGGGGAAGTATGCAAGTGTGTCTACTTTGGGCAACCCCTTGTCTCCACTATGAATCTATCTCACCCTCGGTTGGCTCCACTGACTATGGGCGCTGGGCAATTCCTCAAGGTAAACCAGTGAAAGAACATGGGCCAGAATTCTTCGGCCCTTCACACCGGCGGGATTCTCTGGTCCCGGCAGCGGTTGCAGGTTTCCTGGTGGCACGGGGTGCTTCAATGAGAACTCCCATTGACAGCGATGGCACCAGAAGATCCCACCGCCAGCCAATGGTGCATCACCTCATGCCACTGAGGAGAGGCCACAGAATCCCGCCCTTGATTTCTATACTGGGCCTTACATGTATATTCTGCAAGAATTATAATAGCGAGGCTGTTGGGAGCGGGAGTATGAAGAAGAACACATGGGTTATATACATTTCAGAGTAAAATCAATTCAACTATAATTAAGAGATACAGGGACCCCAAGAATTAGTGGGTTTGGGGAGAAGCAGACAGTGCACACTGTTGAGAAATAAAATTTGAAACATTTCAAACGTGGCTCCAACCTGCCCACTCTCAGGAGGTGAGTCCCTCAGCTTATCAGGAGGCTGCATGTGAGGGTTTTTCTGCACCTTCCCACCACCAGGCAGTCAGCCTCTCAATAAAACATTTAAAAGACATTCTGCACTCCCATAATTTGGAGAAAAGAAGTGACTGCTCTTGATATCAAAGCAGCATTTGACCTCGTGTGGCATAGTGTGGCATCAAGGAGTCAATGGGAATCGCAAAGAAAACCCTCCGCTGGCTGGAGTCATACCTGGCGCGAAGGAAGATGGATGTGGTTGTTGAACAAAGAATAAAGAACAAAGAACAGTACAGCACAGGAAACAGGCCCTTCTGCCCTCCAAGCCTGTGCCGCTCCTTGGTCCAACTAGACCAATCGTTTGTATCCCTCCATTCCCAGGCTGCTCATGTGAAGGTCAACCATCTCAGCCCCAGGGCAGGGTAATGTCCTACGTCCAACCATCTTCAGCTGCTTCATCAATGAGCTTCCCTCCCATTGGTAGGGCTGAGTTTTCTGGAGGAGCACCCCACCATTCCTTGCCCCCACTCCCTCCTTCCCCGGATTGGCTGATAGTTCTAATAGTCTGAACAGCGCCAGAAGTCAGTAGAGGGCAGTGCTGGTAGTGCCGCCAGGCCCACGGGGAAGAGTGATGGCATTCAGAGTGAGGTAGACCCAGGCTGTTAGGTGGGAAGGAATCGAGAAACCTAGGAAATGGAGCAAGAGGAAGCCAAGTAGGAAGGAGCAAACAGGAGAGGTCTAACATACCCTGATACATACAGGATACCACCAAAGAACCTTTCCTTCCTGCCTTCTAACAAGTTAGGTTTAAAATAAAAGCATATCCACTCCCATCTGCCTCTCCCCACAAGCTTGGGCAGAGTAATTGCCTTGTCAACAAATCATTTGACTTGCTCCCCCAGTCAACCAAATCATGGCTGATTTTCTTATTCAGTGCCATCGTACCACACTGTGTCCCTTGGTGTCTTTGGTATCTAGAAATCTATCAACCTCTGCTTTGGATGTTCTCAGTGACTGAGCCTCTAGAGCTCTCTGGGGTGGTGAATTCCAAAGATTCACCACCCACCGATTGAAGAAATTCCTCCTCACCTCACTCTTAAACATCCTACCTCTTACTCTGAGACTTGGGCGGTATTTTAAGACCTCGATTCTGGGGTGGGCGAGGTGATAAATTTCCGGCCTTATTCTCCTGGTTCTAGAGCTTTCAGCTGAGGGAAGCATCCTTTTTGCACCTAGCTTGGTGATCCCTGTAAGAATTTTGTAAACTTCAGTGAGGTCACTTCTTCTGAACAAAAGTGGTATAAGCAATATTATTGTGCTCCATTGTCGATGGAACAAGAGGAATTCTTTGCTGCCGTTGACAACCCTGCAAATAGATTTAAGTTTGTATCGTCTGATGGGCGATAACAATCTCAAAATAGGGTCAGTCCATTATCTCAGGTGACATTTGATACCATTTTGAAAGGGAAATTCCACTGGGCACCCAAAAGAATGCCAGTTTCAGGAGTGGCGCATCTGGGGGAAAACAAACTAATCAAAAGATTTGTGGAGACTGGAATTTGTCTGGAGGGAATCAAGTTTAAAAGTGAAGAAGTTATATTTTTGTTGGGAGGGAGAGGCAATCTAAACTGAAGGGTACAATTCTAAAGGGGGTACAGGAACCAGGGGTATATGTGCACAGATTGCTGAAGGTGAGGTTGAGAAAATGGTTAAAAAGGCATATGGGATCCTAGAGTTTATACATGGAAGCAGAGGATCCAAAAACAAAGAAGTATTGATGAAACTTTATAAAGCACTGATTTGGCTTACCATATTTTAGAAAGGATATAAGGCTTTGGAAAGGGTGCAGAAAATATTTACGAGACTGATTCAAGGGATCACAGTCTTTAATTGCCTTAAATAGACCCTCAACAAACTGTGTGGGCCCTCAAAAATAGACCAGGGGTGGGATCGAAGCAGGCAACTCATCTGCTTGCCTCCAATCTGACCATGGTGGAGCCTAAAAATCAAGCTCATGGTGACTGGTAAAAGAACCAAATGCCGACATGAAGAAAGACCTTTTTTACCCAGTGACTGGTTGTGAACTGCCTGAGAGTAAAGTAGAGACAGATTCAGCCAAAGCTTTCAAAAAGAAAGCGGATAATCACCTGAAGAGAAAATAATTTTCAGAGTTACAGCGAGAGGGAGGGTGAGTGGGACTTGCTAAATCTCTCTTGCAGAGAGCTGCCATGAGCTTGATGGGCTGAATGGCCTCTTTCTGTGCTGGAACATTCTGTGCAATAGCATCTGCACCATAATTGTAACTCCATATCATTCACACAAGCCATGATGTGGAGATGCTGGGATGGGGTGGGCACAGTAAGACGTCTCACAACTCCAGATTAAAGTCCAACAGGTTTATTTGGAATCACGAGCTTTCAGAGCGCTGCTCCTTCATCAGGTGAGTGGCTCACTCACCTGATGAAAGAGCAGTGCTCCGAAAGCTTGTGATTCCAAATAAACCTGTTGGACTTTAACCTGATGTTGTGAGACTTCTTACTATTCATACAAGTGTCGCAGCTGTAGTGGGAATTGATCCTGCTACTATTATCTGCAGTGATGAAATGGAATGATGCTTCAGGCTTTGTTGACAGACTGTAATCCCTCGTTGTCTAGCTTCAGCCAAAGGTAACAGAAGGACACAGTTACCAAACACTTTCTTCAGTGTCAGCAACCTCAGCTGTAACTGAAAACACTTTTCAACTTCCAGCATCATTCCACAATGTGCCTCACTATTTATCATATGATCAACATGTTTTCACTTCCATGCTTTGCTTAATTGATTCAGTTTAACAGGCGCTGTCTATGTACATGTGAGGCCAGAACAATTGGTGAATCATTTTCATTATGGTGATAACTCATGCAAGTAAAGTGGGACTATTGAGAATAACTTTCTGATTCTGCACTGTCAGTTGCGAGCCTTTCCTGCCAATATGGCATGTCAGAAACTCAAGTTTGAATTTATGATATGTTCCTTGAATATGTACTTACATGCCAGTTCCATACGGACCACAATGACTGGAAAGGATTCTACGATGCTCTGAAATTCATCTACAAGCACCAGCCTATTGTTCATCGGCAGTCCTTGGTGTCAACAGGTCAATGCTGCTCACAAAAGAAGCCCAAATTCTAGAAAGATGGGCAGAGCACTTCAACCACATCCTTCATCGACCCTCACCTATTGAGCGGCATGGTGGCCCAGTGGTTAGCATTACTGCTTCACACTGCCAGGGACATGTGTTCAATTCCAGCCTTGGGTAACTGTCTGTGTGGAATTTGTACATTCTCCCCGTGTCTGCTTGGGTTCCCTCCAGATGCTCTGGGATCCTCCCACACTCCAAAGATGTGCAGGTTAGATTGATTGGCCATACTAAATTGACACTTAGGGCCCTATTTTACCATTTTGATTCTAAGTGTTGAGCGGACTTGAAACTGGGAGTGTTTCAGATCCGACATTTAGACCCGTTCTGAGGTACCCCCATAAGCACTCTGCCTGAAAAAATATCAGCGATTCCAAATCAGGTTGCAGAAGCCTGTGGGCGAGGCTTAACACACCTGAAACCTACAGCTCTGATCGCAACCTCCAACTGCGCATGCGCGGACAAAAATTGATAGAATGCAGCTCCCCTGCCACATCCCTCCCGGGCCGGATAATGCCTTCCCCTGGCCCCCACAGACAATTGCCCCACTCCCCCCAACATTACTGACCCCCTTATCCCCTCAGCCCCTCTGCCACCCAGACTGATTGCGGGCCTCTGCCCCCTTCTCCCCCACTGATCTCAGACAGAGTGGCAGCAAACCCTCCCTTCCCTACCCCCCACCGATCTCAAGCAGAGAGCCGTCGGATGCTCGGCACTTACCTCCTCACTAACTGGAGCGCTCAAATCGGACTTTTGTGGAGCATGTCTGTTTCACGCCA
This sequence comes from Mustelus asterias, assembly GCF_964213995.1. NCBI lineage: Eukaryota > Metazoa > Chordata > Chondrichthyes > Carcharhiniformes > Triakidae > Mustelus > Mustelus asterias. The sequence continues at coordinate 61,007,874 of NC_135817.1, forward strand.
ATTCTGGATGGCAAATGCACTTAAATGGCCGTTGCGCCCGTTTCAGATGCGGTCCCGATCGCGGCTACTTTCGAGCCTTGGTAAAGGGGGAACTGGCGTGGAGACAGGCGCGGATTGCGCTATTTCCCTCACGCCAGACATTACCAAGTTTTTGCACCTGAAAACGGGCAGAACTTGATGGTAAAATTGGGCTCTTAGTGTCAGGGGGACTAACAGGGTAAATACGTGGGGTTACGGGGATATGGCCCGTGTAGGATTGCTGTCGGTGCAGGCTCGATGAGCTGAATATTAGCAGGGCTGCCACACATTGCCATGATCTGCTCTCTAGATGACTCTCCCATGTTCTTAGAAATGATCAGTGCAACATGCCTAACAACAAAATTCCAGGAGCTGATGCTATCCCAGCTGAGATCTATAACAATGGAGGTCAATGCCTGGTCAAGGAGCTCACTGAACTCTTCTTCCGTATGTTCGGCATGTCCACTGCAAATCCCACAAATGTTAACAGATGCACCATAGAAAGCATTCTTTCTGGATGTATCACAGCTTGGTATGACAACGCCTCTGACAAAAACCGCGAGAAATTATACAAGGGTTATGAACATAGCTCAATCCATCACGCAAAATAACCTCCTATCCATTGACTCGGTCTACACTTTCTGCTGCCTCAGAAAAGCAGCCATTATAATCAAGGACCCTACGCACCCCCGGCATACTCTCTTCCATCAGGAAAAAGATATAAAAGCCTGAGATCAAGTACCAACCAACTCAAGAACAGCTTCTTCCCTGCTACCTCAGACTTCTGAATGTACCTCCCATATATTAAGCTGACTTTTCTCTCCACCCTCGCTATGACTGTAACACTACATTCTGCACTCTCTCCTTTCCTTCTCTATGAACGGTATGCTTTGTCTGTTTAGCACGCAAGAAACAATGCATTTTACACAATCCCAAAAATTGTGACAATAATAAATCAAATCAAATCAAATATGTGGGAGTATGGAATCATCCTGTAAGAATACAAAGATTGTCCACCTATACAAGGGAACTCAATAATCTTGCAGGGCCAATTGTAGAGGAATCTCACTCCTCTCCATTGCCAACAAGATCATTGGAATCTTCACCAGAATACTTCTGAACCCTCGGTATAACATTTCAACCAGTATCTGCTGCTAGAGTATCGTTTCAGAGGAGGGCAAGGAACCACTGATATGGTGTTTAGACAGTTCCAGGAGAAATGTCAAGAACTGAACCTGGACCTCGACACCGTGTTTCTTTATCCGGCCAAAGGCCTTTGACACAGTCAGCCAGAGAGCCATTGGAAGGTAATGGTTTAGTCCTGCCTCTCTGAGAAATTCATCAGAATGGTTCGACAGTTCCATGACAGTATGCACGTGTGTGTCCTGCGTCAGACAGTTCTTTAACAATCTGTACCTCTTTTCTGTTTCCTCCCTCAGTCCAAAGATGGACTGACATCCTGTGAGGAACAATTTTCTCAGGACAGACTCTGGTGCGTGGATTCCCCTGTGGAGGTCAGTGTGTCCCATAGGATTTTCAGCACCGTTAACTGGGGTGAACTCTTTCATCACTTGCAACTCCTCAGTCACCTGCTTGAAACTCTGACGCACATCAGTCTGATCACTTCGGCAGATATCAGCTGTGGTGACTTGGAATGGCTCCTTCGTGCAGAAATTCAAGGCTTTTGTCGCCTTCCCAAGTCACTGATAGACACGTTCTTGTGGTCATGTTACCCAGATCCCCGGCTGAGGAAGTTGCACAGCTTCCATTAAAATATAGCTATGTTGTCAGGTTTAGTGGTGTAATTCACTCCCATAAGAGGTCTGAGAGCCTTATATACCGGGAGACAATTGGAGGAGCCGCTACCAAATTATATTATTTGCCCCAGTTCCAAGTTTTTCATCATGACTTGAGCAGCCATTGGAGTGGTGGTTATATCAGTTCTCTGCCATTTCACATTTTCCAAAGGGCCTGGTAAGGTGTAGAATTTCCAACCAATCTTTATAAGGCAGATGATGGTCTGGGTGGGAACAGGGGTGGGTTTCTCCAAGCTGGGCTTTCTGGTCTTGGCCAACTTGTGCTAAAGTTGCTGCTAATACGGTGAGACATGTGGGCCCCACAAACAGCAGGAGCAAGTGGGCTGTTCTGAGCAGTGCCAGGCTCAGAAGGTGTCAACGCTTCCCAATGGCCCATTGAGAGACTGGATTTAGAGTCATAGAGTCATGGAGGTTTACAACATGAAGCAGGCCCTTCGGCCCAACTTGTCCATGCCACCCTTTTTTTAACCACTAAGCTAATCCCGATTGCCCGCATTTGGTCCATATCCGTCTATACCCATCTTACCCATGTAACTGTAAATGCTTTTTAAAAGACAAAATTGTACCCACCTCTACTACTACCTTTGGCAGCTTGTTCCAGACACTCACCACCCTCTGTGTGGAAGAATTGCCCCTCTGGATCCTTTTGTATCTCTCCCCTCTCACTTTAAACCTTTGCCCTCTAGTTTTAGACTCCCCTAACTTTGGGAAAAGATATTGACTATCTCGTTGATCTCTGCCCCTCATTATTTTATAGACCTGTATAAGATCACCCCTAAGCCTCCAGCGCTTCATGGAAAAAAGTCCCAGTCTATCCAGCCTCTCCTTATAACTCAAACCATCAAGTCCCGGGAGCATCCTAGTAAATCTTTTCTGCACTCTTTCTAGTTTAATAAAATCCTTTCTAGAATAGGGTGACCAGAACTGTATACAGTATTCCAAGTGTGGCCTTACCAATGTCTGGTACAACTTCAACAAGATGCCCCAACTCCTGTATTTAGTGTTCTGACCAATGAAAGCAAACATGTCAGATGCCTTCTTCACCACTCTGTCCACCTGTGACTCCACTTTCAAGGAGTTATGAACATGTACCCCTAGATCTCTTTGTTCTATAATGTTCCCCAACTCCCTACCATTAACTGAATAAGTCCTGCCCTGGTTTGTTCTACCAAAATGCATCACCTCGGATTTATCTAAATTAAACTCCATGTGCTATTCGTCAGCCCACTGGCCCAATTGATCAAGATCCCGCTGCAATCGGAGATAACTTTCTTCACTGTCCACTATGCCACCAATCATGGTGTCACCTGCAAACTTACTAACCATGCCTCCTAAATTCTCATCCAAATCATTAATATAAATGACAAATAACAGTGGACCCAGTACTGATCCCTGAGGCACACCGCTGGTCACAGGCCTCCAGTTTGAAAAACAACCCTCTACAACCACATTCTGTCTTCTGTCATCAAACCAATTTTGTATCCATTTAGCTACCTCACCCTGGATCCTGTGAGATTTAACCTTATGCAACAACCTGCCATGCGGTACCTTGTCAAAAGCCTTGCTAAAGTCCATGTAGACAACATCAACTGCACTGCCCTCATCTACCTTCTTGGTTACCCCTTCAAAAAACTCAATAAAATTTGTGAGACATGATTTTCCACTCACAAAGCCAAGCTGACTGTCCCTAATCAATCCTTGTGTCTCTAAATGCCTGTAGATCCTGTCTCTCAGAATACTTTCTAACAACTTACCCACTACAGATGTGAGGCTCACCGGCTTGTAGTTCCCAGGCCTTTCCCTGAAGCCCCTTTTAAACAAAGGCACAACATTTGCCACCCTCCAATCTTCAGGCACCTCACCTGTGGCTGTCGATGATTCAAATATCTCTGCTAGGGGATCTGCAATTTCCTCCCTAGCCTCCCACAATGTCCTGGCATTCACTTCATCAGGTCCCGGGGATTTATCTACCTTGATGCGCTTTAAGACATCCAGCACCTCCTTTTCTGTTATATCTACAATCCTCAATACATTACTATTTATTTCCCCAAGTTTCCTAATATCCATGATTTTCTCAAAAGTGAATACTGATGAGAAATATTCATTTAGGATCTCACCCATCTCTTGTGGATCCGCACGTGGATGACCTTGTTGATCCTTAAAAGGCCCTACTCTCTCCCTAGTTACTCTTTTTCCCTTTATGTATTTGTAGAAGCTCTTTGGATTCTCCTTTGCCTTATCTGCCAAAGCAATCTCGTGTCCCCTTTTTGCCTCCTGATTTCTCTCTTACCTCTACTCCTACACCCTCTGTACACTTCAAGGGATCCACTTGATCCCAGCTGCCTAAGCATGTCATGCGCCTCCTTCTTATTCTTGACCAAGGCCTCAGTATCCCGAGTCATCCAGGGTCCCCTACTTCTACCAGCCTTGCCCTTCACTCTAAGAGGAATGTGCTTACCCTGAACCCTGGTTAACACACTTTTGAAAGCCTCCCACTTACCAGGGGTCCCTTTGCCTTCCCACAGACTCCCTCAATTAACTTTTGATAGTTCTGGTCACATGGGGCAGACAGGGGTCAAAGGTCTCAGTGACTGCCACCATGTAAATATGCTGCCTACCCACTGACTTCATAAAATTCCGCTGAGGTGAGAGCTGAAGGACCCTGATGGGTTCAATCCCGACACGATTCTTGGAAACTTCAGCCCATTATCGTTAAGAGCTAAATAAAGTTCCAGGAGAAAGTTCAAAACGGGTCATCCAACATAAAAACCCTGTGGAAACAAATAGACAAATTATGATGCACAGTTCAACTGTGTAACTTGTGGTTTTGTGTAGAATTACATGGAATGCATGGCGGAAAAACACGCCATTCACCCCTACTGGCCTGTGTTAATACTGCACACAAGCCTCCACAAATCTCTCTTCCATCCTGTCAGCAAATACTTCTATTCCATTCTCCCTCATGTTCCTCTTTAAACACATCTTTGCCAATTGCCCCAGCTGCTCCCTCTGATTGTGAGTTCCACATTCGAACCACTCTCTGGGTAAAGAAGTTTTTAACAATTTATTCATCAGTGCCACAAGTAGGCTTACATTAACACTGCAATGAAGTTAGTGTGGAAATCCCGCAGTTGCCACACTCCGGCCGGCGCCTGTTCGGATATACTGAAGGAGAATTTAGCATGGCCAATGCACCTAACCAGCACGTCTCTCAGTGTAGTTTCAGACAAGATGGGTAATGAGGAAGAACAAAGAGGAATGTGATTTGGGAAAAGAAATTTAACCTATTGGGCCAGATTTTCAAACTGGGGTCTGAACTTTGACGCCTTGATGAATTCTGGATGCCAGCCCTGCGCCCGAATCTCGTCGCTGTCATGATGCCATTTTTACATTCATGTGGCTCCAATTGGCCAGCGGGTGAACTCAGCGCCCAATTAAAGGCATCAAGCACCCTCAGGGGGCGGAGCTTCCTGCCTGGCATCAGCTGCAAAGGCAGACGGCAGCCATTTTGGAGGTTGTCACTGCCTTGCCGGGGAGGACAGGGAGCTCATGAAAAGACCAGGAGGATAAAGATAAAGCCCGATACTGTGCAGCAACACGCAGCAGACTGTTCGCATTTATCCAAAAAAAACCATAGAAAACCCCTTTCTGTTCCAGGCAGGCCCCTGAACAAGCTCCCTGAGAAGGAGCATAAAGGACAAAAGCATTGAAAATCACAGGCTTTCCTGGAGGCGGCCGGATCCCAGAGCCTCCCTCAGGGAACGCAATTTTCAAATCGCACCCAACCCCATTTGCTGCCTCTCTTGTCGTTGAAAAACAGCCCATTAGAACATTTCCTTTTGATTGAAAGACTTTGGCGGTGATCTTACCGGCTCATTATGCAGGTCGATCGGAGTGGGGAGCTGGTAAGATCACCCAAGAGGTGAAAAAACGGGTTCGTGCCCAATTTCCCGCCTCTCACGATATTACTGGCCCTGTTAAACCAGCATAATCAGCCTTGTGTCCGAGGGGGGTGTGAGGCTGATAATAAATATTTATAATCTAATTTAAATATTTATAATCTAATTTCCATGTAATTAATGAGCCTGGGATGCAGTCATTTGGGCAGTGCCAGCCTAACATTGTGCCCACCCGGGCAGTGCTAAGGGGCGGGGCCTAAGGCAGGGGGCAGGGCCTAAGGGGAGGCAGGGCGTGGGCCTGCGCACTCTGCAATCGGGGATTGCCTGTGTGGCGATCAACTGGGGGTGAGCTGGGGCGGCGATCGACTGGGGGGGGATGAACGGGTGCGGCAGTTGGGGTGGACTGCGAATAGATGGGGCCATGAACGGGGGTGGCGATCCGGGAGGCGGAGATCAGGCGAGCTGGGTAAATAGGGGGGGAGTTGAGTGGGGGAGGCATTGTCTGGGGAGTGGAGAGTGATAATCTCCCAATGCACTATGTACGTAGTGCAGTGGGAGATCACGGCACATGCGCTATAATGCCCTCTAGCAGTCAGTAACCGGCTTCCTGGCATGAATAGACTCCATCCACTTCCCGTACTGACAAGAATCAAACTTTGCCTCATTTTTTTTCTAAGTGTCATAAGATTTGAATTTTTCTCTTGCTGCAAATCAGGTCTGAAATTCTTCTGTTTTTTACGCTCGTTTGACACTTTGTTTGTTAAGAATGGTTAAATCAGAGCTCCCAAAGATACCAATGGAGGTTTCCCAATGACATTTCGCAGACATGACGACTAACTGTGTCCAAGATTTCCAATCCTGCCAGTGGTAGGCACTTCATGGATGGGATGGAAAAACACGCTGGCCAAACTGTCCTCTCCCATGACGATGCCCGCCATGTGCAGGTCCAAAAAGTTCCACCCTATACTTAGGGTCTCTCAAATTGTAATTTCTAAGTAAACAACAAAAAGTGGCATTTTAATCGCATGTTTCACGTTGCAAAAAGCCGCAAGGCACCTGATCAGGAATACAAGGGAAATGAGAGGAGCTGCAGATGAAGAGGTTAATTTCAAGGAGATTTCGGAGGGTAGGAGAAAGCTTTGCAGGTGGGAAGGTTTCAGGGAAAGAGATTGCGAGTATGGATGAAAGATGATTTTTAACATTTCATTGTAAAGACGGCACATCCAACTTTCTCTTACAGTAGACCAGGCTTTGATTCCTGCAGGTGTTATGCCAGCAAAGGACAGAGGGAGAAAACGTTTGTTTATTAGTTACAAGTAGGCTTACGTTAACATTGCAACGAGGTTACTGTGAAAATTCCCTCGTCGCCACACTCCAGCGCCCATTCGGGTACACTGAGGGGGAATTTAGCACGGCCAATGCACCTAACCAGCACGTCTTTCAGACTGTGGGAGGAAACCAGAGCACCGGGAGGAAACCCACACAGACACGGGGAGAATGTGCAAACTCCACACAGGCAGTGCCCCAAGCTGGGAATTGAACCCAGGTCCCTGGCGCTGCGAGGCAGCAGTGCTAACCACTGGGCAACCGTGCTGCAGGGAAATAATCTGGGGTTTCTCAGCTTTGTCTGTTTGAGCTGAGTCGGTCTCCGTGCAGGAATTGCTAGCAGGTCAAGGAGTGGGCATACCATTGCAGGCAGCAGCTAGCCAGATTCAGAGCTCTGACACGCAGGTAAGTCTTCAGGCAACAGGAGCACAGTAGGAACATATAGAGGATAGATTGGACAGGTTGGGACTGATCGCCTTTGAGACAAGAAGGCTAAGAGGAGATTTGATAGAGATGTTCAAAATCATGAGGATAGAGTAGAGAGGGAGAAACTGTTCCCACCCATAAAAGAATCAAGGAGAGGGCTCAGATTTCAAGTGATTTGTGAAAGGAGCAAATGTGATGTGAGAAAAGGTTTCTTCACACAATGTGCGGAGTTCTGCATTCTGTGCAGAGTGCTGACTGAGGTGAGAAAACCGGCGCGTAGCTTTCCAGCTGCACAGTTGAGTTTTCTCTCCACTCTGAGCACAGAAAATCTAGGGGTGTGGTTTTTGCCATCATGTTGGTGGGCGGGGCCTGATAGAGCTGGAAACGTTGGCTCCACAGAGATCAGAGACCATTTTTAAAGGGCGCCCCGATCTGTGTTAAAACAAAACTTCCCCTCACCCACACAAGCAGCAGGGCAAATATCCAACCCCCACCACAAACACTGGGACAAACTCTCCCCCGTACGTAAGCAGAGCCCTCGCACCCAATGGGGTTACCTAAAGGACCCCTGGCACTGCCAGGAGCAGGGTGGTAGTGCTACCTCAGGGTAGCACTGCCAGTTTGACAGTGCCAGGGGACAGTGCCAGCGTACTGACTGCATGCAACAGAAACACTGCAACAACTCACCAAGGCTTCCTTGACAGTAACTTCCAAACCTGTGAATGGCATATCCCTCAAGTCAAAGTCTCTGAACTGCTCTTATAGCCACAGTATTTTTTTCATTCGTGGGATATGGGTGTCACTGGTTGGCCAGCATTTATTGCCCATCCCTAGTTTCCCTTGGAGGGCAGTTGAGAGTCAACCACATTGCTGTGGCTCTGGAGTCACATATAGGCCAGACCAGGTAAGGAGGGCAGATTTCCTTCCCTAAAGGGCATGAGTGAACCAGATGGGTTTTTCTGACAATCGATGATGGTTTCACAATCATCAATAGATTCTTAATTCCAAATATACTTTTTGAATTCAAATTCCACCATCTGCCGTGACAGGATTCGAACCAATGTCCCCAGAACATGAAATGAGTTTCTGGATTATTAATCTAGCAATAATACCACTAGGCCATCGCCTCCCCATTTATTTGACTGAAAACACTCAGGTTGATGTTGATGTGTGAGTTTCAATGATAGATATCGAGCTTCATTCCTCTCTTAGGCACCGGGTTTCCTGAGGCCCTGGAATCCCAGCTTCCAAGTCTTAAATATAAAAGTTAATTTTTAAAAATATGTTAAGGAGCCACTCCTGAAAGCAGATTGGTTGCCTGTCCCCAACCTGCCTTCCTTAAACCTGGAAGTGGGCGGATTGGGATAAAATTAGGATCTTTACTTTTAATTTCATAACCATCCTATCCCTACCTGCCCTGGGGTTATCACCCAATGGGTCAAATGACCTCCTTTTGTGACAGCCCTCAGCCTTAGCTCATTGATAACACTCTCATCTGAGTTCAAAAAGCTCTGGATCCAAAGTTGCTCTCCAGAGACGTGGGCATTAATGAAGGCTGGCACAGCAATGCAACACCAAGAGAGGTTGCTGAACTGTCAAAGTCTTTGTCAGAGTCACTGGCCAGAACTCTCCAGCTGTACGCAACCTGCCACCGCTGCCAGCGAGAACAGGGAACTTGGGGCGGCACGGTGGCACAGTGGTTCGCACTGCTGCCTCATAACGCCAGGAACCCAGGTTCGATTCCCAGTTAGGTCACTGTCTGTGTGGAGTTTGCACATTCTCCCCGTGTCTGCTTGGGTTTCCTCCGGGTGCTCAGGTTTCCTCCCACAGTCTGAAAGATGTGCTGGTTAGGTGCATTGACCCGAACAGGTGCCGGAGTGTGGCGGCTAGGGGAATTTCACGGTAACTTCATTGCAGTGTTAATGTAAGCCTTACTTGTGAATACTTTACTTTAAAAAAATCTCCGTTCACTGCAACGGGACTGGAGAATCCCAACTATGGGTGAGGTCGGAGAATCTGACCCACTGTCTTTCAGCCGAGATGCTAAGGCACCATCTGCTCTTTTGGATGGACTATTTCAAAGAAATAGGATTTCTCCGCAGTGCCAGAAGCAACAGCATGTCTCAGCAACGCCTAAAGTAGATTATCTGGCCATCTACTTCACTGCTAGTCATTGAAGCTTGCTGTGTGTAAATTCACTGCTGTGCTTTCTATATCACCAAAGTGACTACACTTAAACATTATTTCATTGGCTGTAAATGCCGGGGGAGAGAAAGATGCTATATTAATGGGAGACTTCCTGATCTGATTTGATTTGATTTATTATTGTCACATGTATTAGTATACAGTGAAAAGTATTGTTGCTTACGCACTATACAGACAAAGCATACCGTACATAGAGAAGGAAAGGAGAGGGTGCAGAATGTAATGCTAGTCATAGCTAGGATGTAGAGAAAGATCAACTTAATGTGAGGCAGGTCCATTCAAAAGTCGGATCGCAGCAGGGAAGAAGCCTGAAAGACATGCTGGTTAGGTGCATTGGCCATGCTAAATTCTCCCTCAGTGTACCCGAACAGGCGCTGGAATGTGGCAACTAGGGGATTTTCACAGTAACTTCATTGCAGTGTTAATGTAAGCCTATTTGTGACTAATAAATAAACTTTACTTTAAGAAGCTGTTCTTGTTTCGGTTGGTACGTGTCCTCAGACTTTTGTATCTTTTTCCTGACGGAAGAAGGTGGAAGAGAGTACGTCCAGAGTGCATGGGGTCCTTAATTATGCTGGCTGCTTTGCCGAGGCAGCGGGAAGAGTGGACAGAATCAATGGATGGGAGGCTGGTTTGAGTGAAAGACTGGGCTTTGTTCACGACCCTTTGTTTTTGATAAACCTTAATGGTTCCACACAAAGATTGTCCATTCCAAACTACTTACAATGCAAAGTTTGGCACCGTTGTTCACTTTTGACTGATTAAACTGTGTACAAACCTTTGCTGTAGTAAATCTAACACTTTTCCAAAATATTCACATAGTTAAGCTGATTCCCATATTCCCTTTGGCCAAAACTAAGCCTCTATGGATCTGTGAAATAACTTCTAGCATTCACAGTATTGCACCAATATGATCTAAGTGCACAATATATAAATAATATATACATATCTATATATTTAAATCTATATGTCTCTTACTTAATAGACATGCAGGGACAGATCGGTGTGCAAAATGCAGAGATGTTTAATACCATAGTGCAAGCTTGGGAATACCACTAATGGGCATTCTGTCTATACAGAGGTATTGTGGTAAGCTGGAATTGCTCAGTGGGGATAAGCAAAAGGCTAGGATTTCACAAGCCCACCCCCTCCTCACGCCCCCCCCCCCCTCCCCCCCTCCCCCTTTAGGGTGATTTACTTTCTTACATAGAATGAGTGACTTCAAAAAGCATTTCCTGCCAATTTTCAAATGTGTTTAACTGAAATCGCATATCTCTGGAAACTGAATATGAGAGTTTTCATATTGTGAAAGAGTTCTTTTCTTATCTGGTGGCGTGGTGGCACAGCGCACTTGCTGTGTGATTTGAATATGTATTTGCATCATTGTTAACAGCGCCATACAATCAGTTTGATGAATCAGATGGCAAATTCAAGTCAATGTCAAACATTTATGCCTCGCCAAGCAATTCGTTTTAGGAGCTGCATCTTTGCTGGGGCATTGATAAGGGGAATTTACTATTTCTTACATTTATAAAACTGTAAATAGACATATATATGGGCGGCATGGTGGCACAGTGGCTAACGCTGCTGCCTCACAGTGCCAGGTACCTGGGTTCGATTCCCAGCTTGGGTCACTGCCCGTATGGAATCTGCACGTTCTCCCCGTGTCTACGTTGATTTTCTCCGGTTGCTCCAGTTTCCTCCAAAGACGTGCTGGTTAGGTGGATCGGTGGAAAGGCGGCACGGTAGCACAGTGGTTAGCACTGCTGCTTCACAGCGCCAGGGTCCCGGGTTCGATTCCCGGCTCGGGTCACTGTCTGTGTGGAGTTTGCACATTCTCCTCGTGTCTGCGTGGGTTTCTTCCGGGTGCTCCGGTTTCCTCCCACAGTCCAAAGATGTGCGGGTTAGGTTGATTGGCCAGGTTAAAAAAATTGCCCCTTAGAGTCCTGGGATGCGTAGGTTAGAGGGATTAGCGGGTAAAATATGTGGGGGTAGGGCCTGGGTGGGATTGTGGTCGGTGCAGACTCGATGGGCCGAATGGCCTCCTTCTGCACTGTAGGGTTTCTATGATTTCCATGCTAAATTCTCCCTCAGTGTAGCTGAACAGGTGGCAGAGTGTAGAGACTAAGGGATTTTCAGAGTAACTTCATTGCAATGTTAATGTAAACCTACTTGTGACACGAATAAATAAACGTTCAAACACATGGAAATAAAAAGTGCTGAAAGGCAAAAGGTATCGGAGCATATTTTCCGTCCCACCCACTGTGGGAATTGTTATGGGTGGGGTGGAAAATTTGGTGGACTACTTAGAGGTCCGTTGACCTCGGGCAGGAATTTCTAGTCTTGGGGTGGGCGTGATTGGAAAACCCTGCCCAATGTCTAAATTTTATTCTGGGAAATTATCCTTTGTGCCAACTGTAAATATGTATGAAGTTGGAGTTCGTCTTAAATTTCCTATCAGCTAAATGCTTTGCACTACTCAAACTGCTGAAGAATTTATACTAAGCAGGGTTCATAGAATCTACAGTGTAGAAGGAGGTCTTTGGTTCATCGAGGCTGCATCAACAACAATCCCACCCAGGTCCTATCCCCGTAACCCCACATATTTACCCTCCTAATCCCCCTGACATTAAGGGGCAATTTATCATGGCCAATCAACCTAACCCGCAAAATGTTTGGAGTGAGGGAGGAAACCGGAGCACCTGGAGGAAAACCACGCAGACACGGGGAGAATGTGCAAACTCCACTCGGACAGTGACCCGTGGCCGGACTTGAATCTGGGTCCCTGGTGCTGAGAGGCAGCAGTGCTAACAACCACCATCTTGCAGTTGCATGGAATTATGCAGCGCCAAACAGGCCACCAGCCCATTAAGGCATGTTCAGCGTGTTGAAAGAGTTTATCTTTGTGATCCCATTGCTCTGTCCTTTCCTCATTGCCATGCAAATGTTTCCAATTCAAGCATTTATCTTTTGAAAGTTATTATTGAATCTGGTTCGGTCCAGCTTTCCAGACAGTCTGATTGGCATTTTTCAGGAATCTTTGTGGGTGAGACAAAAAATTTGACGGACTAGCAAAAGGTCCATTGCCTTTGGTTGGTATAATAACTCCAGGGGTTGGCTGTAAAGAAACAGTGCTTTATTGCACAAAATAAAGTAAAACAAAAACCACACACCTCTGGTGAACACAAACAGGTTCCAACTGGGCCAATGCAGGAATGGACCCACTCAGGTTTTATACAAGGCTCAGTATTTGAGCTCCACCTGGTGAGCTGATTACTAATCCGCAGGGAGCTCATATTCAACTCATAACTTCCCTATAGGGAGGTCAATCAATGATTCCCCATGCAAGTCATGGGGGTTATCACAGCCGGGAATTTCTGGTTCCATTCCGTGACTGGAAAATCCCAACCTTGGAGAAGGTAAAAGTGGGACAGTTTTGATCTTTGTCACAGGGGTGTCATGTGTGGCTCTGATAAGAGCCATTTCCTACAGTGGCAGGGACAGCAACCTTATTGGAAACCTTATTGGGAAAGATTGGCGCAGATTGTCATGAGTCTCCTGAAATTAACCATTAGTCTCCCAAACCCTGTCACAGGCAACCCAGAAGGTAAATTTGGAAAGTCTGTAAAAGCTGTTGGATGCAGAACTTACACTCAATCGGGATCAGTGTCAGTCCCCATGCAGCTTGCTTCCTTACTGCTCTCGAATTTTCTTGAACTCATTTTCTTTGTTAGGTCAGTGCATGCACATGATATCAGGTCTTTCAAAATAAATAATTTTTCTAAAATGGGGGAGGCTTTTTCACCCAACATCCATAGAAGCGGAGAAACAACTCTATCTCTGGAATTGGACGTTTGTATGGCTCAAGCCCAGTAATTAAACACTTCCTCTGATGCTGCAGCCCAGTCAGGAGAAGATAGGATCAAAACTGTGCAGAGGGCAATGGGGAGCTGCCTGAGCCATTCCTCCCAAATTGGTGCCCCCAAAACACCAGTCAAAACCTGGAGAAAATAACTTGGGACAACCCAGAGCCCAAATCTCCAACTGTGCCACCTCTCACTGCAGCAATGTGGAGATGCATCATGGTTAGACTTCTGCTCCACCTGCTATCTTCCATTTTTAAATTTACTGTGCGTCATCAATTTGCACTTTCTGTTAATGCCAGGAGATCAATAGTTTAGTACTTTTGAGGTTCTCAAGCCTTTCGGTTGTAATTTACCACCTTAACCTTGAGCTCTTGTTAATACCCTTGCAGACTCCAAACTTTAGCAAATGTTGTCAGATTTTGCAGAGAAAGAAATGGAGCTAATCAATAAATGGGCAATCTTCGAAACAGCACAAAGCATAGATTACTCAAATCTATTTATTTTTCTTTTTTTTATTCATTTGTGGGATATGGGCTGGCCAACAATTATTGCCCATCTCTAGTTGCCCTTGTTCACAGAGCAGTTGAGAATCAACCACATTGCAGTGGCTCTGAAGTCACATGTAGGCCAGACCAGGTAAGGATGGCAGATTTTCTTCCCTAAAGGACATTAGTGAACCAGATGGGTTTTCCCAACATCGGCAATGGCTTCATGGCCATCAGTAGATTCTTAATTCCAGGTATTTTTTATTGAATTCAAATTCCTCCAGCTGCCATGGCGGGATTCGAACCTGAGTCCCCAGAACATTAGTTGAGTTTCTGGATTAATAGTCTAGAGATAATATCACTCGGCCATCGCCATTAGCACTTATACATACCATTAAGCAATTACAATTCCGTATATGTTTTCAAAGGAATATTCTATCAGGTGCTTAGCCATGCTTCTGAGTCAGAAGATTGTGGGTTCAAGTCCCTCTGAGAGATCTGAGCATAGAAAACAGGGCTGACACTCCAAAACAGTACTGAGTGAGTGCTGAGCAGCCCATCGTGTAAAGACCTTAAGCTAAAACCACCTTTGCTCTCACTGGTGGATGTAAAAGATCCCATGGCACTACTTTGAAGAAGAACAGGGGGGAGTCAACATGGTCCCATGGCCAATATTCATCCTTTCAACATTTCAAAAAACTCATTGCCTGGTCATTATCACATTTCATTTTTGTGGGATCTTGCTGGAAATTGGCTGCTGCACTTCCTACAATTTGACAGGGGAACAACTTAAGAAGTATTTCACTGGTTGTAATCCTGCGTGATCAAGGTGCTGCATGAATTCAAGATGTTCTTTCTTGGTGTGCTACAATCCCAGTTGATGTTATAACTGGGTGAGAATGGAACCCTGGCTCAAAAGAACATAACTTCTACAGTCTTAAGTAAGCTTAAATCTATATCTTATTTCAAATATTTATTAATGCAAGAACAGATCACTTAAAACTACCTCTGTTTTTCGGACAAGTGTCCTGCTTAAATTAATCAGCTTTCTGTTCAGTGTTCTTAATTTCATGGAATCATAGAATCATAGAATCACTCCAGCGCAGAAAGAGGCCATTAGGCCCACAGAGCCTGCATCGACAACAATCCCACCCAGGCCCTATCCCTGTCACCCCACATATTTACCCTGCTAATCCCCCCGGCTCTAAGGGGGAATTTAGCATGGCCATTCAACCTAACCTGCACAACTTTGGAGCGTGGGAGGAAACTGGAGCACCCAGAGGAAACCCACGCAGACACGGGGAGAATGTGCAGGCTCCTCACAGGCAGTCACTGAAGGCCGGTATCAAACCTGGGTCCCTAGCATTGTGAAGCAAAAGTACAAACCACTGTGCCACCGTGCCACCCATTTCTTCACTATCATCGTACAAGTTCTGCCTTTAATATTCTAAGTAAGGGATGGGAATAGTAGGATATGGTCCCCAAGAGGGTAGGTGGTTTTGGTTCACACGGGCAGCATGGTCAATGTAGGCTTGGAGGACCGAAGGGCCTGTTCCTGTGCTGTAATCTTCTTTGTTCTTTGATCTTTACTATGGCCGGAATTCTCCGACCTTGCCCGTGGCTGAGATTCTCCGGTCCCGTTGCAGCGAATGGAGATTTGGCTGAGCACTAAGTTCTTCGTTCTCACTGGTAGCAGCGGCGGGGCATCCGACATTGGAGAGTTCTGGCCTATATAAAAACTGCCTAACCTGCTGTCAGTTAAGTTGATGTAGCACCAGATAGTATGATACTGAAATTTGTGCCTTCAAAATGTGTTCCACTTTACTGTCACATCACTGTCATGTTCAGAGAAAGCAAAGACTTTCCCTCCATGAGATGGTTTGATTGTTTTTAGTGCATACACTTTGCAGCTGAGATGCTCATTAATATTACAGTAATAAAGGAATAGATTTACTTCAGCAATATTATCCCGAAGCTTACAAAATTGGACATGTGGAGGCTGCCAACTACCCTGGACCCTGCAACGCCGCAGCAGTGGGTGTGGGGAGCATGTTTCAGGTGGATCTTCCATCTTCACTGTCATTGAGAAGGTCCATCTTCCAACCTCAGAGTGTTCCTGCAAATCCTTCTTTCTTTTCCGGTCCCCCATCTTCTTTTCTCAATGGTGGCTCAGTGATGTTGGGCACCTTTTTAATATGGCACCCAGGTATGATGGTCGGACATGTCACATGATACTCGCTCTGCCACAGAATACAGTGCTAAACCCCTGGGTGCATAATTAATGAGGTGGATGAGTCAGAAGATATGGTATGATTTCCCATTGCCCTCCAGGGTGGGAAACTCTAACCATCTCTGTACCCGCCAGGAAACTTACTCCCAGATGGGAGAATTCCACCCTCTTTCTGTGAATGATTTTTGGACTGTTAGGAGATGGTGCTTTGCTTAACGTAAAAGACAGAGAGGTTTCTGACTGTTCCCGTTAGCTGTTTTTCCAGACTCACCCAGTGACATTTTCTCTTTAACTCTGGCTTGGTAAAATCAGTTCTTAAAACCTTGCTGTAGAGGTACTTTCCAAATGGATTCAATTTTCATTTCTGTGGTATAGAATCAAAGTCTCCCTACAGTGCAGAAGGAGGCCATTTGACCCATTGAGCCTGTGCTGTCAGCATTCCCACCAAGGCCCTATCCCCTTAACCCCACGTATTTACCGTCTCCTGACCCTAAGGGGCAATTTAGCATGGCTAATCAACCTAACCTGCACATCATTGGACTGTGGGAGGGAACCGGAGCACCCGGAGGAAACCCATGCAGACAGGGGGAGAATGTGCAAACTCCGCACAGTCACCCGAGGCTGGAATTGAACTTGGGTCCTTAGTGCTGTGAGGCAGCAGTGCTAACCACTGTGACATCATGCCACCCCTGGTAGTCATTGTTGTAGAACAAGTTTCAACTCAGAAACCTTTGACACATTTTAAGGCTGTAGAAACAAACGGGAAGTGGGATTATTTCATCCTCCACAGGGGATTTGAGTATCTGCTAGGTGTATATCCTGACTAACTAACAACTCCCCATTGTCGTGATAGAATTACAGTTGATTAAAATCCATAAATTTGCATTTTTAATGCCTTCCTTTCAATAGTCCCTTTGTTGAAGTGGACTTTGTCATCCCACCTCCCCTTCCCAGGTGTGAAATTCCATGCAACATGGTCCACAGTGCAATGCATATAGGAACTTGCTAGAGAAGTGGTCAACTTATGATACCAGACATCATGTGACTGGTGGTAGCCATCTTTGGTCAGAGACTTTTCTGGTATTTTTAAAAAGTTTAGCATCTTTTTGGTTAGCTGGTGTAGGTATTGGCAGATCACACTTGGTCACAAATTCCTGTTGCCATGACAACATATAATACATTTCTCTTAAATATGGACAACTGATAATGTGAAAAAAAGCCAGGATGGCATTGTTCAATATCTTTCCAATCATTTGGGTAGCCAGTAGTTAGCACTGCTGCCTCACACCTCCAGAGACCCGGGTTCAATTCCTGGCTCGGGTCACTGTGTGTGTGGAGTTTGCACATTCTCCTTGTGTCTGCGTGGGTTTCCTCCGGGTGCTCCGGTTTCCTCCCACAATCCAAAGATGTGCGGGTTAGGTTGATTGGCCATGTTAAATTGTCTCTTAGTGCCAGGGGGAGCAGCAGGGTAAATGGGGTTACGGGGATAGGACCTGGGTGGGATGGTGGCTGGTGCAGACGCGATGGGCCAAATGGCCTCCTTCTGCACTGTACAGATTCTATGATTCTAAAATGTGTAGGTTAGATGGGATTAGGCATGGAAAATGTGTGAGATTACAGGGATAGGGTGAGGGAGAGAACCTGGGTAAGATGCTCTGTCAGAGAGCCGAAGCAGACTCGATAGGCCGAATGGCTTTTTCTGAACTGAAGGGATTTATTATACTATGATTCTATGATTTGTGCCTTAGCAACCCTTGTTGAAAGGGATGTCCAAGCACCCCCGATAACAAGCTTTGCTTTGGATCTCAAGGTATAGGTAAAAAATAGATGATCAGTTCGACTAGTTTAATAAATCTATCAGCAAAACACCGTTTTATAAAATAAAAGCAAATTTCTGCTGGAATCTGAAACAAAAACAGAAAATGCTGGAAAATCTCAGCAGGTCTGTGGGCATCTGTGAAGAACAGAGCTAATGTTTCAAGTCTGGATGGCTCTTCATCAGAGTGGAACTATTTTAAGAAATCTGGAAGAAAAGAACATTTAATTTATTAAATCACCTGCAGTGTAGCCGAAGCTTTGGCTAAAGAACTCAATATTTTCACCTGCACACCTGGGGCAGGTGCTCCATGTAGCACACTCAAAGTGAATTACTATTGCATCATAGGATCACACAGTGCACAAGATGCCCTTTGGCCCATCAAGTCTGCACAACTACACCAGAACCACCTGACCTCCCACCTAATCCCATTTACCAGCAGTTGGCCCATGGCCTTGAAAATGCTGATTGGTCCTGATGTGATTGAGGAAACCTTGGGGTGATTTTCAGCGAATGAACGATGCTGTTGTCTGTTTTGATACTGTGTTTACATGTTTCATGAGGAAAATGTCTCCAAGAAATGTGTCCTTTGTGTTTAAAGGCAAAATACTGCGGATGCTGGAATCTGAAGCAAAAATAGAAAATGCTGGAAAATCTCAGCAGGTTGAAACGTTGGCTCTATTCTCTCTCCACACATGCTGAGACTTTCCAGCACTTTCTGTTCCCTTAATGAAGGCCGACATCGATACCATTCCTTGTTGTTTCATACTTATGTAAGAAAAAAATATATTTTAACATGGAAGTTTCAGTATAAGGAATGGGGCTGAAATAACTTGAGGCAAACCCTTTCATTGTAGTTTTGAGATCCCCCTCAAATTCAACAATAAAGAGCCCTAATATTCAATTTGATTTGATTTATTATTTGATTTTTATTAGCATACAGTGAAAAGTATTGTTTCGTGCACACTATACAGACAAAGCATACCGTTCATAGAGAAGGAAACGAGAGAATGCAGAATGTAGTGGTACAGTCATACCTAGGGTGCAGAGAAAGATCAACTTAATATAAGATAGGTCCATTCAAAAGTCTGACAGCAACAGGGAAGAAGCTGTTCTTGAGAGAGTTGGTACGTGATCTCAGACATTTGCATCTTTTTCCCAACGGAAGAAGGTGGAAGATAGAATGTCTGGGGTGCGTGGGGTTCTTAATTATGCTGGCTGCTTTGCCGAGGCAGCGGGAAGTGAAGACAGATTCAATGGATGGGAGACTGGTTTGCGTGATGGATTGGGCTACATTTATGACATTTTGTAGTTTCTTGCGGTCTTGGGCAGAGCAGGAGCCATACCAAGCTGTGACACAACCAGAAAGAATGCTTTCTATGGTGCATCTGTATAAGTTGGTGAGAGTCGTAATATTCAAACATAAGTTAATTCCCTTCAAAAATCGAAAATAAAAGCACACACGTTTATTGGTAACATCTATCTCAGGAACTATAAAATGGACAAGTGCTTGAGTATGCCATCAATGTTGGACAAGCCTCATTAAGGAAACTGCTGGAGAAGCAAGGTCAATCATAGCACTTCGATCTTCTGCTCATTAAGTCACTAAACATTAATGGCTGATTAACAGAAAGCTAACCTTAGTTTTGGTGCTAATATTTACCCCCTGTAGAGTCATTTGAGTTCATTTTAACTTTGTGTCATAAAGTAAAATGGTAATCTTGGATTACCTGTTCTACACAAGCAAGAACAATGACTAACTTGCAGCTTATTTGATACCTTCCATTTTACATTATCGTCCACATTCAACATTATCACCGCAGATTCTTTCTGGAGTATAATAAGACCATAGGATATGGGCAGCATGGTGGCACAATGGTTATCACTGCTGCCTCACAGCGCCAGGGACCCAGGTTCAATTCCGGCCTCAGGTCACTGTCTGTGTGGAGTTTGCACATTCTCCGTGTGTCTGCTTGGGTTTCCTCCGGGTGCTCCGGTTTCCTCCCACAGTCCAAAGATGTGCAGGTTATGTTGATTGGCCATGCTAAATTAACCCTAGTGTCAGGGGGATTAGTAGGGTAAATATGAGGGGTGATGGAAATAGAGCCTGGGTGGGATTGTGGTCGGTGCAGATTTAATGGGCCAAATGGCCTCCTTCTGCACTGTAGATTCTATGATATAGGAGCAGAATTAGGACATTTGGTCCATCGAGTCTGCTCCGCCATTCAATCTTGGCTGATATGATTCTCATCTCCATTTTCCTGCCTTCTTCCCGTAACCCTTGATCCCCTTATTGATCAAGAACCTCTTTATCTCTGTCTTAAAGACACTCAATGGCAATTGCCACCCTCTGTGGCAATGAGTTCCACAGATTCACCACCCTCTGGCTGAAGAAATTCCTCCTTATCTCAGTTTTAAAGAAGCGTCCTTTCACTTTGAGGTTGTGCCTGCGATTTCTAACATCTCCCACTAGTGGAAACATCCTCTCCACCTCCACGCTATCTAGGCCTCTCAGTACTCTGTAAGTTTCAATTAGATCCCCCCTCATCCTTCTAAACTCCATCGAGTATAGACCCAGACTCCTCAACCACTCCTCATATGACAAACCCTTCATTCTTGGAGATAATGCCAAAGATTACTGGCAGACCCCCAGTTCTGTGCCCAACAGACCATTCTCCACATGTGAACCTAGCTCTTTAAAGTGTACCACTTTGACCAAGCTCTTTA
Source organism: Mustelus asterias (assembly GCF_964213995.1). Lineage (NCBI taxonomy): Eukaryota > Metazoa > Chordata > Chondrichthyes > Carcharhiniformes > Triakidae > Mustelus > Mustelus asterias. The sequence goes on from NC_135817.1 coordinate 61,028,689, forward strand.
TTGTCTGACTGAATATCTCCTTGTGCAGCAGGGTGCAATATTTTGTTTGATATGCTCCTGTGAAACATGAAGGCTGGTTAGTTTACTATGTTAAAGTTGTTGTCAAAATGCAAGTTGATGCTTTTGAATGCTAGTAGCTCATGGACTGGGTAGCATGGTGGCACAGTGGTTAGCACTCTGCCTCACAGCACCAGGGATGCCCCGGGTTCAATTCCGGACTTGGCTGTCTGTCTGCGTGGAGTTTGTATGTTCTCCCCATGTCTGCTTGGGTTTCCTCCGGTGCTCTGGTTTCCTCCCACAGTCCAAAGATGTGCGGGTTAGGTGGATTGGCCATGCTAAGTTGTCCCTCAGTGTCAGGGGGATTTGCAGAATATGTACATGGGGTTTTGGAGATAGGGCCTGGGTGAGATTGTTGTTGGTGTAGTCTCGATAGGCCGAATGGCCTCTTTCTATGCCGTAGGGATACTATGATTCTGTGACTAAATCATAGCCAAGAACACTGCTGTTTCATCGAATCCACCACACAAATCCTCTTTCTAACAGGAGTCTGGGATATTGGTTGCGAGGAAGCTGGACAAAATGGCACTGCAGGTTAATCATAGATTCCCTATAGTACAGAAAAAAGTTTAAGAGTTTCTTTATTAGTCACAAGTAAGTCTTACATTAACACGGGAATGAAGTTACTATGAAATTCCCCTAGTTGCCACTCTCCGGTGCCTGTTCGGGTCAATGCACCTAACCGGCACGTCTTTCAGAATGTGGGAGGAACCCAGAGCACTCGGTGGAAACCCGCACAGAAGGAGGCCGCTTGGCCGATCAAACCTGCACCGACAACAATCCCACCCTATCCCCATAACCCCACATATTTACCATGTTAATCCCCCCGAAACTAGGGTCCAATTAGCATAGCCAATCAATCTAATCTGCACATCTTTGGACTGTGAGAGGAAACCGGAGCACCCGGAGGAAACCCACACACACATGGGGAGAACGTGCAAACTCCACGCAGACAGTGACCCAAGTTGGGAATAGAATCCAGGTCCCTGGCGCTGTGAGGCAGCAGTGCTAACCACTGTGCCACCGCACCACCCAAATGTCGTGTCAGACAAGAAAGTGGGCTTGAGGCCATAATCAGAGCAGCCACAATCATATCCGATGGCGGAGCAGGCTCGATAGGCCTGACGGCCTACTCCTGCTCTTAATCCACATGTCCTTGTATTTGAAAATCTTCCCTCAGCTTTTCAGCACAGGGGTGACTGATTAGTTTTGAACTGTTTAACACCTGCACTGCAATGGCAGGTAGAGGAATGCTGTGCCCATACGTGAAGCACTTGTCCACTCATGTCACCAGCAGTCATTTCTTGGCGACACATCTCTGTAGGTGAGCGAGCAAAGGAATCGCTGTGGTTATGGCTGATGTGATGGTTACCACGAATGCCTGAGCACAGTGCAAGTCAGGACTGAGCTCAGTTCAAATAGGAGGTTACACGACTCTAATTTTAGATTTCGTACAAGAAGTTTGTTTTTTTTTCAGATTCTTTTTTGTCTGCAGCCTTCACAGCTGCTGTGGTTTGACAGTTGACTCAAATTTTAATTATGTTTTCTTTTTAATCATTGGTAAGACGCAGTCGAGTGGAAGGAGATAATTAGAGCAATTTAAAGCAAGACAATAGAGAGGAGGAAAATAAAGAGCAGTTTCTGCGAGTGAGATGTGATTATGTGGACAAGGTACCATCGTATTTTTCTCAAATGGAATAGTATAAAGGGAACTTGGCTGATTCACAGTATTTCACTATTTTTTGAACGGTGCAAAGTTAGGGTAAGGCTGAGCTTTCTTGGTATCCACCCAAGCTCTGCCATCAGAAGACACTCACACACACTGAACACATGCAGAATCATAGAATCCCTACAGTGCAGAAGGAGGCCATTCGGCCCATCAGATCTGCATCCAGGTTCGAAGTTGGCATATGATGTTGCAGCTGTATAGAACGTTGGTTAGGCCACATTTGGAATACTGCGTCCAGTTCTGGTTGCCACACTACCAGAAGGACGTGGAGGCTTTGGAGAGAGTACAGAAAAGGTTTACCAGGATGTAGCCTGGTATGGAGGGTCTTAGCTATGAGGAGAGATTGGGTAAACTGGGGATGTTCTCCCTGGAAAGACAGAGGTTGCGGGGCGACCTAATAGAGGTGTGTAAAATTATGAAGGGCATAGATAGGGTGAGCAGTGGGAAGCTTTTTCCCAGGTCGGAGGTGACGAACACAAGGGGTCACAGGTTCAAGGTGAGGGGGGCAAGGTTCAACACAGATGTCAGGGGGACGTATTTTACACAGAGGGTGGTGGGGGCCTGGAATGCACTGCCAAGCAAGGTGATTGAGGCGGACACGCTGGGATCGTTTAAGACTTATCTAGATAGCCACATGAACAGACTGGGAATAGAGGGATACAAACGAATGGTCTAGTTGGGCACATGAGCAGCGCAGGCTTGGAGGGCTGAAGGGCCTGTTCCTGTGCTGTATTGTTCTTTGTTCTTTGTTCTTTGACTCTCTGACAGCGCATCTCACCCTGGCCCATCCCCTGCCCTATCCCCGTCACCCCACACATTTACCCTGCTAATCCCCCTAACCTACACATCTTGGTACACTAAGGGATAATTTAGCATGGCCAATCCGCCTAAACCTGCACATCTTTGGAGCGTGGGAAGAAACCAGAGCACCCGGAGGAAACCCACACAGACACGGGGAGAATGTGCAAACTCCACACAGTTAGCCAAGGCCTGACTCGAACCTTGGTCCATGGCGCTGTGAGGCAGCAGTGCTAGGCGCTGTGTCACTCTGTTGTATGAAGCGTATCACTTCTCACCCTAAGGAGTTGCTTAATCAGAAGTCAGTATAGGAGAGAACAGGATTTGGAAAGAGTTAGGACATGGGCAGCAAAGTTTTGGGTGACTTCAAGTTTAGGGAGTGTAGGGTATGGGAGATCAGCCAGGAATAGTCAGATCTATTCATAACAAAGGAGGAAATGAAGGTTTCGATTGTAGATGAACTGGGGCCAGAGCAGAGTAAAGTGATGTACTGAAGGTAGAAGTAGATGGACTTGGGATGGCATGGATTTGTGGTTCAAAGCTCATTTCAGTGTCAGATATGACACCAAGGATGCAAACAATCTGGTGAGGGATGGAATTGGTTGCTAGGGTGAAATTTTGTGTCAAGAACCGAAGACAATGACAGGATTTTCCGGCACCCCCACAGTGTGTTTTCTGGTGACAGAGGCAGCTTGTCATTAGCCGCCGATGGGATCTTCCTGCCCCACCGATATCTGTGCTGAATTGCACATCTCGCCCATCCCACTGCCAGGGAACCCGCCGTGGGGATGGTGGCAGGTGGGGTTGAGGGTGGGTGGGGGGGGGGGGGCGGGGGGGGGGGCGGGGGGGGGGGGGCGGGGGGGGGGTTGGCGGGGGGAGATGCGGGGGGGGGGTGGTCACCTTTGATGGAACTAGAAGATCCTGCTGGTGAGATGGGCCAGAAAATCCCACCCAGTGGCTTTAATCTTCCTGAAATTTACTTGGAGAAAATTTCTGATCATGCTTGGTAGGCCACATTTGGAGTATTGCATGCAGTTCTGGTCACCACACTACCATAAGGATGTGGAAACTTTGGAGAGTGTGCAAAGTAGGTTCACCAGGATGTTGCCTGGCCTCGAGGATGTTGGCTACGAGGAGAGGTTGAATAAATTAGGATTGTTTTCACTGGAAAGATGAGGCTGAGGGGAGACCTGATAGAGGTCTGCAAAATTATGAGAGGCATAAACAGGGTGGATAGTCAGAGGTTTTTCCTAGGGTGGAAGCGTCAGGTTCAAGGTGAGTGGGGGGAAAGTTTAAGGAAGATGTGCGGGGGCAGTTTTTCACGCAGAGTGTGATGGGTGCCTGGAACGTGCTGTCAGAGGAGGTAATGGAAGCAGGCACATGAGCAACATTTAAGAGGCATCTGGATGGGTACATGAATAGGGAGGGAATAGAGGGATACAGACCGTAAGGGCAGAAGGGTTTTTTTAGTTCGGGTATTATGATTGGCACGTGTTTGGAGGTCTGAAAGGCCTGTTCCTGTGCTGCACTTTTCTTTGTTCTTTGTATCCAGCAATCAGACAATTTTGAGACCGTGGAGTGGGTGAGAGGGTGAGTAATGGAGTAAAACTGGATGTGGTCAGTGGACATATGTAAACTGACATTGTGATTCCAAATAGTGGCAGCAAGGGTCAACACCTGGATGAGAAAAGGACCAAGGATATTTCCTTAGGGGGATACCGAGGTAACTGCGTGAGAATGGGAAACAAAGCACTTGTAAGTGATTCTATGGATAAATAAGAAGGGAATCAAGTGCGAGCACTTTCAACCCGTTCCTCTCCCGCCCACTGGGTGACAATGGAGAGGTGAGCTGGGTGTCAAGATGAACCTGCATAGATCTTGGTGGGTGATTGGAAATAACCTAGAGAAAGATACAAGTTTAGACTAGACAGGGGAACCTCAGAGGAAGTTTGGTCTACTGGGTTAGTAGAAGGGAAGTCATACAGCCACTCATACGATACAAACAGACAAGGTCCTGGCGGTACCTATAACACACAAGTCCAGCCTTGCAAATAAATAGACATCCTTAAGCAAGAAATGACTGGCATAAGAAACCAGGTCACTGAAGAGAAGTACATCTCAAAACTTCTGCTAAATGCATAGTGTATCAATTTAAAGGAGCGCTCATTCAAAGCAGCAAATTATAAATGGTGATTTCAACAGCATATTGGTTACTTGTTTTCTTCATCTTGTGTTAGTTTCATCGTCACTAATCAGTAACAGTCATACAGCAGTGGATCAGATCACTGTCTGCTGAGCATTTTTTACATTTTTGTTATGTTCCGAAACTTTTCTGTAATCAATCAGCCTTGGGACTGTTCCCAGACAATCTTAGGAAGAAGCTAAAGTATGCAATGGCTTATCCTATCTGCAGATCTATCAAAATCTGGTTCTCATTGTTAACTTTAGCCAAACACTAAGGAGAAGCAAATAGACATGTCGAACAGGAGAAGGTTAGGATACTGACCACTCTTGGTTCGTTTAGTGCCATCTTCAAATTCATGAGCTGGAGGGGAGGCAGTGGTGCAGTGGTGTTGTCGCTGGACTAGTAACCCAGAGACCCAGGGTAATGCTCTGGGGACCCTGGTTCAAATCCCACCATGGCAGATGTTGACGTTTAAAGTCACTAAATATCTGCAATTAAAAGTCCAATGATGCCCAAGAAACCATTGTCGACTGTCATAAAAACCCATCTGGTTCACTAATGTCCTTCAGGGAAGGAAATCTGCCATCCTTACCAGGTCTCACCTGCATGTGACTCCAGATTCTCAGCAATGCAGTTGACTTTTAAATGCCCTCAGTGATGGGCAATAAATGTTGGCCTGGCCAGTGGCACCCACACCACGAATAAAAAAGACTGTTTTTAGTATTCCAGGTTAGTTTCAACTGTTTGACAGCAGATGCGCACAGAGGAGGCCACAGTGATATCTTTGCACCTTTTATCTACTCTGGCAAACGTGCCACTTCATCAATTTGCCTATAAAAAATGGATGCCCATAGATGCTAGGGAATGAGCTGTTTACAGTAGTGGAGTTAAAGAGGCCCCTATTTGATGATTGGTCAGCGCATTTTAAGACCAAAGGCTAAAGATTATCTCCAGTAGCTCTGTTTCAAAGCAGAATGGGCATGAAGAAGCATGGGCTTCTCCCTGCATGACCAATGCAAACTGCCCCATTATTATCATTGAAGAAACCCATGCATGAGGTACAATTATGATCCCTGTGGCCCTCAACCAACCAAAAGACAAATTCACTCCCCATTTGCCTGGATGAGTGCAGCTCCAACAACACTCAAGAAGCTTGACACCATCCAGGGCAAAGCAGCCCACTTGATTGGCACCACATCAACAAACATCCACTCCCTCCACCACCGACGCTCAGTAGCAGCAGTGTATATTATCTACAAGATGCATTGCAGCAATTCACCAAAGATCCTTAGACAGCAACTTCCAAACCCATGACCACTTCCATCAAGAAGGACAAGGGCAGCAGATACGTGGGAACACCACCACCTGCAAGTTCCCCTCCAAGCCACTCACCATCCTGTTTTGGAAATATATTGCCGTTCCTTCACTGTCGCTGGGTCAAGATCCTGGAATTCCCTCCCTAACGGCATTGTGGGTCAACCCACAGCAGGTGGCCTGCAGCGGGTTCAAGAAGGCAGCTCACCACCATCTTCTCAAGGACAACTAAGGATGGGCAATAAATGCTGGCCAGCCAGCAACGCCCATGTCCCACGAATGAATTAAAAAATAATGACCCCAATGAAAACCAATGGACAAAATTTCGATATTGATAGCGGAAGGCGCTTTACAGCCTTCCAGTCTCAACATCGAATTCAACAACTTCTGATGATTAGCTCTACCCTACCTCGACCCCTTTGTTTTAATTTTATTTAATATCTTACTGTTCTCTACCTTTTATTTCTTTATTGTATTTCTTCATTTTTCTTCCCCCACTCGTTCCCTTTATTTTATCCCCCTTTCTTTACCTTTTTTCCCCTTTCCTTCCCCTTTCCCCCTTTTTCTAAATTTTACCTCTCTCCCACCCATTCCCCCCCTCCCCCCACATCTTTTGTCACAGATGATTTTAGCTTCTCTGCCGTTTGACCTTTCACACCCTTTATTCTCTCTATGGGAAGCCATCAACAACCTTTTCCCCAGGTTTCTGTGGCTATGACTCATCTTTCATTTCCTTAACCTGCAGTATAAATATCTCCCACTTTCTATGCCTTTTAGCTTTGACAAAGGGTCATCTGGACTCGAAACGTCAGCTCTTTTTTCTCCTTACAGATGCTGCCAGACCTGCTGAGATTTTCCAGCATTTTCTCTTTTGGTTTCAGATTCCAGCATCTGCAGTAATTTGCTTTTATTTGGACAAGATTTCTCCTTTTTTATAACTTTTACCATAATCGTCAAACCAAAATTAATATAATATAACCATGCTTTAACAGGCAAATCGCAGTACGTATGAATGATACATGTCGCATTAAATAGCAGGCACAACAAAAACTTATGGGGCAGCCCGCTCAGCATATAATAGCACCAATTACCACCACAAAGATCTTCCAGTCCCGTATCACTTTCAAGCAATTCTACATGAGATAATTTTTAACTCTATTTCTCTTTTGTGCCATTTTCAGGAGACTTTAGGATGATTTTAACCTCATTGGCAGGAAAGTCAGGGGGCCATGTGAACTGCTGGTATTACACGCTGGCCTGGTATTACTCTGTCACTTTAATTGAGAGGAAATTTGAGTGGAGTGCAAAAGCAGCATTGCACCCAATCCTGTCAATTTCTCAACAGGCATGTGAGGTGTTAAGTGGCACTGTCACCTCTTTTGTTGCAAGGTCTGTAAATGTGTTCTCTCATGGGATTCCCCCTTTACTTTGTGGAGGAAGATGAGGATCAATGGATTGCTCCCAGGCTGATTAAACTATACTAGAATTGATGCCTGCCTGCACACTGGCACCTTCACATCCACACACATAGGCACGAGTTGTCAAAGAAGTGTTGGCTGGTGGAGATTCCAATTCACAATGCAGGCAAGGACAAGAGCTTTTTTAAAATTCATTCATGGGACATGGGTGTCATTGACTGGCTGGCATTTATTACCCATTCCTCGTTGCCGGGGGGGGGCATTTGATAGCCAACCACATTGCTGTGGCTCTGGAGTCACATGTAGACCAGACCAGGTAAGGATGGCAGATTTCCTTCCCTAAAAGACATGAGTGGACCAGATAGGTTTTTCCAACAATATACAATGGTTTCCTGGTCACCAGCAGATTCTTAATTCCAGATATTTTGTATTGAATTCAATTTCCACTACCTGCCATGGCAGGATTCGAATCCAGGTCCCCTGAACATTAGCTAAGTTTCTCAGTCGAGCGATAATACCACAAGGCCATTGCCTAAATTTGTGACACACTTTCCGATTTGTCCTAAACTAATCTGTTCTACAGGCAACACTAGGCCCAAAGCCACAAATGCCCTTAGCTATAATGCTTTTGGATCATTTCACTAGCACATCAGCAGCATAGGCAGCACAGTGGCACAGTGGTTGGCATTGCTTCCTGACTGCACCAGGGACCCAGGTTCAATTTCAGCCTCGGCAGACTATCTGTGTGGAGTTTGTACGTTCTCCCTGTGTCTGCGTGGGTTTCCTCCGGATGCTCCAGTTTCCTCCCACAGTCCAAAGATGTGCTGGTTAGGTTGATTGACCATGCTAAATTGTCCCTTAGTGTCAGAGGGATTAATAGGGTAATGTACATGGAGTTATGGGGATAGGGCCTGGTTGGGATTGCTGTCGGTGCAGGCTCGATGGGCTGAATGATGCCCTTCTGCACTGCACTGCATGATTCTATGATAAACTCTACATGGATGAATGAAGAAATTCAAGAAGGCTTTATTTGTTTAAGCATTGGACAAACTGCAACAGCGATGAAAGAACTGTGCAATCTTACAGAGTGGATTTATGGAGGTTCAGAGGTTACAGGTTGTGACCCTCTTTTCTCCTATGCACAATGGTACTACTATCATTAATTGGAAGGAAAAATCCAGTCTATGAGTGTTCAGGTCCTTTGTGACCATTAGCACCAGATTACACAGATCAATACTCATTTTAATGGCAGCAGTAATGATGCGTCTATTTTGAACCAGCGCATTGGATAACCAATGTTTGACTCACAGAAGAAAGTAGTAGGGCAATGCCTGCGTAATCAAAAATACTCTTTATAGCTTTGGCTGACATCTCTTCAGTGTCCAAGGGCACCAGCTGAAAATAAACATAACAAAGAGAAGTTGCAGTTAGATTCATTATAAAGCTGGTATATTGAACAATGCTAAAATGACGTAGTGGGACCTGCAATCCAGCCAAACAGGATAACTAGGACTGCCTGGGTCTGTAGCATGCTGCACTATGGCCCTACACCCAGGCATCATGGAAGGCCCGGGGAAGTAATGTTTGCAGCTACAGCAAGGAGGAACCTGTACAGACCAGAGAAAGAAACCAGTTACATGAACTCTTTCAGACATGTCCTTCTCACTTGGAAAGGTGCTAACTGCATTAACTGCTCAGCCTAAGTTATCTACAGACCCGCCACAAATATGTCTTTTTCTCAATGGTTCCCCTGGATCCTCTGAGTCATACAAAACAGATGAATTAGAAGCAGGAGTAGGCCATTCAGACCCTTGAGCCTGCTCTGCCATTCGATAAGATCATGGCCGATCTAATTTTCATATTCATACCTACCCCCCCGTTAAGATTTCACCCCCCTTGCTTATCGAGAATCAATCTACTTAATGATATTCAAAGATTTGTCTCAACCAACCCTTGAGGAAGAGAATTTCCAAACACAAACAACTCTTTGAGAGAAAAAAATCTCCTCATCTCTGTCTTAAATGGGCCACCTCTTATCCTCACAGAATCTACAGTGCTGAAGGAGGCCATTTGGCCCATCAAGCCTGCATCAACAATAATACCACACAGGTACTGTCCTATCACCGTAACCCCACATATTTACCCTCCAGATCCCGCTGACATTAAGGGTCAATTTAGCATGGCCAATCAACCTAACCCGCACATCTTTGGACTGTGGGAGGAAACCAGAGCACCCGGAGGAAACCCACGCAGACACATGGAGAATGTGCAAACTCCACACAGTCAGTCGAGGCCAGAATTGAACCTGGGTTCCTGGCTCTGTGAGGCAGAAGTGCTAACCATTATGCCACCGTGCTGCCCATATCCTATGGTCTTATTATACTCCAGAAAGAATCTGTGGTGATAATGTTGAATGTGGACGATAATGTAAAATGGAAGGTATCAAATGAGCTGCAAGTTAGTCATTGTTCTTGCTTGTGTATAACAGGTAATCCAAGATTACCATTTTACTTTATGGCACAAAGTTAAATTGTCCCCAAATGACTCTACAGGGGGTAAGTATTAACAACAAAACTAAGGTTAGCTTTCTGTTAATCAGGCACTAATGTTTAATGACATGTTTAATGTGGGAAACCCACGCAGGCATGGGGAGAATGTGCAGCGTCCACACAGATTGTTACTCAAGGCAGGAATTGAACCTGGTCCCTGGCGCTGTAAGAGTTTTAACAACACCAGGTTAAAGTCCAACACGTTTATTTGGTAGCAAATGCCATTAGCTTTCGGAGCGCTGCTCCTTCGTCAGATGGAGTGGATATCTGCTCTCAAACAGGGTACAGAGACACAAAATCAAGTTACAGAATACCGATTAGAATGCGAATCTCTACAGCTGTGAGGCAGCAGTGCTAACCACTGTGCCACCATGCCGTCACTTTAAACATTGACCCCTAATTCTAGTTTCAGCCACAAGAGGAAACAACCTCTTCACGTCCACCTTGTGAAGTCCCTTCAGCATCTTATATTTTTCAATCAAGTCGCCTCTTATTTTTTTAAACTCCAGTGGACACAAGCCTAACCCATCCAACTTTTCTTCATAACACAACTTGGTCAGTAAGCCTTCTCTGAACCGTTACCAAAATATTTGCACCTTTCCTTAAATAGGGAAGTCAATATACAATACTCCAGATGTGAATATTCTCCCTTCTCAACTCCCCTTGCAATAAATTATAACTTTCTATTATCTTTCCTAATCACTTGCTGCACCTGCATATTGTGGTTTATACACTAGAACATCCAAATCTTTCTGCACCTTAGAATTCTACAATCTCTCACCATTTCGATAAATATACCCACTATCCTATGCCTTTACACTTCTGTGCCAATTCACGAGTATCTACGATGGGCAAGCCTTAGGATCCAGGCTGAGATTAAATAAAGTTCTTCAGCATTTAACGATCTATTCACTATTTCAAAAATAACACTGATTGATAAAATACCATTCACTAGATTTAACTTCATTTAATCCCTTACAAGAACAAGGATTTGTATTCATCGTCCTGCTTCAGAGTATATGAGCACTTGGAATTGTCAATCAAACTGTGAAGTGATCGGCAGCTCACTATGAAAATGATAAGTAGCGAAATCAATCATGTAGCACTAATCTGATAATGCTGGCCCTCAGGTTTATCTTAAGAGATAAAGTGAAATAGCAAGCACTGATTTAAAAAAAAAATTGCAGACATTTTCAAATATTTGAAGGGTAGGAGATTTAAATCATTTGACAGTTTGACAGTTCCCTATGACAGGTCCATTTGACAGTTATAATGAGTTCATTCACTTTATATGCACATTCACGTCTACTTTTAACCATCCCAAAGGACACTTGACCTCTCGCAAAAATTCAGACCATAATCTAGGTTGACAGTTCAGTACAGTACTGAGGGGATGATGCATTGTCAAAAGTGCAGTGTTAAACTGAGGCCAAACAAAATGTTAACCTAAAATTCCATCTGGCACATCTGGCAGGTTCAGAATAACGATCCCATGTGTCATATCTGAAGAAGAGCAGGGTGTTTTGCCTCGCATCTTGGTCAACGTTTCTCCCTCAGCTAACATCACTAAAAACAGGAAGTGGCCATTCACCTCACTGCTGTTTTCTGGGTACACAATGGCTGTGATGTTGCCTGAAAGGCGACAATTATTGTTCGTCAAAGGTAATTTATTGGTTGCAAAGATCATTGAGGTGTCCTAACACTGTGAAAGTTGACCTTTCTATTCTCAGGTCTTCTGGAGGTGGAAGATAGTGGGGAGAATTCTCCCATCTCGCCTGCCACAGGAATTGTAGCGGGTGGGGAGCGGAGCACACAGAGGTCCATTGACCTCTGGCGGAACTCACTGGTTTTGGGACGAGCGCAGCTGGAGAATCCCAGCCAGTATGTTGCAAGCCAAGGCTCAGAGACAGCAGGCTAAGTGTTTGTGGGATATGTTTCCAGGAACCATGCTATAGGAAAGCTCCACTTCCGATGTCCCTGTTGTGATCACTCACTCCATGATGGATTGCAATGCTGCAAAAGCCTCCGGTGTTGCTTTGCAAGTAAAACTAGTTAGTCACCAACTGCAGCTCATTGATTGGTGAGGTCTTGGATAACTGTACCAACATACAAAGAACAAAGAAAATTACAGCACAGGAATAGGCCCTTCGGCCCTCCAAGCCTGCACTGACCGTACCGCCTGACTTAACTAAAACCCCAAAGAACAAAGACAAAATTCCTCAGAAAGCATAATTCTGTTGACTTGACATCAGCATACTTAGAGTTGCTCTCCCCAGGCTGTTCAGTTTAGAGCTGAGCATTTGGAAAATCTATGTTGTTGAGTCAATGACGACAGTTTCCACTGACAGATTAAGTGGTTTCATGGAACAGTTAATATGTCAGAACTTCCTCAAAGTGGCTGGTGGTGTCAGACAGTCATTCTGTCAATCCCACTTATCTGCCCCCAGTTTCTACAGTGGCTGTCTTTCCTGACCTTCCTGACTCTGGCCGGAAGGGATCCAGTCAACGCAGGGGGAAGAATTGTGGTGAAGCAGGACACGCCCCCTATTTACAACCCTAGTTGCCATAAAGCAGGCAAGTTTAAAGGTTCCATTGAAAATGACAGGCCAGGGTAAACACAGGTGAATAAGGTAAATGGATGGGATTTGGGGTGGGGTTGGACAGCGAGGTTGGGGAGGGTTGGACATGGGGGCGGTGGGTGGCAGGGTTGCACATAGAGTTGGGGGGAGTCAAGGGATGACATGGATGGGGGTTGGGGGGTCAGGTCAGTTTGTCAGATTGGGATGGGTTGGGCCAGGTTGCGCAGCAGGGATCTGACCAGATGGATCGGGGTGGTCAGGTCAGATTGGGGCAGTAGTCAGTTAGGGGGTTGGCGCAGGGAGTGCGGGGTGGCGGGGGGGGGGGGGGGGGGGGGGTGGGGGGGCGCAGGGCAGTGTGGGAAATCCTGTGCAGGTGGAGGGGTCAGGGCTGGGAAATACCATTGGTTAGGTGCTGAGTGGG